>NC_047656.1:12718044-12832416 GCF_902201215.1 Prunus dulcis | reverse complement strand
TTTTTAAAAAAAGGAGATGCATATAGAACACNAATGTATTATTGGAAACTACGTACGTACACACACACACACATATACATATACATATACATATATACATATATATATATATATATATTACGACTAATTAAAGTAATTAAAAAAGAATAAGATATTACTTAATGACATATATTAAATGAAGGAAGTTGGCCAAAAGAAAAAGTAAAGAAACTAATTTTATATTCTAAAATTTTATACTTTAAAAAAAAAAAACATGAACACTTCTCCCGACGAAATTTCGTCGGCAAAGATCTATGCCGACAAAATTTGCCGGATTAGGTTTCCCCCGACGAAAATATCTTTGCCGACGAAATTTCGTCGTGAGAGGTCTTATTTTTAAAAAAATAAATATAAACTTAGGATGTTTAGGTTAATTAATTTTTAAAACTTTTATTTTTATTAACTACATAATATATTTGGAGATTTAATTAGTTGAATTAGCAATTATATTTTAATTATTATTTATTTAATGACTGATTATTATTAAATATTTAATTAACTTCATGAATTATATTACTTAATGAATAGTGATGCAATTTCTCTTTTTCTTTTTCTCCTTTAATATTCACTAAGTTAATTACTAATCAAAGTAATTAAAAAAGTGAAATACATACTATGCTACTTAAAGGGTGTAGCCAAACTTTTCATAAAAATTTAAATTCTTTAAAAAAAAAATTAAACAAAAAAAAATTAAAAAACTGTGTATAGCCGTGCGGCTATACTATTTTTTAAAATAAAAAGCAGGACCCCCAACGTTTAGGCGCCACGTGTCTACTTTTTAATTAAAAAAATAAAAAACTGAGTACAGCCGTGCGGCTATACTATTTTTAATATAAAAAGGAGGACCCCAACGATTAGGCGCCACGTGTCCACATTTTTAAAAAAAAACAGAGTATAGCCGTGCGGCTGTACTTTTTTTGGTTTCAAAAAAAAAGAGCCTCCAACAACTAGGCGCCACGTGTCCCAAAACAGTATAGCCGGGCGGCTGTACTATTTTTCTAAATCTCAAAAGGTATAGCCGGGCGGCTAGACTGTTTTTCAAAAAGAAAAATAGTACAGCCGCACGGCTATACTATGTAAATAGAATTTAATTATTTTGTGGACTTTTTCTATAATTTTTTTTTAATACTAATTAATAATTACTAATTAAACTAATTCAAAAAGGCTAAGATGTTACTCAATTACATGTATTGAATTAAACAAGTGGGCCAAAAAACAAAAGCAAAGAAAGTAATTATATGTTTATTAAAAAGGATTAAATTTAATTTTTTTATTTTTTAAAAAGCATTACAAATACGTACAAACATGTACAATACGACTATTGTATGGTTTGGTTTTTAAAAAAGAGATGCATATAGAACACGAATGTATTATTGGAAACTACGTACGTACACACACACATATACATATACGTATACATATATATTACGACTAATTAAAGTAATTAAAAAAGAATAAGAGATTACTTAATTACATATATTAAATGAAGGAAGTTGGCCAAAAGAAAAAGTAAAGAAACTAATTTTTTATTCTAAAATTTTATACTTTTCAAAAAAAAAAAACCATGAACACTTCTCCCGACGAAATTTCGTCGGCAAAGATCTATGCCGACAAAATTTGCCGGATTAGGTTTCCCCCGACGAAAATATCTTTGCCGACGAATTTTCGTCGGGAGAGGTCTTATTTTAAAAAAATAAATATAAACTTAGGATGTTTAGGTTAATTAATTTTAAAATTTTTATTTTTATTAACTACATAATATATTTGGAGATTTAATTAGTTGAATTATCAATTATATTTTAATTATTATTTATTTAATGACTGATTATTATTAAATATTTAATTAACTTCATGAATTATATTACTTAATGAATAGTAATTCAATTTCTCTTTTCCTTTTTCTCCTTTAATATTCACTAAGTTAATTACTAATCAAAGTAATTAAAAAAGTGAAATACATACTATGATACTTAAAGGGTGTAGCCTACCTTTTCATAAAAAAAAAAATATATTTTTTTAAAAAAAAAAAAATTAAAAAACTGAGTATAGCCGTGCGGCTATACTATTTTTTAAAATAAAAAGGATGACCCCCAACGTTTAGGCGCCACGTGTCTACTTTTTAATTAAAAAAATAAAAAACTGAGTACAGCCGTGCGGCTATACTATTTTTAATATAAAAAGGAGGACCCCAACGATTTGGAACCACGTGTCCACTTTTTTTTAAAAAACAGAGTATAGCCGTGCGGCTGTACTTTTTTTTGGTTTCAAAAAAAAAGAGCCTCCAACAACTAGGCGCCACGTGTCCCAAAACAGTATAGCCGGGCGGCTGTACTATTTTTCTAAATCTCAAAAGGTATAGCCGGGCGGCTAGACTGTTTTTCAAAAAGAAAAATAGTACAGCCGCACGGCTATACTATGTAAATAGAATTTAATTATTTTGTGGACTTTTTCTATAATTTTTTTTAATACTAATTAATAATTACAAATTAAAGTAATTCAAAAAGGCTAAGATGTTACTCAATTACATGTATTGAATTAAAGAAGTGGGCCAAAAAACAAAAGCAAAGAAAGTAATTATATGTTTATTAAAAAGGATTAAATTAAATTTTTTATTTTTTAAAAAGCATTACGAATACGTACAAACATGTACAATACGACTATTGTACGTTTGCTTTTTAAAAAAAGGAGATGCATATAGAACACGAATGTATTATTGGAAACTACGTACGTACACACACACATATACATATACGTATACATATATATATATATACATATATATTACGACTAATTAAAGTAATTAAAAAGAATAAGATATTACTTAATTACATACATTAAATGAAGGAAGTTGGCCAAAAGAAAAAGTAAAGAAACTAATTTTATATTCTAAAATTTTATACTTTTCAAAAAAAAAAAAAAAAAACCATGAACACTTCTCCCGACGAAAGTTCGTCGGCAAAGATCTATGCCGACAAAGTTTGCCGGATTAGGTTTCCCCCGACGAATATATCTTTGCCGACGAAATTTCGTCGGGAGAGGTCTTGTTTTTAAAAAATAAATATAAACTTAGGATGTTTAGGTTAGTTAATTTTTAAATTTTTTATTTTTATTAACTACATAATATATTTGGAGATTTAATTAGTTGAATTAGCAATTATATTTTAATTATGATTTATTTAATGACTGTTTATTATTAAATATTTAATTAACTTCATGAATTATATTACTTAATGAATAGTAATTCAATGTCTCTTTTTCTTTTTCTCGTTTAATATTCACTAAGTTAATTACTAATTAAAGTTATTAAAAAAGTGAAATACATACTATGCTACTTAAAGGGTGTAGCCAAACTTTTCATAAAAATTTAAATTCTTAAAAATTAAAAAAAAATTAAAAAACTGAGTATAGCCGTGCGGCTATACTATTTTTTAAAATAAAAAGGAGGACCCCCAACGTTTAGGCGCCACGTGTCCACTTTTTAATGTAAAAAATAAAAAATGAGTATAGCCGTGCGGCTATATTATTTTTAATATAAAAAGGAGGGCCCCCCACGTTTATGCGCCACGTGTCCACTTTTTAATTTAAAAAATTAAAAACTGAGTATAGCCGCGCGGCTATACTATTTTTATTATAAAAAGGAGGACCCCAACGTTTAGCGCCACGTGTCCACTTTTTAATTTAAAAAAATAAAAACTGAGTATAGCCGTGCGGCTATACTATTTTTAATATAAAAAGGAGGACCCCAACGTTTAGGCGCCACGTGTCCACTTTTTAATTTAAAAAATAAAAAATGAGTATAGCCGTGCGGCTATATTATTTTCAATATAAAAAGGAGGGCCCCCCACGTTTAGGCGCCACGTGTCGACTTTTTAATTTAAAAAATTAAAAACTGAGTATAGCCGTGCGGCTATACTATTTTTAATATAAAAAGGGGGCCCCACCACGTGTCCTCTTTTTAATTTAAAAAATTAAAAACTGAGTATAGCCGTGCGGCTATACTATTTTTAATAAAAAAGGAGGACCCCAACGTTTAGGCGCCACGTGTCCACTTTTTAATTTAAAAAATTAAAAACTGAGCATAGCCGTGCGGCTATACTATTTTTAATATAAAAAGGAGGACCCCAACGTTTAGGCGCCACGTGTCCACTTTTTAATTTAAAAAATTAAAAACTTAGTATAGCCGTGCGGCTATACTATTTTTCATATAAAAAGTCTATGTAAATAGAATTTCATTATTCTGTGGACTTTTTCTATAATTTTTCTAATACTAATTAATAATTACTAATTAAAGTAATTCAAAAAGGCTAAGATGTTACTCAATTACATGTATTGAATTAAAGAAGTGGGCCAAAAACAAAAGCAAAGAAAGTAATTATATGTTTATTAAAAAGGATTAAATTTAATTTTTTATTTTTTAAAAAGCATTACTAATACGTACAAACATGTACAATACGACTATTGTACGTTTGCTTTTTAAAAAAAGGAGATACGTATAGAACACGAATGTATTATTGGAAACTACGTACGTATATACACACACACACACACATATATATATATATATATATATGATGACTAATTAAAGTAATTAAAAAAGAATAAGATATTACTTAATTACATATATTAAATGAAGGAAGTTGGCCAAAAGAAAAAGTAAAGAAACTAATTTTATATTTTTAAAATTTATACTTTTAAAAAAAAAAACACATGAAGACTTCTCCCGACGAAATTTCGTCGGCAAAGATCTATGCCGACAAAATTTGCCGGTTTAGGTTTCCCCCGACGAAAATATCTTTGCCGACGAAATTTCGTCGGGAGAGGTCTTATTTTTTAAAAATAAATATAAACTTAGGATGTTTAGGTTAATTAATTTTTTAAAATTTTATTTTTATTAACTACATAATATATTTGGAGATTTAATTAGTTGAATTAGCAATTATATTTTAATTAGTATTTATTTAATGACTGATTATGATTAAATATTTTAATTAACTTCATGAATTATATTACTTAATGAATAGTAATTGAATTTCTCTTTTTCTTTTTCTCCTTTAATATTCACTAAGTTAATTACTAATCAAAGTAATTAAAAAAGTGAAATACATACTATGCTACTTAAAGGGTGTAGCCAAACTTTTCATAAAAATTTAAATTCTTAAAATAAATAAAATAAAATTTGTTTTTAAAAACTGAGTATGGCCGTGCGGCTATACTATTTTTAATATAAAAAGGAGGACCCCAACGTTTAGGCGCCACTTGTCCACTTTTTATTAAAAAAAAATAAAAAATGAGTATAGCCGTGCGGCTATATTATTTTTAATATAAAAAGGAGGGCCCCCACGTTTAGGCGCCACGTGTCCACTTTTTAATTTAAAAAATTAAAAACTGAGTATAGCCATGCGGCTATACTATTTTTAATATAAAGAGAAGGACCCCATCGTTTAGGCTCCAACGTTTAGAAATTATATTTTAATTATTATTTATTAAATGACTAATTTATGATTAAATATTTTAATTAACATCATGAATTATATTACTTAATGAATAGTGATTCAATTTCTCTTTTTCTTTTTCTCCTTTAATATTCACTAAGTTAATTACTAATCAAAGTAATTAAAAAAGTGAAATACATACTATGATACTTAAAGGGGGTAGCCTACCTTTTCATGAAAAAAAAAATTTTAAAAAAAAAAAAATTTTTTTTTTAAAAACTGAGTATAGCCGCGCGGCTATACTATATTTTTAATATAAAAAGGAGGACAGGCGCCACGTGTGCACTATAAAAAAATATTAAAAAACACAGAGTATAGCCGTGCGGCTATACTATATTTTAATATAAAAAGGACAGGCGCCACATGTCTATTTTATAAAAATAATTTTAAAAAAACAGAGTATAGCCGTGCGGCTGTACTTTTAAAAAAAAAAAAAAAAGGAGGAGCCTCCAACGCTTAGGTGCCACGTGTCCCAAAAAAGAATAGCCGGCCGGCTAGACTATTTTTGAAAAAGAAAAATATAGTACAGCCGCACGGCTATACTATGTAAATATAGTATTTAATAAATAAATAAAAGAAAGAAGGACCCTCCATATATATTACAACTAATTAAAGTAATTCAAAAAGGATAAGATATTACTTAATTACATATATATTAAATGAAAGAAGTTGGCCAAAAGAAAATGTAAAGAAACTACTTATATAGTTTTAAAATTTATACTTTTCAAAAAAAAAAAAAAAAACACACATGAACACTTCTCCCGACGAAATTTCGTCGGCAAAGATCTATGCCGACTAAATTTGCCGGATTAGGTTTCCCCCGACGAAAATATCTTTTCCGACGAAATTTCGTCGGGAGAGGTCTTATTTTTGAAAAATAAATATAAACTTAGGATGTTTAGGTTAATTAATTTTAAAAAATTTTATTTTTAGTAACTACATAATGGGCATTGGAGATTTAATTAGTTGAATTAGAAATTATATTTTAATTATTATTGATTTAATGACTGATTTATGATTAAATATTTTAATTAACATCATGAATTATATCACTTGATGAATAGTAATTCCTCTTTTTCTTTTTCCCCTTTGATATTCACTAAGTTAATTACTAATCAAAGTAATTAAAAAAAAAAAAGTGAAATACATACTATGATACTTAAAGGGTTTAGCCTACCTTTTCATTAAATAAATTTAAAAAAAAAAAGTTTAAAAAAAAATTAAAAAATTAAAAAACTGAGTATAGCCGTGCGGCTATACTATATTTTTAATATGAAAAGGACAGGCGCCACGTGTCTACTTTAAAAAAATTAAAAAACACAGAGTATAGCCGCTCGGCTAGCCGCCACGCGGCTGTACTTTTTTTGGTTTTAAAAAAAAGGAGCCTCCAGCGATTAGGTGCCACGTGTCCCAAAAAAGTATAGCCGCCCGGCTAGACTATTTTTCAAAAAGAAAAATATAGTACAGCCGCACGGCTATACTATGTAAATATAGTATTTAATAAATAAATAAAAGAAAGAAGGACCCTCCATATATATATATATTATGACTAATTAAAGTAATTCAAAAAGGATAAGATATTACTTAATTACATATATTAAATGAAAGAAGTTGGCCAAAAGAAAAAGTAAAGAAACTACTTATACATTTGTAAAATTTATACTTTTCAAAAAAAAAAAACACATGAACACTTCTCCCGACGAAATTTCGTCGGCAAAGATCTATGCCGACAAAATTTGCCGGATTAGGTTTTCCCCGACGAAAATATCTTTGCCGACGAAATTTCGTCGGGAGAGGTCTTATTTTTGAAAAATAAATATAAACTTAAGATGTTTAGGTTAATTAATTTTAAAAAATTTTATTTTTAGTAACTACATAATGGGCATTGGAGATTTAATTAGTTGAATTAGAAATTATATTTTAATTATTATTTATTTAATGACTGATTTATGATTAAATATTTTAATTAACATCATGAATTGTATTACTTAATGAATAGTAATTCAATTTCTCTTTTTCTTTTTCTCCTTTAATATTCGCTAAGTTAATTACTAATCAAAGTAATTAAAAAAGAGAAATACATACTATGATACTTAAAGGGTGTAGCCTACCTTTTCATTAATAAAAAAAAAATTTTAAAAAAAAAAAATTTTAAAACTGAGTATAGCCGTGCGGCTATACTATATTTTTAATATAAAAAGGAAGACAGGCGCCACGTGTCTACTTTTAAAAAATATTAAAAACACAGAGTATAGCCGCACGGCTATACTATATTTTTATATAAAAAGGACAGGCGCCACGTGTCTACTTTAAAAAATATTAAAAAACACAGAGTATAGCCGTGCGGCTGTACTTTTTTTGGTTTTAAAAAAAAGGAGCCTCCAGCGATTAGGCGCCACATGTCCCAAAAAAGTATAGCCGCCCGGCTAGACTATTTTTGAAAAAGAAAAATATAGTACCGCCGCACGGCTATACTATGTAAATATAGTATTTAATAAATAAATAAAAGAAAGAAGGACCCTCCATATATATTACGACTAATTAAAGTAATTCAAAAAGGATAAGATATTACTTAATTACATATATTAAATGAAGGAAGTTGGCCAATAGAAAAAGTAAAGAAACTAATTTTATATTTTAAAATTTTATACTTTTCAAAAAAAAAAAAAAACATGAACACTTCCCCGACGAAATTTCGTCGGCAAAGATCTATGCCGACAAAATTTGCCGGATTAGGTTTCCCCCGACAAAAATATCTTTGCCGACGAAATTTCGTCGGGAGAGGTCTTATTTTTGAAAAATAAATATAAACTTAGGATGTTTAGGTTAATTAATTTTAAAAAATTTTATTTTTAGTAACTAGATAATGGGCATTGGAGATTTAATTATTTGAATTAGAAATTATATTTTAATTATTATTTATTTAATGACTGATTTATGATTAAATATTTTAATTAACATCATGAATTATATTACTTAATGAATAGTAATTCAATTTCGATTTTTCTTTTTCTCCTTTAATATTCACTAAGTTAATTACTAATCAAAGTAATTAAAAAAGTGAAATACATACAGCCGGCTGTACTTATTTTGTGACACGTGGCGCATTAGAGAAAGAAGGTCGCCCTTTTTTTAATTTTAAAAAAAATAGTACAGCCGCACGGCTGTATTCCTTGTTTTTAATTTATTTAAAAAATAAAACTATGTTGACACTTGTCGACAAATAGGTGGGGTTTCCTTTTTTTTAATATTAACAATTGTATAGCCGCTCGGCAATACTCATTTTTTAACATTTTTATTAACTGCTTTGTTTTATTCTTTAGTAAATAGTTTAGCCCTGCGGCTATACTCGATTTTGGTCTAATTTCTTTTAAAAATAGTATAGCCGGGCGGATTTACTGTTTTTTTTTTTTTTTGTTTTAAAAATTGTCTTTAATAAAAAGTATAGACTAGCGGCTATAGTCTTTTACATATGTACACACACATATATATATATATATACATATATATATATGTACGTACTATGTATTTTTCAATAATGCATTCGTGTTCTATACACGTCTCACGTTTTTTAAAAAGCAAACATACAATAGTCGTGCTGTACTTGTACGTATGTATTTGTAATGTTTTATACACATATTATTTTCAAATAATTCTCACATATTATTGAATAAGAATAACTAGATGTTACATCTTTTTTCCACAACTTTCCGCAGAATTTGTACCCAACAGATGCATGAATATCCTGCTCCTAGTGAAACTAGAACTTTACTAGTAAAGTCCAGGATGAATAGAAAGAACATGCTTAGTTGACTCATCCACTGAATACTGGAGGATCTACATTCTTTCATCTGATGAATGACAAATCAAAGGTTTTGTGAACAAGAGAGACAGAAAAATGAAATGCTTTTATTATTCAACCCAATTAATATCCAAATGTTTTAGTTCTGAGATCCACTTTTGTGTATCTTGAGATACATGTGGCTTTAATCGGTAGAGGTTCTCCTTTTTTGTTTTTCTTTTTTTAATAAAAAAATATTGTAAAAGGAGTACAGCCGCCCGGCTTTACTCTATGTTTTTTTAATTTTGTTCTGGTTGACACGTGGCGCAATATGGGTGGGGGTCATTTTTTATATATTTAAAAATAGTACAGCCGTGCGGCTATACTATTTTCACACAGTGGGCTGCTCTGTTTTCGTTTAGAAATGAGTACAGCCGTTCGGCTAGACTCGATTTTTAGCTAATTTTGTTTTTAAAAATAGTATAGCCGGGCAACGTTACTTGTTTTGTTTGAAAAAAAAAATTTATCTTTATTAATAAATAGTATAGCCGAGCGGCTATAGTCTTTTACATGTGTATATATATATATATATATATATATATATATGCATGTAGGTACGTATTTTTAAACAATACATTTGTATTCTATACACGTCTCACCCTTTCTCTTAAAAAGAAAACATACAATAGTCGTATTGTACATCTATATACTTATTTCTAATGCTTTATACATGTATTTTTTACAAAATTTTCAATAAGACACAAAAAATTCACGTATTATACGAATAATTCTCACATATAATATAAGAGCAACATATGTTATAAAAATTATATTAAAGTATCATATAGTAGAAGATTAATATCTACTTTGCAAATTAAGATCTATAAGGTATAAATTAATGCAACTAGGAGGGTCCATTTTCATTATTAATTTTTTTATCAAATAGTATAGCCGGGCGGCTATACTGCAATTTCTTAATAAAAATAATAGTATAGCCGAGCGGCTATACTTATTTGTTGACGCGTGGCATTAATCGATAGTGGTTCTCCCTTTTTTTTAAAAAAACAACACAGTAGTACAGCCGGGCGGCTATACTCCATGTTTTGAATTTTTTTAAAAAGACATGGGTTGACACGTGGCGGTTCATGAATGGGGGATCCTCTTTTTATATTCAAAAAGAGTATAGCCGGGTGGCTATACTTGTTTGACACGTGGCTTTAATCGATAGAGGTTCCTTTTTTTTTAAATTTATAAAAGGAGTACAGTCGAACGGCTATACTATTTTCACACAGTGGGCTGCTATGTTTTTGTTTGGAAATTAGTACAGCCGTTCGGCTATACTCGAATTTTTTTCTAATTTTGTTTTTAAAGCAAAATTAGAAAAAATGGCAAAAGGCAAAAGGCAAAGAATGGTAAAACATTCAAAATATCAGAAAATTCCATTTGTTAATGCAAACATTAAGAATTGAAATCATTAGATAAATGAGGATAATATGGTAAATTCACACTTTTGCATAGTAAAAAAAAATTTTAAAAAAATAATCAGATAATGAATCCTATTTTTATGGAACACAACTACCTATTATCTAAATTTAAATTTTTTTAAAGAAAGCCTTTCGCAGGCGCAGAAGCGCGTGCAAAAAGACTAGTATATTATAACCGAGCTTCTATATTGTTTGAATGTATTGATATTTAAACAGTATAGGATATATTAATTTGTCCAAAGTATAGCCGCACGGCTTTACGGTTTTAATATATTAATACGTACAACGTATAGCCGTGCGGCTATACTGTTTTAATATATTAATATAGCAGCCCAGGTAACATCCATACTCGAAGACCCCGACAATTAGCCATATATGCTGATTTAACTTTCCCAGAAGCATTCCCGAACAGACTAATAACTAATAATATGCGAGGCTGTTGTACAAAAGTTTTGAATCTGATACGATATATGCGCAGCCATTAATGAAAATTTAAGAGAGTATGTACTGCTACTAATATACAGAAAGCTAGCTGGAAAGGAGGAGGTCTTTCAAGAAGTAATATAATACACAAGCAGACAGCTTCTCCTAAAAAAAAGTGATTTTTCCTCTAAAATAACTCAAACTCTAGGTGGTCTCCCGTAGCTTTAAACTCCAAATACTTGGTATTCTCCTGAGCAGCAGGCATGTCTGGAACTTCAAAATCACAAAACTCGGGCAGTTCCGGTGGGATGGCACAACGTATTAGGGCCCAATTCAGGCCCTCAAAGAAAGGATGTTGCTTAATCTCACCAGCCCCTTTCTCTGATCCCAACCGATTCTCCGGCTCCTTTACCAACAGCCCTCTGATGAGATCCCTAGCCTGGAAACTAACAATTGGACCTTCTGGGAACCTTAGGCTCTGCAACACCACATTGGCTAATGTTTCCTCATTGTTGATGCCTTTAAACGGTGTTCTGCCGTATAGAAGCTCGTAAAGAAAGATTCCAAACGTCCACCAATCGACTGCAGCTCCATGACCCTCTCCTTTGATGATCTCAGGAGCCAAGTACTCATGGGTCCCGACAAAGGAATTGGACCGTGCATCAGTAGGCTCTGCCACAAGCTGTGGCAATGATCTGACTTGGGCTGCAGAGTCATTTTTGGACTTCTTCGTTTTTGCAGCAGCAGGTAAAAACCTAGGGCTGAAGCATGGGACGTCACAGGAGGGTTCCATGCAGAAGGGCTCAGCGCAGCTAGATTGTGTGCATGGACCGGACAGTTTTACACGATCAGCATTGCATGAAGGTGATTTCAAAAGAGTTGGACTGACAGTGCACCTTAGAGACAGGTCAAAATCTGTGAGCATAATGTGACCATCTTCCCGCACAAGAATGTTTTCTGGTTTCAAATCCCGATAAACTACCCCAAGCATGTGCAAGTACTCCAAAGCAAGGAGAACTTCAGCAACATAGAACCTGAAAACACAAAGTGGCTTGAATCAGTTTGCAATGGTGCGATATGAGAAATACATACAGAACATAAGAATGAGCAATTATAAGAAAGATCCATTTAGCTAAGTTATCTCAGGTAAAATTCCAGCCCTAATTTAATATAGAAACAGATACTAGATTAGGGGCGAATCTAATGCTCAGTTTCCCAATTGAATTACACAGTGCAATGGATAATTTATAAGAGATGACCAGGAAAAATGAGGATGTCATGTAGCAATTTCTCAAAAATAGTGTAACAATAGCATCCAAAACAAAATGCATGCCCTGATATGTATAGATCTTATTTCAAATTTTTCTACCTTGTCGCTGCTTCAGAAAAACACCTTCCTGACTGCTTCTGTCGAAGGACATGAAGATCTCCACCTGGACAATACTCCATAACTAAACATGACAGATTATCTGATGTGAATTGGGTATACAGTGTAGGGAGAAAAGGATGATCAAGCATCCTCAGTATTTCTCTTTCAGTCTGAGCCCTTGGCATCTTCTTCCTTCTAGCCAAGAATTCATTGTCCATTACCTTTATGGCAAAAAGGCAGTTCGTACTAATTAGTTCAGCAAGATATACAGTTCCTATGTCTCCACAACCAAGCTTCTTCAAAAGATTGAAGTGTCTCAAGCCCAGGACTCCATGCTCCAACCGAACGTGACGGATAGCCTCCCACCTCACATCCTTTGACATGTGAGGCTTATTGCTACAACTAGACCCACTCATATTGCTCTCATCACTCAAACTCGTACTACTACTATACTCTTGGCTACTTTTTGAGCTTTGGGAGAACTCCCCTTTTTCTTTTGATTTTGGGTTCTTTTTTGCTTTCATGATGTCAGCTCCCCCTGTATTGCCAGTCTTACTGCTGTCTAAGGTGAAGCCTGGTTTACTTGGACCTGTGTGCACATTACTTGAGTTTACTTCTGCAGTAAGACTGTTAAACTGGGGCACCAAAGAACCTTGATTTGATTGTTTGCCAGCACCTTTCAATGTACATTGGCATCTCTCACAGACCAGCTGACTTGTGCTAGGATCAAAATCAGCATCAACTTCATTATAATTACTAGAATTGCAGGCCACAGAACTTGAATCCTGCCTTATCTTCTTCTTTATGATAATCCTATTCCTGCTGGCTGGTTTTACGGAGCGGAGAGTATTTCTGGATAGTTTGCTTGTCGTATTGCCGTTGACCAAACTAGATGAAGAAGGTACTGCATGCAACTTGACTTTCCGCCCTGGTTTTGCAGCTGATACCTTACTTGCTAACTTGGGTTTGGCAGGAACATTTTGAACTACTGAAGTGTTACCACTTGTAGATTTAACTTTCTCTTTCTTCCCCAGCTGCGCCTTTATTTTTGTCGGTAACATGGTTTTTGCAGTAACGTTTTCAGCAAGTTCTGAAATATGGTCACTTGAAGATTCAATTTTCTCTTTCTGTCCCAGTTCTGCCTGTATTGTTTGCACCCCAACTGTCCTTAGCATGGACGTACTTTCCTTTTGCAATGTTGTGCTCCAGGAAATATTTTCTGTTTTCCCGATGGCAAATCGAGGAGAAGAATGTGCACTCTGGCTTGATGACTTCATCTTCGCCATTTGAGGATGCTCAGGCATATTCTCACAAGTATTTGAAATGCTTTCTTCTGGCACCAGAGAGATCTCAACCATATTTCCCTTATTTTCACTTGAGGACGGGCCAGATGTACTGGCTTCAACTACAACTGCATTGTACAATGTCTTGATCCTCCCAGCTTCAGAGACTCTTGAAGGACTTGTCAATTTTGATAACCGCTTCATAGCAGCCATTTCTGATGCCTTGGTAATAGAGAGTTCCCTTAACGCCTGCTTCAGAGTTGCTGGCTCTGAATTCCCAATCCCTGGTGAGCGAGACACACCCACTGTAATTGGCTTCTTCAAGGCATTCTTATTTAAAGGGCTAGTGCCTGCTTGCTTCGAATTATCTGAACCCTTGGATGAAGCTTTGAGATTGATTGCCTCGAAGAGCTTATTAATATCATCTTCTAGAGAATCCTTGTATCCCAGTTTTAGAACAGGAGGCTTCCGATCTCTGTCACCCCTACTAAATCCAGAATTTGGTCTACCTATTCCATGAGAAAATTGACCTGTAGTCAGCTCGTCTGTTGCTTCAACAATTTCAGAAGTACCCATAAATGAACCCATTTCCAGGTAGAGATTCTGATCTTTGTCACCCCTACCCAACCCAGAAGTACCAAAACGAGGAAGACTATAGTCCAGCAAGTTTATAATGATCAGCTCCTTTAGAAGCCGTTTAGGTAAAGCGTTTAGGTAAAGCTTCTGAGTTATCAAGTCACAAGTTGTGACTTAGACTGTTCTTTACCATATAAAACTAAACTGCGTACATCATGCTATATGTCTTTTCACTTCGAAATATAATAAATCCATGCCCTGAAATTATCAAAAAATTATGAAAAATATTAGTCAATCAAAGGCAGAGGTAGTTTGCTGTTTGCACTTATTTGTACAAATGGAAGTAAGGATAAGCCACTCAGTCACAAGCACAACATTACAACACTGCTTGACCAAGCATTATTAGCATTGAAAATGCTAAAAATACAGTCAAAGAATAATTTCAACATCACATAAAAGTCATATCAGAAGGAAAAATACATCAGCAAAAACAGATTTCCAATCAATATAAATGGGGTATAAAGGGTGCACCTTTGCCATAAAAATAACATATTAATCTTTACAAGAAATACCCTTTTAAATAAAAAAGAAGCAGACTATTCTAAAATGAAAACTTTTTTTATTTTCCTTTATTTAAATTAACAAAATACAAACAATATGAAGCTAGACCCGGTTGCCATCTTTCTAGTTTCTTCTAGTTTTTAAGTTTAATCAGTTTTTTTTTGCATAGATTTGCTTCACCTCTGCTTGCCCATCACCAGGACAAGATTCACCACCCATTTATCCACCAAACAAATCAAACCAAATCACAAACAAAGCCAATAACTAAAAATAAAATAAAAATGATTCTTTTTGTGTTAAAAAAATAAATAAACGGAAAATGCCAAGCTTCCTTGAGCTCCTGAAGCTCCAAAAGAATAAGCTCTTGAAGCTCCTGGAGCTCAAATCTCAAGAAATGAGTATGCTTAAGGCAAAGCAGATCGGAGAGACGAAGAGCAGTACCTGATGGAGATTCGTCTACAAACGCATTGGGGCCAGATTTAGCGAGCAAATCTGAGGGAAGGGGAGAGATTGAAGGAATCTGAGCGAGGAGAGCGAAAAACCCTTGAAACCCTTGGGGGATGTTGTGGTGAAATGTGGAGGAAGCGAAGATGGGTGAGAGAGAGGAAAGCGGTACAGAAGACAAGCTAACAACAAAACACTGTTTCTCTCTTTCCATTCTGGCACTGATTATTTTGAAGGCCCTGGGGCCACCGTATATGTCGTGGGTCCCATCAACGTGAAAATTATTTCAAAACCATCTTGGGATTATCCAAATCTCAGTCGTTTTGTGAATTTTAGGCTGGTTTTTTTTTTTTTTTGTAAAAAAAAGGGAAGTAAATTATATGGAGAAAGGTAATGAAGACTGTATTTTTACTGTTTTCATGTTTCTACTGTGTACCATCTTTTTACTGTTGTTATTGTGCAGGTAAATTCAGCCGCATGTATAGATTTTAAAAATATATATACATTACATAGTACATAACATGTATACATATTTGTAAGAAAAACAATATACAAATACTAATTTTCAAGGTAGAGTTTGTAACTCTAATATAATGGTTAACCACATTTACCCCAAAACTTCAAATACTACTTCTCTAAATGCTTGGAAAACATCCCTTTTTTTACTACATAAATATTTGTCATTTTATGAATAATGCCTGTTATAACGTATTTATGTGTTGTTTTGACTTTTCTTTAACTTAGTGTATTGAAGTTTGAGATCCTGAATCTATTGCCGACCTTGTTGAAGATATTTTTACATTCATTTTTGTCGTGTGCCTATAACACATATACCGCGTTGTCTAATGACGACAATGCACATAATGACGTGATGATTTATAAAGCAAACTAATTTGTTTGAAAGGAAAACTACAAGTTAATGTATTTTATACAATGTAGATGTAGATAGTAGTTGTTAAGGTTGGTAGCCAGGTTGACTCTCCCAAACTATCAATACATTAGAGTATTTGAAATACTTTAATAAACTTCATAGGCAAAAAGGACTTAGTGCAAATACAATGTACAAAATAAGTTCATTGAAGTATTTTTGTAAATTGATGGTTGACTTGTCATCTTTCAATAGCATAATATTGACAATGAATGAACCAAAAATTGATGGTTTACCTAACATAAGATTTATTCATCTTTTGACAAAGTTTCACAAAAACATCTATATGAGACAAAATATGGGCTATCATATTTCAACCCCCATCTCATAATTAATTTACCTGCTAATTACTCAACCATGATTACATTCAACAAACTTTGCTCCGGGCTACAAGCAAAAAAGAGCCACTATAATCATTCTTTATCAAATGTAGCAATTTTAGCTAATGTGTATAATTAAATTTCTTAAATTTTAGTTAATGCGCGTTGGGGATTCAAACTTCATACCACAACCTACAAGTGAAGACATTTTTTCACTAAATTAGACGCGCGTTGACAAAATCTTATATTTGTATGAAAAATTACTAAAGACATGGATTTCAAATTGAAATATAAGCACTAGATTTTGCATGTGTATATAATTGTTGTTGAATGCAATGTCTGTTTGTTTCTCTTTAGGGCAAATAATTGAATGCGATGTCAGTGTTTTTGGCTTATGGAGGTGTACATCGCCAGGAAACACAATTTTTCTGTACATGTTTGGTTTCTACCGACTTCAATGCCCCACAGTGAGTCCAATAATGATCTTCTTGGAAATGAAAACGAAATTTGAAATGGGTTTCTTCCAAATACAACATGGTTAAACTTGTGCACTGATATTGTTGGAGCCCACCATTCATTTTGGTGTAAGATTTCATCTCCATGTAATCTAAACAAAGATTTCACTTGTCCGAAAAATAAAGTATCATTTAGTTGTTAGGGTTAGTCTTTATAACACTTATAATTATTCTTAACTCTCGAGTATGTCAGTCCTCGCAGTCTGACAATGTAAGAATATTTCAAACATCATAGATTGAGATTTGAATATCTAACATCGAATAATGACAAGCATTTGCATTCGATCTGTAACTCTTAACAAATACATCGTATGTAGATGGATACAATTATACTTATTATGAAGTGAAACATTCTATTTCACATGATATATATGCCAACTCCGCGACTTTGGCCGGCCGATAGGGATGGTTGGTGTTTGTCTTGGCCCTCAAGTTGAGGAGTTAAACATGGGAAACCATAATGACTATATAAAGTACCCTATTAATTTGTTAATCCCGAGCCCTAGTCACCTAAAGTAAGGCAATGGCCATCAAACTTCTTTTCTTTCTTTTTTTTTGGCTTATTTTATGCAGGGAGGGGGTCACACAAACTTTACTTTGGGATCAAAGCTTTGAATGAAATTATGTTGAAAGCAGCCTTCTAACTTATACAAGGCAGATGGAGTTGCCTCAAGATAATGATTTGCTTTGTACCCTTTTGCTTTTTTTCTTCTTGAATATCCTTTGGTTTTTTTGAAATGTTTTGCTGGGGTGAGACCAGCTACTAGCGAAATATCCTATAGCTATGATTCATAGTACACTGATGTTGACTATTTTGGTCAATGAATATTGTTTTGAGCCAAGAGTTGCCTAGCACTTTATAGACATGGAAAAGCACATACATTAAAAAAATTAAAATAAAATAAAATTTTAATGCATGGTTGAGGTCCACTGTGGGAGTTCTTATTTTCTCAAGATTTGACTGTCTATTATATTATTATTAACTATATTATTGGAATTCAAGAATATTCTTCCCTTTTATTAACGGAAAGAGATGTTTCCAAAATAATGTGAGATGAAATTTTCAATGTGAAAAATGTGATTTTTCAAGATTTGTTTTTTTTGTTTTTTTTTTTTAACGGTGTGAAAAAAACGTGATTCTTAACTAAGGGGTAAAATAGGGCAGCTGCTCTACCAAATTCATTACCATTTTAAATGGTACTAGTTTTATGAATTTGGGTCACCTGATCCCAACCTGAGTTAAAGCATTTGAATGGACAAGTAACAGTATAATTGGGCTCAACTCAAAGTTCATAGATCCAATTGGCTTAAACCAAAGCCCAAGGTACCTTCCCTTTTTTTTTTGGGTTGGTTTGAGTTTTGCAGAGAGGCTAGAATGAGTGGTTTTTGGTTACCAAAAAAAAGGAGGGGTTTTTGTGAGGGGTCATAATGAGGGGATCCTTAATAACCGTTTGATTCAGTGCAAAATTATTATTGGACTGTTAAATTGAACTCCCTCATTGTAACTCCTCAACATAGGAAAATCGAAAATAAAAATTATGGTGTACGGGTAACTACTCTTATATAACCACTTGAGTTATAAACTTCTTGGAAAGTTAAAGGTATTAAGATCAATTCAAGATTTGTATGAATTTTTTAAGTCGTTTGGATAAAAATCTAAAATTCAAATATCAACTGAGATTTTGAAAATAATTGCTATTTGGAAGCTACATTTGTAGCTTAGAATAGAAGAGAGGCCAAGAGGGTGGACTTATTTTGGACGAAGGGATGTGCTGACTTCTAGACAGAGGGCTGGGCTGATTTTTAAATTACCAAAGTTGGGTTGCACCTCTAAGCCTATTTTAAAAAATCAAGACCGGGTTGGAGTGGCTCCAGCCCAAGCGTATATCCACTCTTCATTTTTCTTGTTCTTATCTTTTCATGTATTATCAAAAAAATGGTGAGAACGGATTCTAACTTTACCAAATGGAATATTAGTTGAATTGACTCATAATTTTGGTGTGCTTCCAAGTGATCCTGAGGTTCAAGCCTCCATGATACTCATGTGTGCAAATAACCCTCCCTCTTCTTAACTTTGGAGGAAAAAAAAGAATTCTAACAATAATAAGAAAATATTTTCTCATACAAACATATTTTAATAAATAATACAAATAAACATTTAATTTGGAGAACCATTAAATGGTGCCGTGGGACTTTTTTTATGTATTAATAGAAAAACTTGATACCAAAATATTTAAACTCTAAGAGCACTTCCATCCATTGTGCCATGACAAAGGGCAAGTTAAGACATACACTATTCACTTGAATAATGTTTGCCCTACCCTTTTTAATTTTGCTTTCTCACCTATTGCCATGGCAAATAAAGGCAAACATTATTTATATGAGATATGAAAAATTTGTATAGAGTTTTGGTGTGGGAAGTAAATAACATGGCAAGGTATTTATATATAAAAAAACTTCTGAAAGTGTTTTTTAAATTTTTTGAGTATTTAAATTGATTGTTGATGTCACGTTGACAACAATTCAGGCAATTGTTGCTTCTTAATTGGCTCTAGTAAATGGGCCCATTCTTACCCGATCTAACCTTTTATTGCTGTGGGCATTAATTCAAGACTGGGCTGCCTTTTGCTTTGTTATGGTAAAAGTGCTATAAGCTTGTTCCAAATGTTAGTCAAAATAGGATCACCAATGTCGCTAAGAGAGGATATCACTAAAAGAGAAAAGTAGCTATGACAAATTATTATAATTATAAAAAAGTCGATATGAGGAATTCCATATTAAAAAAAGTCGCAAAAAGATAAATTTTAAAAATATATTTTTGTTTATGGTTTATTCAGGAAGAAAACAAAATTCTGCACTGGGTACAAAAGAACCGTGGATGGTAAGTAGAAGTGGGTCCTTTTTCTTTTGTTTGTTGTGCTATCAAATATTTTGGTTGACCTCTTTGCAGCATTAAGATCAGATAATTTATCCGTGATTACTATTAACAAAGATAATGATCATTATCATCACTGCTGACGTCAACGGTTTCGTTCCAGAAAAAAAGACCGCTTTCTAGCCGCTATGTGCCGGTCGCAAATCTTTTTTTTTTTGCTTTATCGATGGACAAATAGAGTTTTTTTTTTTTTTTTTTTTTGGGGCTTTGCTATATATTCCCATAAATTAGGACAATTGTAAGTTGCCAAACATGTAGCACAGTATATGAACCTGTGCTTCTTCTGGGCACTATACATTTTCCATTTTCCACATCAAAGCAATTAAAAAAAACATTTTTTTTAGCAAGCCAATGGGAAATGACCGTGATCGAGGGATTTCTATTTCCAACAACCTCGGATCAAATTGTGTTCATACTACATGTTAGTGTTCTTTGTACTTTTTATTTTTATTCATCTAATAAAATTATATATATTTTCATTCCAAAAAAATATGAGAAATTTATTATTCGCATACTATTCTTCAACTAAATTGATCTGTTACTTAATATAGTCACATATAATATATATATATATATATATATTTGGAATATTCGGATTTGTTCTGAAAATGATGGCAAAGCATGCAACCACTCCGAGTTGGGACTTATTTACAGATAAAGTTCTCTCTAGGGGGTGTTTTTCACAAGCTTGAGTTTCAAACGCTTGACCTTACAAAGTATCTAGCTAATATTTGAATTTGTTTGGGAGTGTTTTAAAAAAAATTAAAATCACTTATAATTAGATTTGACAGAACAAATTAAAAGTGTGGTTAACAAAAAAATACTTTTAATAGAAACGCTTATGAGTATTAGTGGTTCTTATGCAAGCAGTCTCAAACTATCGCTATACTGGGAGACTTATTAAAAAAAGGAAATTCAGAAAATAGCAGTAATATTTTATTTAGAAACTAGAAAAATTTTGGGCTCCCGTTAACGAATCGGTTGTCGTGGCGATTGCACAGTCAGCAGAGATGAACGGCAGAGGATTCGCCACGTGGAACTATTCAGTTTACACGAGGGACATCAGAATGGTCCGTCCGGTTAGCCCGATGGTCGCCCTATAAATAACTGACCAAACACGCAGCACACAAAATCTCATCGCATTATCACACTTCTCACCAGCAAAAGAGAAGCAAAAGCCAAAACGAAACAGAGGAAGCAAAATCCGCTTTTTTGTCTGACCGATCAGCCATCAATGGCCGCGAAGAACTTCAAGTACGTGATCCTCGGCGGTGGAGTCTCAGCTGTAAGTTTTTATGTGATCGATTCTCATCCGTTTGATCAAATGTCGTTAATTTTGTGCATTTCATTAAGAATTTATACCAAAATGTGTATATTCGACTTATACTGAAGTTTTCTGTCGCTGTTGATGTGACTTTACATAGTTTTTAGCTTTGGATTTTGAAGGTGTGCCTAGATCTAATATGAATATTAGTTTTTTATTTTTCATTTTGAATTTTTTGTACTCGACTGTTGTAGTTGTTTTAGTGTAGAATTGTGGTAATTAGGATAAATAAAATCAGTTGGTAATAATGATCAAGTGTTGAAAAATTGTTATTTGTGCTTTGTGATAATTTTTTGCAGTATTGTGGAAGGCTCGATCACTTTTAATGCTTGTTTTCAAATATTATAGGGATATGCAGCTCGGGAGTTTGCGAAGCAAGGGCTTAAGCCAGGCGAACTAGCAGTCATTTCCAAAGAGGCGGTATGTTTTCTAATGCTTTTTCATGCTGACTTTCATGTGTTTGTATCCAGTTGACTGAAGATTATGAGATGCTTTATGCGATTAATTGTCAATTTTTGGAAAGTAGATCAAAATTGTGAGTTCTGGAAAATGTCTTGACATCTAGTATGCATGAGTGTTGTTGACTTTCTGCTTACTCTATTTTGACATCTTGCTGCATTAAACTTGGATTAAGATAATTTGCTTGCGTTACTCATTTCAATGCTCGTGGCTCGCTAGCTAACTGTATATTTTCTGTTCTTCATATTATTGCTACTCCTTGAAGTTGTTTCCCTTTAATGGCTGTTAGACGTCAATTAAATTTTATCATGTAATTTGTTTCTTCTTTTACTCCCAGGTGGCTCCATACGAACGTCCTGCACTCAGCAAGGCTTATCTCTTCCCCGAGTGTAAGTGCTGTCATTTTAGCCCCAATTTTCCAGTGCTTACAGAAAGATGCAGTGTGTCTTATGACCACAAGCTTCTTACTTACACTGGCACATTGATGAAGACCAACCTCATTTTTTATGTTCATCATATTCTCTGAGATTGTAACTTACTGTTGGGATTGGTTCTTGCAGCTCCTGCTAGACTTCCTGGGTTTCATGTTTGTGTTGGAAGTGGAGGAGAGAGATTGCTTCCCGAGTGGTACAAAGAGAAAGGTACGTTTATCTTCTGCACAGTACAGCACCATATGCTGATCATGATTGAACAATGTCTGAAAGCTTTCTTGAAGTTTTTAGAGCCGGTTAAATCCATTATTACTCATTTTTACCTGTTTTACCTGATCTTCCATTTTCTGGGTCATTTAGAGTGCATTACTCTCATCTCATGGAAGCTTAATTTATAATTTCAGGGATAGAATTGATTCTTAGCACTGAAATAGTTAAAGTCGATCTTGCTGGGAAGACTCTTGTCAGTGGAAATGGGGAATCCTTCAAGTATCAGACTCTGGTCGTTGCCACTGGATCAACTGTAAGCAACCCTAGGAATTCTTGATGCCTTGCTTTGGATAACCTGCCCACTTTGTATACATAATTAAATCCGTTTTCTGTTTTTTTAGGTTATAAGATTGACAGATTTTGGTGTCAAAGGAGCTGAAGCCAAAAACATCTTCTATTTGAGAGAAATTGATGATGCTGATAAACTCAACGAAGCAATTAAATCCAAAAAGAATGGGAAAGCAGTGATTGTTGGAGGAGGGTACATTGGTCTCGAGCTTGGTGCAGCTTTAAGAATTAACAACTTAGATGTTAAAATGGTTTACCCTGAACCATGGTGCAGTAAGTGAATACTGCTTCAAGCCTTGTTTGTATGTTGTCTGTGTGTATATGTATACACATCAAATTGGACACTCTTTGTATTCTATGTCCCTCATTTCCCCAATTTCTTTTGTTGTTCTTGTAGTGCCTCGCCTTTTCACTTCTGGTATTGCTGCTTTCTACGAGGGTTACTATGCAAACAAAGGGATTAAAATCATCAAGGGAACAGTTGCGGTTGGATTTACTGCTAATTCAGATCGAGAGGTAAATACACAAATCACCTGCCATTTTGGTAGTGATGCTCTGATGAAACTGTGCTTCTGGATGGTGACATTCTCCCATAATGCAGGTCAAGGAAGTGCACTTAAAGGACGGTACTGTGCTTGAAGCTGACATTGTTGTTGTTGGTGTTGGGGGGAGACCCCTGACAACATTGTTCAAGGGGCAAGTTGAAGAGGAGAAAGGTGGCATTAAGGTTAAGCGACTTCTGAAATCCCTTGGTTCTTTCTCCCTCTCACATATATTTAAATATTCATTTTAATGCTTGGAATTTGTCTTAACCTGTGCAAGTTGATTGCAGACGGATGCATTCTTCAAAACAAGTGTTCCTGATGTATATGCCGTGGGTGATGTGGCTACTTTTCCTTTGAAGTTGTACAATGAGATTAGAAGAGTTGAGCATGTTGACCATGCACGCAAATCTGCTGAGCAGGCTGTAAAGGTATGCAGCTCCCCCTTTAATTCTGTACTATTTCAACTAAGAACCTACCCTATCATTCTTTTATGTCAAATCAGGCATGGTCTCCCCTGCCAATAGGGTTGTTAAAATAACCAAGCCAGATGGCATCCATTCTTTTCTTTTTTCGGGTTGGCGGTCATCTGGGAATTATATAGTTGTCTTGATTTTGGCAGGCCATCAAGGCAAGCGAGGAGGGGAAGACAATTGAGGAGTATGACTACCTTCCCTTCTTCTATTCTCGTTCCTTCGATCTGTCATGGCAATTCTACGGTGACAATGTGGGTGAAACCGTGCTCTTCGGAGACAATAACCCTACGTCACCAAAACCCAAGTTTGGAACATACTGGATCAAAGACGGGAAAGTGGTCGGAGCATTTCTGGAGGGTGGCAGTCCTGAAGAAAACCAGGCTATTGCCAAAGTTGCCAAGGTCCAACCTCCTGTTGCCAGTTTAGATCAGCTTGCGAAAGAAGGTCTTTCTTTTGCTAGTAAGATTTAAACCTCATGTTTGGGGCAAAATAAAATGAACTGCTTGTTGCTGGAGGTGGTCTAGATAGCTTTAAAAAACAGTTCACCTTGGTTTTCTTTGAGTGGTTTCGATGTTGTAATTTCGGATTAATTACATAAATCTTATTGTTCACAGACACTTTACAGAGTTTATTCTTGTTCTTATCATTGTGAAGAGATGATGTAACTTGCTTATTGTCAATAATCATATTGTTATTCTCATATGTGTGCGAGACATTAGGCCAAAAGCATTTCGAGATGTTTCTGATTTTCTGAAATCAATTTTACTCAATGCTCTATGGGGGTATTGTCGACAAAAACTGATTGAAATTTGAATGTCTGGTTTTGTTTTTGTAAACTGATCGAATTTCGATCATTTTAGAGCTTTGCATGGAATAATAGGCTGTTGTGGCAAGTTCTGCACAGAATCTTTGACCCGTTGAGGTTGAGAACTCTTGAAAGAATGTTGACAATGAAAAGTATACATAAAATCACTTGCGTTTGCAGACTCTTTACAACCAAATTTCATTCTCTTAATTTTCTTCCAGCAGTTCAAATTTTATGTCTTCCGACTTTCATCGTCTCTCGATCTCCAGTTTTTGAGTGCAAGTGGGCGTCAGGACATGAGACAAGCAGCCTGGAAAGGATCAGGTGAGGGGAGACCCTATAGGTCCCAGCCCACAGAATAACTCAGGTAAAAGGCCGCTGATCGTCAAATTTTGGTATTCAATCAACCCTAGAGGCAGTCTGAATTCCATATTATGATGAATGTCTTTTGAAGTCCAGAACCCTACCTCAAAATAGTTTAAGGCAATAAAATATAGAAATCAATTCAGGTACCGAAGTCTAGAACCCTACATAAATACCCTAATCCTACTTCAATGTATCTTTTTCGGCTATGACGTTGATATGTATAATCTTAGCAATAGAACGCCAATTGCAAGAGTGGTCAGCCAGCAAATGCATTTCTCTGAACACAAATCAGAAGTCGGGGTATTTTCAGAAGTATTTGATAAGTATAAAGTATCATGAATAGAATTATGTGACTAATGCAAGAATAAAAAGATGCAGGTCATTCTCTGTCAAGACAAAAGATTAATGAACTTTGATAGAAAAGTGGATTCAAAGCCACCATAATTGCATAATCTACTACATTTTAGATTGTCATAAAGTCTTCTACTAGCTACGATCCAAAAACAATACACTCCATTTAAAAAAAAATCTATCCAACTCAAATAACCAAACAGTCCCTTCATGATGTAAGCATTGCAACCACTCTAGTCAAAGAGACTGAAGCCCATATCCTGCAACAACGAAAAAGCAAGAAATATAAGATCAGACTAAAATCAAATGCTCCAAACAAAATGCGATGTCTCCAAGAGTGTTTGCTAACTAATCTGAGTATGGGGCATATTGACCATTGCTCTGAAAATGTACCCCCGAGTGTGTCAACAGTCACAGCTCAGACAAAGGAAAATTATATTACTATCTATTGATTTGCCAAGATCCTATTGACATGCAAACAGTTGCTGTCTAGCAAGAGAATCACATACATATCCAACTCTCAGAATTTGATGGAAGCTTTAAACATGAATATGTCTTAGCAGGAGTAAGGGGATTGATATCAGCACTCATTAACAGATGGTATTGCAAGACCCATATCCTTTTACACGCACAAATACTGAACTTGATGAGATAATCCCAAGAATAACTTACATCATCGGTATCCTCTTTCTCCTCAACCTTCTCTTCTTTCTTTGGCTCAGCTGCAGCAGGAGCAGCGGCACCAGCACCAGCACCAGGTGCAGCCACTGCAACAGCACCACCACCAGATGGTACAGAGGCCAACTTCTCCCTTCCAGAAGCAATAAGCTCTGTAATGTCCTTACCCTTCACTTCCGAAAGAAGAAGCTGAATCCTATCATCATCAGTCTCAGCTCCAACTGCGAGCAAGATAAGAGCCTTTAACAAGTGAACAATAAAAATGAACATCTAGGCAGCTATGCACCAGCTCATATGAAATCAAATGCTGAAACCAGACTAGAACACACGAACAACATATGCATAAGAACCAACAATTCAGACATGGTTATTAAATAGCCTTCCTCTAAAATCTGTCGCATATAGAGGACGATACGCAGACAAACAGAAAAATTGGGGAAAAGGGGTATTGTAACTTAGATGCAAGTGGTCCTTTTTAGCAGCAATGGAATATTAGGTTACAGGTCCTTATTGCAGAAAATGAATAAGACTAGCAAAGACTAACTTTTAAAGTCGAATCTCCACTTCATACCATAAGATGGGGAAAAAAAAATCATATTTTCATGATTCAGCACTGAAAAGAACATTACCCTAAGACAAAATTACTTGTGACCTCCAAACATTCATTTTCATGGAGGATTGAGTTGACCGATTGAATACAAACAAGGGATTTACAAATCAAGAGGCATTATCGCACTGCACAACTAAGTCATAAACTTGGATGGAGTAGGTCTATTCACAGATTGAGCAAATGAAACATAGAAAAGGAAAAGCAAAAGTACCAGAGCCAAGGATGTCCTTGAGATCTTCGGCAGAAGGGGTGGTATTGCCCCCCAACACAGCCAACAAGTATGCTGCAACAACCTTCATCTCTGCCTATAAAACACAAAATTATTAATAACAATAGATATAAGAGTCAAAGACCCAGATAGAGAGTGAGAAAGAGCGAGGGCAAGTACTTGAGAGGCTCTGGATCTGTGGAGAACGGAGAAGGGTATATGCAGCCGAATGCGAAATGAACCAAGGAGGTCTGCGATATGAGGTTTTATGCACAGCTGCTAGGGTTTTTAAGCCGACTATGGTAGCTGAAGATTCAGGTTCAGGCCGGCTTAAGCAACTGTAGGCCCATTTATATTTTCTATGGTGTAATGGCGGGCTTCTAGTCCACAAGCAAACAAACTGGTCCATTTCAATTATTTTATAAATTACAAAGTGGCCCAATATCTAAACAAAGATATTCAAGGGAAACTTTTTTTCTTTTTAAGTACAAGTGGTTTACACGAATATTGATTTAATGGGTGCCTGGGGTTTTCAAACCTCTACCCACATGGATGGAGGTACAAGAGGTCAACTAATTGAGCTATACCTCTCTGGTTAAAGGGAAATTTTTTTATATGCAACTTCTATTGTACAACTATATGTTTATCTGTACCATTACGTAATTAAAGAGAAAGATGGATGCATGATTGTCTATACCCGATAATGTTAGAAATTTGTCTTGTATTCAAGAGGACTACTCTTATCTAAAGGAAGGAGGAACGATCTAGGGTGCAATGGTGCAAGGGGTGAACAAATTGACCTGGTCAATTAGCCTAACTTACATATGCTAAGTCTCATAATATTTTAATTTTTCAATTGATATAAAAATTAAAAAAATTCAGGTTGGATTAGGCTTGTCCTTAAATCAGCCATGCTAAAGTGGGCTGGCAATCCATATCGTTCTGAGCCCACCTTTAACCCCTAGCCGCCTTCTTCTTCCCCAAATCAACTCTGAATGAGTTACAGAGTGAGCTATAGGTGTGTGTTCAGTGAAAAGAATTGTTCAACTTGTAATAATGGGTTCATTTGATGAAGGTGTCACGGAGTTTTTTTGGGTCTCATCGATGACAAGGTTCTTCTTCTTCTTCCCCCCAACACTGATCAGGTGAAGGAAGAGGCCAAAAACCCAAATCCAAATTCCTCTGGTTAATTGGGGGATTTAATATTTGCATCCTCAAAGTCATAGTTGGCAACAGCAAACCAAAGAATTCAATGAAATTGTGTTATGAATATTGAAAATCATGTGGGTATGAATTGCTAATTATGCAAGAACAGGGGAAATAGGAACTTATTTGAAGAACAGGGGAGATAGGTAGGCACTACACTATACAAACATTCAAGAGGCTCAAATCTAGGGAAACACTGAAACTTGCACCATCATATATATATATATATATATTTTCATGATCTTCTGTTAATGTAGCTCAAGATAGCCATAGCAGTTTGGGCCCCAGTGAGGACAAGAAGGATGAAGGCAGAGAAAACAGAGATGAACGACCATGGCTTGCTAAAATAGGTTCGCATAAAGGTAGCCCAATGGCTGCTGTAATAGGCTTCCACATCTCTGAATTGAGTGGAGAGGTAGCATTTTCTTATGTTGAACACAACTTTCTCCCCTAACTTTGTGAACAGCTCAGCTACATTCTGATCATTCTGCGAGAAGCCAGTGATTATCCCATCTGCACAAAGGAGTGTGACGTCCCTAGTCGAATTGATAAGACAGCTCACGAAGGCAATATAAGTGGTGAAGAGCTGAGATGTGTACTGATGGCACCGTTCAAAGGCCATACAATTGATAAAGACAGCAATGGTGAGGTCATTGATGGTTATAGGTGGGATTTGGAGTACCCCATTTCTGAAATTAATATCTAAGAAGCTCTCGGCAACTTTGCGTGGCCTAAACTTGATCCCGGATGGTCTTAGTTGTGTGGTACATTGGATTGACTCCGAGGATGGGCGGTAATTTTGATCAGCGTCATGATCATCATGTGGAGTTGAGGAAATGAATAACGTACAGAACCAAATCAATGTCTTGAAGGTAGCTTCGGATAGTACATCTGATGTACGTTGGAATATTGACTTCTTCCGTGGCGGTTCATGTGGAAATGGGGGAAGAAAGCTTAGGTGAAACAAGTCAAGCAAGTGCTTGGCCCCCCTAAGCTTGCTTGCCCTCTTCAGGACTTCGCTAGGCCTAGGCAATGTATGGTTGAAGAACTCAAGCGCAAGCAAGGTTAGAGAATGCTCAGTTCTGAAGTTGGAGATCTCGAAAAGCTTTTCGAGGACAAAGAAAGGGAGTTGGTTTTGAAGCTTGAGGAGGTCTCTAGTAAGAATTGGAATCAACCATAGCCTTGTTAAGATGGGGTGATCATCTTCATCCGCACTCATACGTCGAAAAAGCTCAATGATAAAGCACCCATCAAGCACCATCATTTCAACAAAGTCAGGGCTTGACATGGGGATCGACTCCGAATAGCAGCTTCTCGTGCTCTCCTCCAACTTTTTCATGGCTTTATAGTATTCTGACAGCAGATCATGCCTTCTTCCGTTCGTTTCTCTAGAAAGGAGCAAATTAAGAAACTGTAATTTGTAACTTTCAAATTCGAGTAACTCGTCCTTGCCGCGGTGGTAAGGTCCAACGGAAACCATTTAAGGCTCAATGGTTTCTGGAGTAGGACTGATTCCATTGAGGCTGGGAGGAACTCTATATATGCATACCGGGCTTTTCTGCCACTTCTTCTTGTCTGAATTTCTTTTCTCTGCTCGTTTAGGCGCTTTCGCATAGTTGCTACAGATTCTTCGTAATTCTTCAGCTCATCTTGATCTTCCTCACTGCTACTTGACCCTAATACTGTGATACCATGATGCTCCATTTCCCCCATCCTCTCTTTCTCTTGCTTTACTCCCAAGATTGTCAAGAAAAGTTCAATTTTTTTGTGTTTGGATCAGTGGATCAGTGACAATGATGCCCTGTCCAAGATTATTTATTGGCAAGGGCCATGGAGTTTCATGGAAAGTTACGAAATACTCTTGGAGTGTAGTGCTCATAATTTCATGAAATTTTTACGGAGACCAACTCATATGTTTCACAATGATGCCTAGTCCAAGAGTATTTCTTGGCAAGGGCCATGGAGTTTCATGGAAAGTTACAATATACTCTTGGAATGTAGTGCTCATAATTTCTTGAAACTTTTACGGAGACCAACTCATATGTTTCACAATGATGCCTAATCCAAGAGTATTTCTTGGCAAGGGCCATGGAGTTTCATGCAAAGTTACAATACTTGAAACTTTTACGGAGACCAACTCATATGTTTCACAATGATGCCTAGTCCAAGAGTATTTCTTGGCAAGGGCCATGGAGTTTCATGCAAAGTTACAATATACTCTTGGAATGTAGTGCTCATAATTTCTTGAAACTTTCACAGAGACGTCACAATTCTCACCATAGAGTACAGTCCCGATCTCTTGGACTACAGGGGTCCAAGAGATTTATGGTCACTCACCGTTGAATATAAATTCAACAGTTCACTCACTCTTGAACTCTTTTTAAGAAACTTTTTGAACCGTTGGATGTTACATCCAACGGTGAGTGGCCACAATCTCTTGAACTTCTGTAGTCTAAGAGATCGGGGCAGCCATAGAGTATACCACAATGATACTCTTGGTATTGAAATTCTATTTCTTGAAAATGGGCAGGCCACACCATAGGCCCAACAGCATCATTCAAGCATATTTGGGCACGCATCAGCTCGATTTGATGGGCTATTGGGACAACAAAAAAACTTACCTGGGCCATGGGACCGTCCCTGGGGTTAAAGGTCGGCCCGAGATTATAAGGGCCCTTTATATTATTGTTGTTTGATTGGTCATGAATTCGAAGCTCATTGGTGCAATCTTATAGAGAAATTTTTGTTATTAAAAAATAAGTAAAAAGGAATACACAGTTAGAATGAATGGTAGCAGAGCAGGCCAACTCTACTAGACACGTATTTGAGAACTTAAATGTCACAAGCTTAAATTTTCAAGTGTATAAGTGTATTGAAGATTTCTGAATTCAAGCGATATTAAGAAATACGAACATAAAATCTCAAGTGCATGGATAAATCTAAATAATTCTACGAGTTTAGGATTTACTCACGTCCATGTGTTGGTTGGAGTAGGTAGGTTTCTTTTCTACTAATAAATGCATAAAAAGACGTCAGATTTGGCACAAAATTATTGTAAACATTAACAGCAAAGTTTTCTCTCATGACTAAAATACAGGAAATACAGCACAGACTTGCCTGGTTTTACGCTTGTAGTTGATTACTGAGTCGCTCTCTTTTGAGAACAACCCCACAAAAATAAACCGAATGAATTGCATGGACCCAGAAAAAAATAGTGATAGTCTGCCATTTCTATCCCTTTCTTTCTCTGTCTTCTTCTTCTTTTTTCATGTCCACTTCTGCGTAAGGTGTAGCAGTTGTACATTATAATCATAAAAAAATTACTTACGATAATAAATTATAGAGACAGAGAGGATAAGCACGTCGTACGTATTCACGTGAAGAGGAATTTTGGAAATATAAAATTATAGTCTTACCTAACCAAATGTGACAAATTAATTTTGTGAGTGCATGCATGGTCTGGCTTTTTGGCCACGAAAACATGTAACAATTAATTTAAGGTCTACCTACCAACACTTTTTATTTGCAGCAATGGAAAGTTTACTGTTAAGTGGGCACGACAAGGTTTGTGGGTCGTACAATTTTGACATCATATGATTAATTAGGGCACAACAACATTTTGGACCAATAATTATTGTGCTATAGAATAAGTGCAGTCGTCTACATGCATTGCAAATCATTAAATCAAACAAGGACGATGAACCCACATTGTTACTCGAGTTTTAATTTGATCCTTTAATTTGCTTTTGAGTTATTTTGGTCCTCTAATTCTCGCATGGGTTTTAATTGGAAAACATGCAAGAATTGGAGGACCAAAATAACTCAAAAATGAGTCGAAAGACAAAAATGATACTCGGAAATAAGCCGAGTGTGATAAAAAAAAAATTCTTAAATTTTAAAAACCATGATTGGGTTAACGGATTATGTATGACAATAATTTGATTGAATGGAGACCCATTGTGCTTTCCACTTCAGCCTTTTGCTTTATTATTATCCAGATCCCGTACAAGAATGGCCCATTAATAATATGGGGGAATAAACTTTCAAAAATAGTACCAAAAAAACATGTATTTATATATTTGTTTAAAGGAATGTCTAGTTATTTTCAGAGATATATCAATTGATTATGTGGGGGTGCAATGCAAGAACAGACAACGGACGTTAAAAGTTATAACAAAAGCAGCACACCACATTGACCAATCACTATATTGCATATTAATATTAGGTCAATGGCAATGAGCAGATAAGATTTAGATGGTCTTCGTTTACCTTGTGTTTTGAGCAAGTTACATAAGATTAATATAGGTTAATATGAAGAAGTATTGAAAATCTAGGACCTTCTAATATACACTACTATAAAATCTCATCATAAGCCACTTATTCGTGTTAATCATAAACAACTCGTGGTCAAAAGATGTTGGCCGCATATTAAACACAAATTACATGACTGTAATAGATGCGGGTTTAAGTATTGTCTTTCCTACAATCAAACAACAGTTACAAGTTCTTTATATTAAAAAATAATCAAAATTAGGCAAGTTAATTATGAATGAAGTTATTATTAGGTCATTGTTCCAGATAATAATAGACAAACTCAAACAAAAAACAAACCCCATTTCTAGTTGGGGGTGGCCAAAACTTTTGATCACACTTTAGCTTAAGATGGGGTACCTTGGTCATTGGTAAATGACAAATATCTGAAAACAAAAAGGCCTTGGTGGACTTGGCGCACTGTAGAAGTGGCGTGACATCTATATCCACATGAGAAGAAGCACCTGGAATTTAGACATTATAGAAAATACCTTTTTCAACTTTTCGGGAGAAACTACACATGTAATGTGAGCCCATATTTGGTCCATTTAAAGTGGCTCATTTTGAGACACACATGTATCAATTTTTAGCACTAAGGGGAAGCTTCTCCCCTATGTAATTTTTTTTTTTTTTACCAAATCGCAATAAAAATGTCGAAACTATTTGAGACTTAATCGACTTAATTCATTATACGTCACAACACTTTGTCCCAATGTGCCATTCATAAAAGATTTTTATCAAATAATTTCGTACCTTACTCAATAGAGCATCAAAATGAAAAGGGTGAGCACGGACAATAGTCTTCACTCGCCTTGAGTGCAGACATTGCCTATATATCACCTATGTTTTTCTTTACCACAATTTCAACGAACCACCGTGAACCATCATGCATGCCAAGTTTTCCGTGGTCAACTTCATGTGCTTGATCTTAAGATTTTAGCTTTTTCCTATTGTCTTCTTAAATTTGTGGTCAAATTTGACCAAAAGTGAAAGTCTTTGGCGAAAATCGATATAAGGACGAAGACGAAGACGAAGACGAAGAGACCCAGAAGCACACCCCCGAAAACCATGGGCAGGGAGTGTTGGATTTTGAGTCGTTTGACGACTTTGTCTGCCGTTTTTAATTAAAAATCGTCGTCGAAAGTCTTTTAATAAAATAAAGACGACGACAGTGTGATACCGTTGAGGTGGCCTTGCCATATACGCGCGTACGACAAACGCACAGATGGATGTGGGCTCCGACGATAGTGGGCCCAGATTGGTCTTCCCCCCGTCGCAACGTGAGGCGCGTAACTTCTAAAGCTCTAGTTTGCTGCAGATGGTTTACTACTACCAAGACTCACTACACAACAGATTCTAGAACAGACAAAAAAAAAAAAATTAAAAAAAAATCCACAAATGGAAATTAATGAAAGATGCCATGTAATTCTTTCTACCTAATATTTTATTTTATTTTTTAAAGATGCCATGTTATTTATTTATTTAGAAAAATATCAATATTCAAATTCTCGCAACATCGTATGTGCAAGTGTCATTTTATTTGGCCAATTTGTGTGTCATGTCACAGTTCGAAAGCATCTTTAATATCTTGTGGAAATTTTACATTTCCCCATCCAACGCATTTTTCTTTGTCTGCAATCAGTCAAACAAATACTAATTTTTATCCTAAGATTTTTCACGGTCCATATCATAGTTTTTTTTTTCCTTTTCCGAATGTAATAAAATTATATTCTCTATTTTTTGTGGTTAAAAAGTTTATATAAACGCTATAGAGACAAACTTTAGTTGTTAAGAGAGAGAGAAAGCTTTTGATTTGGGGGTTTCGTCGGATTTTCTGTAATTTTCAGCTTTAGGTGAATTTTTGTCGATATAATCTTTTTTTGGCAGATTTATTATCTTAAATCCGGGTTGGCTTTGGTTGTGCCTACTCTTGCAAGGCTCTTCTTTGAGGTGTTGCGACGTGGTCTTGGTATGTCCACTACTCACTAATGCGTTGAGGTCCTGGAGTAACTAGATAACGTCCTCTTGTCATGTTCCGAAAGAAGATTAGGCGGTTGATTTTTCTTTTTCTAGTGTTATTTTAAGTTTTTAAATTTAATTTAGTATGTTCAATAATTTTCAGAAACTCTATGAGTTTTCTATGTTTGTTTTCCCTTATGATTCCAGAAACTTAGTTGAGTTTGCTGAGTGTTCTTAGTTTCTCTAGGAGAGTCATGCCGGTTAGCTGCTAGTTTTAGTTCTTGAAGTCATTGGGCTAGATTTGAGGAAATTATTGCGGTTGAAAGGAGTTATAGAAAAATTATTTTCAATAGTGATTTTCTCCAAATCATTTCAACTTTTCAGCTGACTCACGTCACTAAGAAAATTTTACCCATGTCTACCATATTGTTATTTGGATGACTTCATTACAATATGTGTCCTTTGTACTTCTTATTCATATTGATTTAATAAAATTTTATCACCTTTTGTCTCAGAAAAAATCCAGTTAAACAAAGTATATAATCAAGTTTTTTTTCTTCCTGTTTTATATTTTTTAAAATTCCTAAAATACCCCCACCCACTTGAAGTTTGACTTGCTATTTGAGTTGTTTTGAATGTTTTTTTGTCCCCATTTAAGTGCAAAGAAAAAGTGATTGACTCCTTTTGGAGTGTGGATGATCTACAACAGTAAAAACGAGAGACCTTGGTGTGCACTGATTGTCAAGTATAATAAAATATTGTTGGTTGGATGGATGAATTCTCCATCCATAAATTGGAGCATTTAGGTATGCATTTCGTACCAGCTCGAGATATTTAAAAAGCTTCGGTGTGAAAGTGAGTATTAAGTATCAGAAAGAAAGTAGAGCACGAGTAAGTTACCCTAGTTAATTGTAGAAAGTCGGAAGGAGCTATAAAGTTTTTAGAGAATGAGGAATATTTGAAAAGTTAAAAGTTCAAAAATAAACAATCAAATGCCTTTATAATTTAAATATTACTAATTCACCTAGATTCATGATGGACAAAGTCTCATTTAGTCAAATACGCGGTGAGTTACACGGTAAATACTGGCAGAATAGCATATTTCAACATCTCTAAAGAATTTTCCTAAGAGAAAAAGGTATGCACCTCTCCTTAATAGGTTGGCCAACTACTCTCATAGTCAATCAATTTCACAATACAAGTCTAATATTTTGGCTTTTTTAATTGGTCCAAGATTCTTAGTACACATTTGAAGTCTTGAATACATTTTTGGTATCCCATGTACGAACCCAAAAGGCTATACGTACAACCAAATTTAGAATTTGAAGAAAACAAAATCTCTAATGTGGACACATCAACTGCACCAATGCTACAAATTAATTTAATGAATTGCCAGTTGACCCAAAAAAAAAAAAAAAAAAAAACTGCAAATGAAATCTTAAAAAAAAGAAAAAGGAAGCAATTTCGCAGAAAGAAAGAATTGAATTACAAATAAGATTGTTTTTAATTGTTTTTGGGGTCCCGTCAGTCCAGTGCCATCTTTCTTTACATGGTGTAGCACCATTCCACATGTCAAAATATCTTTTGCAGTGGAAAAAAGAAAAAAAGAAAAAAGAAAAATGGAAATGCAGAAACAGAATGCGAAGCACGTGATTCACTCCGAGATACTCATTCTCTGCTTGTCTCATCATTTTTCATTCCCCTATAAATTCATGGGAAGCGTCCTCTGTTTGGTCTCACTCTCAGCAGCAGCAGCTCAGCCCAGTCACTGAAGCGAGTACGCTGCCCAATCTGTACTCGAGGCGAGTAGCACGCAAATAATCTCCTTCCCAAAAAATCCAGAAATGAATTAAAAAGTTGACAGGTAGGTTTCCCGGTAAAACAAACCCCATCCAAAAATCAATAAATATTTTCCCAACTCTGTCTCTTTTATCAAAATGGAGGTGGAAACTCAGACTCAGTCGCTCCCGACCTTCGACAAGCCTCCATTCTCTTCTTTCTCTCTCAGCGACCTCGGTTCTCGCAACTTCCCGGGCTCCGAAATGCCCGCCGTTGACCCCAAATGCGACGCCTCATGCAACGAAGTGGTTCCGTTGACTAAAGGCGGGATGATGGCGAGTGAGACGGACGCGCCGACGGGCGGGTGGTCCGTGTCGACGGCCGCTGTGAAGGTTCAGAAGGTGTACCGGAGTTACCGCACCCGGCGTAGGTTAGCTGACACAGCCGTCGTGGCGGAAGAGTACTGGTGAGAGTATACCAAATCTCTGTGCTTTCGCTTTTATTTATTTATTTTCTTTCCAACTGTTCAGCGTTCTCAAGGACAAGCACCACACACTCAAATATTATTAATTTTTTTATTTTTTGGAAATTAACTGAAAAATGAGGGGTATTTATGAATTGAAGGTGGCAAGCGATAGACTCTTGGAGATTGAATCGCACCACGATTTCATTCTTTGATAACAATACGACTGAATCTGTGACTTCAAAGTGGAACCGTGTCGGCAAGAATGCTTCCAAGGTACCATTTTTTTTTTTTTTGGGTGGGGAAATTAAATTTTAATTTATGGGTTTGGATCAGAAAAGAAAAAGAAATTGTGGGTAATTTCTCTGTGTTGAATTTTGGTTATGAAATGAGAGAGAGAGAGTGTGTAATAGTGTTGTGTGAAATTTTGGACTTTTGGGCAGGTGGGCAAGGGACTCTCCAAAGACGCCAAAGCACAGAAATTGGCTTTTCAGCATTGGATTGAAGCTGTAATTATTTTTCATAAATAAAAAAATTTTGAATTTTTTGTGTGTGTATATTTAATTCTTGTTTATCATTTGGTTGTCTTTGTATTTACTGAATTGCACTTTGGGTGGGTGTGTAGATTGATCCAAGGCATAGGTATGGGCATAGCTTGCATGTCTATTATGAAGAGTGGAGTAAAGCGGATGCTGGTCAGCCATTTTTTTACTGGTAAGTAAAATTACCATATTTTTTCCTCACTAGATGCTAATTGGCTAAAATAAAAGGGATTAAAAAGAAAAAAAAATAAAAATAAAAAGGTTGAAGCATTTGATTACTCGCTTAGGGCCCATTTGATAACCATTTCAATTTTAGTTTTTAGTTTTCATTTTTTGTGCTAGAGTACAGAGGAAAATGAAAGTGAGAATGTGATGGATGATTAGATTGAGAGAGAGGATGAGAGGGGATGATGGGAGGGAGGAGTAACAAAAGTGAAAATAATTTCAAATAGATTTCAGTTTTTAGTTTTAGTTTTTACTTTTGTTACTCCTCCCCACTCTCATGTTCCCTCTCAATCTCATGCACACTTGTATTCTCCATCTTTTTCCTCGATTAATGTTCGATTTTTGGTTTTTGTTTCTAACTTTTTTCTTTGCAGGTTGGATGTAGGAGATGGAAAAGAGCTTGATCTCAAAGAATGTAGCAGATCAAAGCTTCGACAACAATGCATCAAATATCTTGGACCTGTACGTGCTTCTATGAATCAATTCAATATAGTTATCAAGTAAATTTTGATACATGATTTTATGAAACTTGATGTTCTTTATTTTAACCCCTTTTCTGCCGCCGTTGATGAATTTAGCAAGAGAGGGTGCATTATGAATATGATGTTGCTGAAGGGCTAATTGTTCACTCACAAACTCGAGAGCTTCTCGATACAAAGGACGGATCGCCAGGAGCTAAGTGGATATTTGTTATGAGCACCTCTAAGAAACTGTATGCTGGTGAAGTAAGAGTTGAACAACATAAGACCTTTCTTCTTTGTTTGACTAAATTCCCGTATTTGAATTCGCTGTTGTTATCCGAAACAACTAATACATTGTTTATTGTTTCCAGAAAAAGAAAGGTGTTTTCCATCATTCTAGCTTCTTGGCTGGAGGAGCAACAATAGCTGCTGGAAGGCTTGAGGTAGAGCATGGAGTTTTGAAGGTAAACTTTTACAGTGGCCATGTTCAATCTCTAATCAAACATAAAAGAATTACATCCACAACCTCAACCACAAGCAAGATTTTGTAAGGCAAAGTTCTGATACAGTATGTTGATTTATAGTATCTGATCCTTATGCTTTCACTTTTCAGTCCATCTCTGCATATAGCGGTCATTACCGGCCAACAGATGACAGGCTTGATACCTTATTATCCTTTTTCAAGGAAAACGGAGTGAACCTTGATAAAGTTCAGGTACTCGTGCATATATGTGATTCTGTAGAGTTTTTATGATAAAATAGCAACCTAGAAAACAAAATCAATGTACCTCAGTTGAACCCTGGATTGGTCAAAACCTTGATGAGCAAGTATAATGACGGGACTACATTTAAAACGTATTTGATGCGTTAAGATGCCTTTTGCTAATGGTATGTCTCAACTATTTTGTTCTCCAGATACGCAAGCCAAGTGACGAATCTGATGGCTATGATGAAGGGAAGTATAATGGTGGGACTACATTTAAACTGTCAACCAACATTGAAGCTCCTAAACCTGAGGTTCCAGAAGAATTGGAGACAGAGAAATCCCAGTCCCCAGAATCCACTGAACTTCGCCAAACAGAAGCGAAACCTGATTACAAAAGGACTTTATCTGGTGGTCTGCATAGTCCAAGAGCTGAGGTGCCTAAGAATAAGATATTGCAGAGGATCAACTCCAGGAACTCATCAGCGAAATCATACCAACTGGGGCACCAGCTATCGCTCAAGTGGTCAACAGGAGCTGGCCCGAGAATTGGTTGTGTTGCTGATTACCCAGTAGAGCTGAGAATGCAGGCCCTGGAGTTTGTTAACTCTCCAAGGTCTCCCCCCACACCATCCTACTACAGGAGGTTCCCTGGTCTCCCATCACCAACGTCGAATTCCACCTCAGACGTCAATAATGGCGATAAGACCTCTGGTGATTAAACTGCGCTTATCATGATCATGATGATCATAATCAGTTCTGTTCACCTTGCCTAATGGATATTTTAGAGAATGTAAATAATTACATATCTCATCAGCTTCCTGTCAACTCAACTTTTTAGAATGGTTATTGCATTATCTTCTTACTGCCCGCTGGTTGTGTTTGGTCCACTATAGTGAAAGTGGAATCTAGGTGAGCCGGGTGAAGTTTGAAAATTTCCCTAGTAGAAGCCCACTGCTTCAACTTACTATCGGATTCACAAATGCTCTTCTTTTTAGAACTAAGCCGTGTTTTTTTGTTTAAAAATTTAGTGCTGCTGCTAGCTCATGGTATGTGTAAATGGTCTTGGGAAATATGGATTTCGTTCAGTAACAGAAGTTATAAAGCATACACAGGATCATCTGCTGAAGTAAAATTCAGGTTTAAAAAAATGAAGAAGCAATATTTCACGTTTATATATGCAACCCGTGATCTTGTCAGAGCCAATGAAAAACTACATTTGAAAATGTAGCCAATGTATGTACATTAATCCACATTCAAGTTACTGCACAAGAAAAAAAAGGCGGAGTGGAGATCACATTAATTTAATCCAATCTACATTTGTATATATATAAAATATATTTATCTTAGTCTAAACCACGGAGAGGAGTATTCGAATTCGGATGCAGAGTGACTATCACATTCGCTCTAACTAAAAGATAGAAAGGAACATAGATTAACTGGAAAAACAGAGAGTGACAATCACATTCGCTCTAACTAAAAGATAGAAAGGAACATAGATTAACTGGAAAAACAGAGAAAAAAATGAAGAAATTTCCTTTGGACACTGCAATTGGGTTGGGGTTGGGCCAATGAGTACCGAAATATCCCCAATACTTGAGGAAACTTAATGTTAGCCCAAAGCCCGACAGTACTTTTCACCAAATTAACCCTAGATTTGAAAAAGGTTGTCAGCTCAGCACAACACAACAGCAACCAGTGCGACCCACCGGTCACAGCTGTAACCGTACCTTACCACTTCAGTTCAGCTGTCTACTCAAGCAGTAAAATCTCTGTCTTCATCGCGCGGTTAAAAAAAACTCACCTTCTGGCTCCACCGACCTCCACGTATCCAGCGCGCCACCAAAATTAACCGCATCGAGAAAGCGCAAGAGAACAAAGAAATCCACGTGGAGAGCGTCCCCAAAGCCACTTGTGCGGCACCCCCCCCCCCTCCTCCCACGTGCGAGGCCACACGAGCACAATCGGCTACGGAGTGAAACGTGGCGTGCGGAGATATATGGAGGTCGATTTAGCGAAGACGTCGTGGCCTGAGGTGGCTTGACAAGTGGCACTCTCTCACAACCCTGTGCTCTTTGCTTTCGAACCAGTAACCCTCTCTCTCTGTCTTTCTGTCGCGCTTGACTAGCTTACCGCGTGCTGAAGAAATAAACCAAGTACACACAACTTTCTCACGCTCAAATACACAAACACTTGCTCTGTGTTTGTTTCCTGAGCGGCAGGAGCCATGGTTTCTTCCGAACGAAGGTCGTTTTCGAGCTCGGCTGCCTCCACGGCGGCGGCTTCGCCGTCGTCGTCTTCGTCTGGCTCTGCGACGGGCGTTTCGGTGGATAGGTTTGGCAGCGCGGCGGATCGGATGGTGAAGGAGGAGCTCGAGGCGGCGGAGGCGCTCGCGGATTTGGCGCATTTGGCGATGCGGGAGAGTAGCGGCGCTGAATCCGCGGGGAATTGGGGGCTGAAAGGGAAGCGGGCCAAGAAGCGAGTCAAGAGCGAGTCTCCTCCGGGTCATTTATGTTTGAACCCGGTTGACCCTGTTCCCACCTGTCCGGATCTTCCTCAGGTTTGTTTCTGTGAATGGTTTTTTTAATTTTAGCACTGTTATTGTCATTATATTTATATGATTATCGAGATATTTTATGTATCCATTTTAAAAAGAGACTTTTTATTTGTTGGATAATGAAAGAAAAGAGTAGCAGAAGAAATAAAATGGTGGGATTGGCCAAAATGAGTAATTTTACTTGAATGGGATAAATTCAAAGATTCGGCTGAGTGAATGCTTTATGAAACAAACAATGGACTTATTGGCGGAGGAATGGCTCCTTACCCATTTGGGGTTGTTTCGGAGAAAATAAAGTAAACAACTTTGGAATTGGGTAATAACATTGTCACCATTTAGTTTTAAGCATTGATTCTAAGTTCAAAAAACGTAAAATGTTTTCAAAGTAAGCTCACCCTTCTCAGGAGTGTCACTTGACCCTTCTCAACTTTCAAATTTGGTCATAATTCATATATGTATTTTGATTTTTATATATTATATCCTTAGTTTTGACCCTTCTAGTCCATGTGCAAAACCAAACAAGTGAACATTTATCAATTTTCTTTTGAGTAAACACCTTGGCTTGGCTATGCAGTTTATTTATACTTATTTTCTTTTTGGCTTATTGTATGTAATGAGTTGTTTATTGGTGACTTTTTAAAAATGTCAAATTATGAATATTGTAGTTTATAAGATTCCAACAAGATTTCTAATGATTTATGAATCAATACAAAGAATTTTGTGTTATTAGATGAGTTTATTATGTTTTTCTTTAAACTTATGGCTATTTAAGCTTGAATCCCCATGACAATGTTTCTGACTCCACCCAATCCAAGCAACGAGACAAGAAATTTTAAACATTGATATAAATGTAACCATTTGAATGCATATATGACCAGAATTTAATGATATTAACGTCAGGATAGGAGACAAACGATGTACATGGTAATGGGGCCGAGTCCATGGCTGGTTCGGCTAGAATCCTTTTTCAAGTATGCAAATTACATCACCATTAGGATTTGTCCAAACATGGTTAGCCAGTCCAATGATATTTGAGTAAAATTATGTGAAGTACGCCAAATTTACAACAGCGGAGGGTGTGTTAGTCTGTTAAACGGTGATGTCAATACTCCAGTCCAAAATAAGTTTATCGACAAATGTACTAAAAACTTATGCTATCCAATCTCCCAAATAAAATGGGCTCTGTCACCAAATCACACTATTTTCTGCAGGACTTAATGATTTATTTTATTTTATTTTTATTTTTGATATAGCAGGACCAAGCAGTAACAGGTCTGCGGCAATGTGAAACGGTTTGCACAAATGTAGTAACGGAACTGCTGAAGACCGAGCAGGTTCTGAGCAATGAGATTGTGAAGGCTGAGCATGATGCTGAAGTAACAAAGTTAAGTCCAATTTGCACTACAAGTTACCCATCATTCAGTTGCAGCAAGTCAAGGCGGAATTTAACTGAGGTACTGAGCTTTTAAACTTCTTCCCGCTAAAGTGATGTTCTGTGACTACTTTTTCTTTTCTAGTTTTAATTAATGTTTACCTTGTTCAGGAGGAGAAGGAAGAGCGGAGAATACGCAGAATATTGGCCAACAGAGAGTCAGCCAGGCAGACAATTCGTCGGAGGCAGGTAAGCTGATGTTACTCTACTTATTGCATATCAAATTTTTTTTTTTTCCTTTTTCTGGGAGTGTTTAAGAGGGATGGGGAGGAAATTTTATGACTATCAATATTTTCTTCATATATACCTCAATATGGTAAAGGTTGCATTTGTTCCTTGTATTTAATTCAAGTCTGTTGACGTCATTGTGTCTTCATTTTATCAAATGGTCAACACCGAGAACAATGTTCTGCTAGATAGTTATTGCTATTTTATGGCTTGGAAAATTGTGAAAGCATTTTGACACTACAGGCAACAGGAGTATGGGTTCAATTCCCTATAATACAAGCTTCTGTTCGGTAATTAGGTTATACCAGTTATGTTATACAAAACCATTTTTTGTGCTTCCGTAATGTATCTACTCCTGTCCTAGGATCCAGAGATTATTTTTTGTCTTTTTTTTTTTTTTTGGGGCTTTAGGGTATTGAGTAAATTTCTGCTTTGGGTTCATCAAAAAATTTCTGCTTTGGGATCCTGGAGAAATGTGGTGGTTATTCTCCCGTCCTATACTAATCATTTATCACAATTGAGGGCCTCCTTGCATTTTGCAGTCTCAGGAATAACTAAATGATATGAATGTGTGTATATGTGCTTTTGTAAAATAACATATTGGATAGTTGCTGTTCATGTAATGACTATCCTAACCATAATATGACATGCACCATGTGTCACTGAGGTACTAAATTAAATGAGTCACAAGTGCATTATTTTTTGTCACTTTTTATCTTTTCCTTTTTTAAAACAATAGATCTTCATGAGTTGTGTTTGTTATTCTCAAATTGCATGGTATGTGTCCAGTGCAGATTGCATTCTTGGCCATCGGACATTTAGACTTTAGCAAATTATGCATCTTTCCTTGTTCTACAGGCTCTGTGTGAGGAGTTAACCAGAAAAGCTGCTGATCTGGCATTGGAGAATGAAAATTTAAAAAAGGTAGGCATTAGTCCCCAATTATTTCTTATAAACTTGCTTTTCTTTCAACTCTTCTCTCTCTCTCTCTCTCTCTCTCTCTCTCTCTCTCTCTCTCTCTCTCTCATCATGACAATGCTAACTTTATTCACATTTTTGGTGGCTTTTTAAATGAGAAGAAAAAGGAGTTGGCCTTAAAGGAGTATCAGTCTTTGGAGAAAACAAATAAGCACTTGAAAGTTCAGGTAAGATATGCCTGACATTGAAGAGATGTTTAACCTTAATAAAATCTCTAATGCTTGACATGCTCTCTCATTTTGCAGATGGCTAAGGTGATAAAGGCAGAGGTGGAGGAAACACCAGGTGAAAATATGTCAGCCTATGTGCAGATGCAGATACCTCCTTCTTCACCTAGTAATTCCCCATTATTCTTGTTTAACCGTCCACCATTTACACCAGTTTTTTGGCCTTCTATCATTCAGTCTTCAAATTCCATTCAATTGCAACATGTATCACAAAATCCGATGGCCATTCCATCAAATATCCCTTTGCCAGCTAATGGTACAGCTGATTCTTCTCATGAACAAGAAAACCCCTTGACCAATAATGGAACAAGAACTCCTTTATATGTATTTCCGTGCCCTTGGTTCATCCCTCATTTTGATAATGGGAATGGACTCCAACCCCAGTCCTCCTTGTGCCTGAACAATAAACAAGAAGAAACTTCTTTTAATAACCAGTACAGTGCTAGTTCATCTTCAAGAACTGTTGCACAGTTAGACAACCACCATTGCTCTTTCCCTATTAGATTAAAAGCAGAAGCTTCTGGCTCGATGGAAGCCAGACTTTCAAATGATCTTAATGAAACGCCAGCTCAGTTTCCTCTGGATGGAGCCGATCAGCATACAGGACCTTATCCTAAGGAAAATGGTCCTAAGGAGATACTCCTTACTCCTGCATCAGCAAACCATGAAAGAGTTGCATCTAGTATCAAGCATGAGAATGGGTTTGAGTCAGATTACACCGCAACAACTGAAAAATCTTTTCATATGTTCTCTGCCTTGCCAGAGAAGAATAGTGAACCAATCATCTACCCTAACAGGAAACTGGCGGATGCAATTGCTGCAGCTGAGGCGAGAAAGAGGAGGAAGAAACTCACAAAGCTAAAGAATCTTCAAGGCCGGCAGTGTCGGGCTCACTGTTGAGCTTTAAAACCCAAGTGCAGGTTAAGAGATTCTCTCCTGGTTTTCATGCAAGTCCTTTTATTTTAAGGACTTCTTGGAGATTGAGTCAAGAGCAGATCACCTGACCTTAATTATAGAAGGTTATTGAGTCATTGACAGAAAAGATGTGTGCCTATAATTTAGGTACATCTTTAAGGCCTTCACTTTTACTTTTTTATATGTTGTTTCAAGGTGTGGACGGAAACTGGAAATTTTGTACTGCCTGTCAATATGTACGGGTAGCTTTTCATTATCAAATTATTGAGAAGCAAATGGTTGTGGTAGTTTGAGAATGCATAATTTTCAAGAATGCCTGATCACTGGGAATCATAATGAGGAAATGAATGCTGTCTTAACAAACCTGTCTTGCATTTTCTGCTACGCCTAGGGGCAGCAGCACTCAGCAGAGGAGTGAAGGTAAGAACCCGAAATTTAATTTTGACAGTTGTTTTATAAGTTTGTGATGTGAGTTGCAAATACGTCTTGCAGGAAATCAATAGAACTGAGTTTGAGATGCTGGTTAATTAATCCAGTTCCTTCGTGCCTTATGCAATTCTGTCTAATCTCACACAGGAAATTATTTCTTAAATTCTTTGGCAAAATTACGTTCTTCTCGGTGACAGTATAGTTGGTTGCCGTAGCAATTCCCTGCCAATGCCAAGCGTAGGTTAATTTGATGGATGGATCCTAACTGTTAACATGCATATGGACAGTATACGTATCTGAAATCGCAAGAAACAGTCGCATGATAACCAAATGTTTATTTACAGGGGACAAATGGAAACTAATAGGAAAAAGAAAAGAAAATGTTGGTTAAAGAAACCTAACTGGGATCCTTGTACAGTGTGATCAGGCTCCTAACACTGTGTTTATGATCACCCCACTCAAGTACAGCAGACACAGGCACCCCAGCAGTTGGTGTGCCACCACTCACCACAACCTTAAAAGACCTCTTCTGATGCGACCGAGTGAATTTCAAGGTACTTGGTGTGACTGTTATAGAAAAGAACTTTGGCATAATCAGATTTACTTTGTACACTGAGCTACCATACCCTACGTTCGTTACTCTTCTATAGAAGACAGCTTTAACTGGAGTGTCATTTGCTTGTTGATGTAAATGCATGCTTGGATAGTTGAGGCCGTCTGTGCCTCGAGGAGGCTTATAGTCAGAGCAGCTAACGTTCTTTTTTCCTCCAAGTATGCCAATGTTGGTGCTGTTGTAGCCTTGCTTGCACAAGAAGCTGATATAGTCGTCCACTGTGATGTCATAGATGAGCCCGGGATGCGCTGCCTTTTTCGGGTCTACTTGTCCTGCCCCTGTTCCTAGTGTGCTGCCTCCAACTCGGGTATTAATTGGCGTGGCTAAATCAGAGGGAGTGAAAAGATTGGTTAAGTCGTTGTTTGATGAACTTGATTTTCATGAAGTGTGGTTTGGGGAGACTAACCGGTTGTCATGAGAGCGGACTTGATGGCAGCGGGTGACCAGTCTGGGTGGAAGGACTTGACATAAGCGGCGGCAGCGGTTACATGAGGGCAAGCCATGGATGTACCAGACATCATATTGAACAAACTGAACCGCTTGTCTTCTGGGTCACCAGATATGGATGCCAGACGTGAATACGCCGCTAATATGTTTATCCCTGGTGCTGAAATATCAGGCTGTACATGAAAATTTAGTACCTAATTGTTGTGGAGAGAGAGAGAGAGAGAGAGAGAGAGAGAGAGATTTTCATCATCTTATGTACCTTGAGGATATTGGGGGTTATCCGTTGAGGTCCTCTGGCTGAGAAAGAAGCAATGTTGGGGGCGTCTGGAGTTTTGACGGTTCTTGTTTTGTATATGACAGCCATAGGGTTCCTGTAATTAGTTCATACCAAGCCATAAAGCAGCTTAGTGTTCAATAAAAACAGTTCCTCATGATAAGAAACCTTTTAAAATTGAAAGGAAAAAAAAAACACAGTTCTTAGTAAGCTGCACAAAGATCATACTTGGTAGAGTTAATATACTGATCAATCTTGATCCCATCCTTGACAAGGATACCGGTACCGGGGATCACCGGAGAATAGGCGTAATCTTCCAATTCATATTGTGTCATGAGAGTTCCGGCACCCCGCAACCTTTGGATGGTGAAATCCTGGCCACTAGACCCTAGGCAGTACACAATCCTTCCCTTCACCTTGTCCGCGTTTAAAGTAGAACTATCACAAGCACTGCCATCATCTCCAAATTAATTTATCATTAGGATATTATTATCCAAATGCATTTGTCAAAGTTCTAACAAATATTCAAAGTTTTTTATTTATTTATTTGTATAAGCCCAGCATATGTGTGTTGTCCTTCTCACAATATGTATGTAGATCATCTCGTATATATAACGATAGGTCGTCCCACATACAAATTGTGAGAGGAATGTCACATGTGACGGACTTGTATGAACACAATAATTTTGCTGAAATACAGACCTTGCATTTCCATAGCTGTTTTCACTCTTGTTGGATGCCAGCGTTCCACTTGTAAGAGGGTACATTTGTTTCTTTAATGTGTAGGTATTGAGTGCATTCCCCTACCAATAAACGAACAATGCAGTTAACTGAGACTGCATGATATAATCATATAATTCTCTATTCTGAGAGAGGAGAGAGACTTACAGAAAATCTCTTCCCATTACCCAACTTGATTACTGTCTTTAGCTCCCTATCAATTGTATTAGCAGCCACTGTGGTAACCCATGGTGCTACATTCTGGACAGTGCCTTCACTAGGCCCATCATTCCCAGCTGAGCATGAAACAAAAATCCCTTTTTTCATGGCATGAAATGATCCAATGGCAATAGGATCTTCCCAGAAACTCCTCGAGGGACCGCCTATGGAGATGGATATCAAGTCCACTCCATCAGCAATGGCTTCATCGAACGCGGCCAGCATATCGATGTCACTGCAGCCAGTAAAGGGCCAGCACACTTTGTACACAGCAATACGCGACAGGGGCGCACCACCTCGTGCAGTCCCTTTCGCAATGCCATATACACTGGCTCCTTGGACGGGTATACCAGCAATGGTGGAGGCAGTGTGAGTGCCATGGCCTTCATCGTCGACTGGACTTAATTTGCCTGACCAAGGATGGTTGGAGTCCAGATTAAAATATTTGGCACCAATTACCTTGCTGCACAAGAAAGGGCAAAAAGTCAAAGTTCTCATCAATCATTAAATTTATGAGACTGTTCATAGATTAATTTCACATATGCTTGTACTATTTGATCTTAGGCACAAAACCCAAACTTGCAATGAAATTATGTTGTGTGTGTGAGAGAGAGACATACTTGTTGCAGCCTTTGAAGTTGTCACCCTTGACACATTTGCCTTTCCATTTAGATGGGGGAGGCCCATAACCTGTATCATTGAAACTGGGACCATCCAAGTAAATTCCTACAATTCACAGAGAATAAAAGGGTCATCAATTTCTTTGCTTCACTGTTGTCCTGCAATAAGAGTGACAGATTTTACCAACCTGTATCCAAAACACCCACTACGATATTGCTCTGTATTTGAGCGTTCCCTTTCTTTAATTTTATTGGCAGATCTAGGAAATCCCATGACCTTGTTGTATGTAGTTGACGCATAGTGTTTGGAAACACTGATACAACACTATCGTCCTCTACAAATTAATGAAAAATCATAAAGATCAAAAGCAAGTGTCTAAAATTCTGGTAATTAGAATTCTACCAAGGCAAGTACGTACGCGTGTGTGTGTATATATATATGTGTGTATGTGCACGCGCTCGAGGGCATGTGTGTGAATTTATTTATTTTCTTTTTCTATGCACCTGCTAGTGCCTTTGCTTCATGTGGCAACAATCTTGCCGCGAACCCATTGAAGGTCCTTCCATAGCTATGAATTCTTGATGCTCTGGCTATTTTTTCACTGAAATATAAAAGCAAATTATTGGTCAAGTATAATATTTGTCTCGCTGGGATGTATTGATGACCTTTGGAAATAAACACTGCTCAGAGCTCACTGTTACCGACGAGATTAAACTACAAATGTATACAAAAACTTTGAAAACCAATGGTAGGAAGAAACTGGCCATTACTCTCCGATTGCTTGCACTAGCAGGTTATGGTGTCTGGCCATGGCGGAAGTTTCAGCTCCTGGGAGTTCTCCCATGTACACAATGTAAGGCTGTTACAGTACACAATGCCACGTCACTTTGTCAATAACAATGTAATTTGCAAAAGTATTTTCTTGTGAGACAATCTTACATGTTATGTTATACTACCAATTAAAACTGTTAATTAGGTCATATCACATAGGAATAAGCATACGATCTTGATTGAAAGTCTGACAAGTGACGAAAGCAATGGAAAATTTATCGTCTGGAACGTACCTTCCTAGCATCGAAACCATCCTGAGTTGTTTCTTGAGCCAACGTAGCTAAAACATAAGTACTGAGTAGAGTCACTAGTAGATTTTGTAACACCCTCATTGTATTGCAATTTAGAAAGAGCTCACTCTCTCACTCTCTCACTCTCTCACTCTCTCACTCTCACAACACACACATGTGAAAGGAGTGTTGTTTAGCTATAAATAGAGGAAGAGGAAAGAGCTTCATGAGTGACAGTGCTTATTCTTAATGCATGCAGCAGCCTCTCTCTCTCTCTCTCTCTCTCTATCTCTCTCTCTCTCTGCGCCAAATATGGTGAGATAGTGATGGTTTGACTGTCCAACATGGAAACAAAGTCTTGAGTCCACGGATGAGAATTTGGCGGCTTGGATTTTGGATCTTCTTAGAAATAGGAGGCAGGTAGGTGGCTATGTTGTTGATCATATAGAAACGTGAATGCAACACTCATTAAACTGGCGACTCGTTCACAAATTACTGTCGCGTCCCTTAAGTGTGACAATTTTCAAGGTTTTGAGTTCAACAAAAGGTTATGCTAACAACTTTTATTTTCCCTTTAATGCCGCTTACGAAAATAATTAACGAAAATGCATTAACACCACCACCCTCCAAACTACAATTAATACCGATAATGTGATTTATGGAATGTACTCCTTTAAGCACTTCATTTGCTCAACTGACAACTTATCTATACTTCTTCCAGCCATATCTGTTCTTGGTCCTCAAAGCACATACGGCAAAAAGGTACTAGTCCCAAGAGATAAACTAACAGCCTTAAACAGTTGGTTACATTTTTTTTTCTTTCATAAGTTACTTTCATAATCTCTTTGGTTATTTCGTTAAATCTGGTGATATAAGAGAGAACTATATTTCCTTTATTTTTTTAATAAGTTACAAACATCATTCGGCTGGAAACTCTAGGATAATGCTCATATGTCCCATAATGCATTTTTGTTAAATTAGCCGCCTTTGAGTCTCATCTCTTCGTTGTCAACCTGCCCAATTGAACTTAAATAGGGGCTTAAAAGAACAAGAATGTACAAGAAACCTGACTTCTCATCTCTTCATTGCCCATGCTTTTTCAGTGTCAGACAAAACAATCTCTTGACATCGAACAAGTCCAGCTGCCCCTCCATAGCACAACCATCTCTCACTACCCTTGTTCATGTTCCATCTCACTCTATGCATTGCTACTATTTTGTCAGGAAATATTTCAAGCTCTTTCCCGGCTTCTTCTTCCTGAGTATTAATCGGCTCTTCATCTATGCACGCCAAATCTTGGTCATCGTTTGGCTTTTTCTTACTAGACCTAGGTTTCTGTTTCTTTTTGCTTTCGGGAGAAGCCACCCCAATTTCTTCCTCCAGAGTATTCGTTGGTTCTTCTTCACCTATGCATACCAATCCCCGGTCGTCATTTGGATTTTTCTTGCTAGACCTAGATTTTTGTGTTTTCTTACTTTTGAGAGAAGCCACCACAGTTTCCTCATCCTGAGTATTAGTCGGCTCTTCATCTATGCATACCAATGCTAGGTCGTCATCTGGTTTTTTCTTACTAAACCTAGACTTCTGTGTTTTTCGGCTTCTGACAGAAGCCATTTTTTCCCCAATTTCTTGTTCCTGCGTACTAGTCGGCTCTTCATCTACGCATACCAATGCTTGGTCATCCTCTGGTGTTGTCTCACTAGACCCAGATTTCTTTGTTTTTTTTCTTTTGAGCGATGCCACTTTTTCCCCAGATTCTGATTGGATATCCGGATCAACACCATAACAAAGAGCTGCAACAAGAGACAGTTGGATGAACGTTCTAAAATAAAGACAAGAAATGAACATAGGGTGCTTAAAGAAAATGTCTGGGGTTACCTAAAGTTTGATCTTCAGATGCACTATCTTTTGCCCTCTTATCATTTGCACTTTTCACCTTGTTTGACTCAGGGTTATTACGGACGACCTTCAATGGGAAAGGGGTGTTTGATACTGTAGTATTGATGGTTACAGCAGATTCCTCCATTGTCAGTGACACACACAGAAAATGTGGGGCCCGGTGTCGTCTAGGATCTTTCTCCACAGATTTGGACGTAAGCTGATTGTAAAAATAAATAAATAACAATTGAGTATATAACATGGAGTTTTTGTATCAATTTCAAAGTCTTAGCATCAGCCTTAGCAATGAAAAAAAAAGGTCCAAGCATCAGGCACAAAGCATGAGTTTTTGAGAACAAAAAACTTGACAAAAACCTGCACAGCTAGAGGACAAGCAAGCACCTGCTGGATTCATCGTTAATGCGATTCACTAGGAAGATATAAAGAAAACGTTTGACCATCTAAAGGACAAGTTTGGCAAGTATATCCCGAAATGCCCCCTACTCTCCATGACCAAACATAAGTAAACCTATCAGTGAAAAAACCTAGAATAATTTAAACTCTTTAACAAAGTAGATCCTTTGAAAGCAAAAGTTATTTGATGTGCCCCAATCGTCTGACCGCATGTTTGATGTTACCATAAAGTTTAGACTCATAGAAGTCATACATGCATCTAGAACTTAAGATTTCCCCTCCAGGAATGAAAAATGATTCTACAACAAAGATAAGGAGTAAGTCTAATATCAATGGCGAGTTAAAAGCTAAAACTCACCTGGAAGCGGAGAACAGTTCCGTCTGCACCACAATATGCAGCCATACCTAACAATTTGAAAGTGAAATGATCCATTAATGGTTATTAAAAAAATGCTGGTCTCAAGAGTTACACAGGTTGATCAACTTAGCACAGAACTGTATTCCAAAGTGGATCAATCATAAATCCCACCAAGGAGAATATATTCCCCACAAACTTCCTCCAATAAAAAGTACCATGCAACCGTTACAGATATATGAGTAGCATGCACTGTTGTTTAAAATTTAAGGTCAATGATTTAATAATTCTAGTCAGACAGGAGACTACAGCACCAACGAGAAAGAGGAATTTCTGAATATTCAGTAGCACTATTCCAAAGAAAATTACGAAGTTGAAGGCCAATGCTTATGCAGTTCCAATCACGTGAAGAATAACAAACAAGGAAAAGAACCAGACACTACTTCATTATATCTATCAAATCATCATGTACAGTATGCTTATGTAAATTCAGCAGCAAGGAGACTATTAAACATGAGGGATCCATATAATATATCCAGAATCTTTTTTTCTTTTTATTTCCTTTGACAACTTGTGTTTGGAGTATGGAAAATCTAGGTCTACTATGTATTGTTTCACTCTTATAGTTGACTCTTATAGCACTAAACTTAGCACCAGGTCGGAGATGGTAATGTCATTTGCCATTAGGCTATAATGGTATTTACATGCATATATTTGTAATTAGCTGAAATACTACTGCACATAGATAGATAAGCACAAGGAAGACCTGTTAGTCGTGATACATGAACACTCCAGATAGCAAAAGGCAAACAACTGAGATTATGCAGGCCCGGTTGTTTTGTTCCAGCCATTCCTGTTACCGGGTCATCAGATGCAGCCTTCACCAAGCTGATAACTTTCATTGTTCCATCATCAAAGGATAAAATAACACACCTACAAGAAAAACACAACACTTAAATAAAATTTCACCAACCAGACAGCTATATTTATGTTCCACAGAGAGATTATGAGTACCTTGGATCTGGAAGCCAATCTAGACTATATATGAACTTTGGTAAATGATCGAGGTCCCACAAGGGACGGAATGGATCACTGCAAAAGCAAGAGTTATAGTTCTAAGTATGAAATGCAATTTCCACTGAAAAACCACAAGCATTTTTAGCTAACAGTAAAGGAGCTGCATGTACACAAGAGTTTAGCAAAAAATAGGCATTGTACTTACCGCAGGTCCCAAAATTTTAGGCCTCCATGTCCAGCTGTAGCTATAACATTCGCGCCCTCTGAAGAGCTGCAAACAGTTGCATTTAACAGATCTCAGTGAATGAGAAAAATAACATTTAGTAAATAAAAATATGAAAGGGTCTGAAATAGAAATCTCCATGCCTAAATATCATAATTTAGTGACACGACAACCATTAACACCCCCCCACCATCTCCAAACTGAAAAAGCAGACTGTAAAGTGACATAGAAAGTAAGATATAAAATTGATCTCCGACACGGCTAACCTGTCAACCGGCGCCCAAGCAAGTGCCCTAATAGGATTTGTATCTGCACTGAAGCAAAGTAAAGGCCTTGTATCTGCAGAACAACAAGTAGATAATTGAAGCAAAACTTCTTAGTTTACTAACTACTTATTTATCAATTTTATGCCATACGTCCAGGACAGATGTAAACCATATCTGCATCTTTTGCATTCTATGTTACCCTTACCTTGAGATGCATTACTAGCTGAAAACTTCCATAAAGCAACCTGAAATATGGAAAAAAAAAGCCACCAAAGAAAGAGGATCATTTCAACTGAACGCTCAGTGGGATGAAGCTGAGAAAAACTAGCAGATAGCAGAATGAATACATTAAGTGCTTAGTATGTATCCTTCTATCAGATTGCAGAAGAACAAAAAGTGTTGACCATTGAGTATTTGTCCTATGGAAACCCTCTATGAAGTTAACATGAATTCTTATTTGAAACTGTGCAAAAGCATGATAAAGTCTTCAAGGAAAATATATTAAAATAAAATTAAAGAACGAAGTGCAGGAAAATTACAGTTCCATCATGACATCCGGCAAGTAAGTAATCATGAGCTGGCAAAGCTGACCATTCCACAGTAAGAGGGATACTGTTCAAGAAAGGATCTTAAATTACCAATGAATCATATAAATTTGCATAACATGGTCAAAAGAGACATCTTGGTACCAAATGAAAAATCTCCATGAATGATTTTGTGCCTACAGAAATCTTATACAGCAACTAACATAAGCTAGTGAAGTTTTATATGATGTTAGTGTTGTATAAAAAATTGGAAATGATGCTTTTAATTACATGGTAAACATTTTTCCCATCTCACCAAACTTCCAAATTATTGCCTAAAAGTAGAAACTATCAGAGTACCTCTTTTCACCGCCACACTTCAACATTGAGCATCTGAAAACTGGTGCTAATTTTATAAAGCGAGGATCTGTGCCCTCACGACAAGAAGAAGAATAAATAACTTCAATTGCATGAGGAAGAGGAACATCCCACCTGCAGTTTAAAAAGGCAAGGATAAATGTCATGAGATTGCAGAACAAAAACAACTGTCAATGCAACAAGCTTACACCATTTATCTAGTGTGAAGTTACCACAAACTAGCTAAATATCAACTGCATTTCATACTATTATTTGTGTATCATGCTTTGCTTCATATTTTCAGCACATCTCTACTTCTAACTTAAATACTAAGTTTTTTTATAATGAACTAATGTTCATTATATGATAGCACTCCAGCCTTACTATATCCCTGCATGCCAATTGCTCCCTCTGCAGCTATTCAAAAGTCTCATTCATTTATTTTTTTAAATAAATAAATCCCAGTCCCAATATCTTTAAGTACGTTCCACAATATAACCCATACTATTAAATATGTTATATAAAGGCAGCCCTGAGTTTTGGGTCCAGCTTTTAAATTTTGACTCTAAAAGAAATATGAAACTCTTGGTCACTGCCCCAACTGCTTACCAAACCCCTTACATCTCTAATCACTTAATACAGTTACCAAAGAAACCACAAGCCCCCACACATTTGGAGACAAGAAAAAAAACAAAATACAAAAAAAGTCAGGGGCATGTGCTCCTATAGGGTTTCAGTAATCTGTCAATATCACATACTGAGTATTGAACAAATCAACATTCATGGCCACAATACTGTTTCAAGCATTCTACACTATGTTACCCATTGCAATGCAGACTCAAATATTCTCTTGAGTCTTGACTGAAAAGAAAGAAATTGCAAAGTCATTTGTGAACAGATCTGACAGATATATAGATCAAGAGGTCTAAATAAAGAATCTGTAAAGAGATCTAAAGTCTAAAAAACAAAAAGAACATAAGTCTAAACAAGTAGATGTCTTACACTTCCAGAGATCCATTTCCTGACAACACAGCAAGATAGCCCATTCGATGCTTGCACTTGGAATCATGTTCACTAGGAGGACGCCATTTCACATCCCATGCAACCTTTCCATGGTGAGCTAGGCATAATACAATTCTTGGCAATGCTACATCCTCCGGAACTGAACACCTGGTTGAGCCAATTTTAGGGTAATCATTGTCTTGAACATTATTACTTGTTTGAGGATCCTGTCCAGAACTCTGCTGTATATGATAATCTGAAACAAGTGGTCCTTTCTCTTCATTTTGATTCAACAATGGTGGACACGTATGATTGTTATTACTCCCTGCACTTTCCATATCATTCAACTTTCTCCTCCGAGCATATGATTTCAGAGTTGGATTACATTCAGATGCTGCATGATTGTAATTTTTTCGTTTTTTACCATGCTCTTGGGTATTTGCAGGAACACAACCCGTAGAATGCAACTCCGGTGATCCCTCTAGATATTGAATGGAAAGAGCCTCAACATAATTGCTGCTCCCATCCAAGTTGTCAACAGATTCTTCTATTGGCTTCTTTAAAGGTCTTCCTCTAGGCCTCTTTGGTCGAGTTGATTTTTCTTCTGTGGCCTCTTTGTCAACAGATTCTTCAATTGGATTCTTTCTAGGTCTTCCTCTAGGCCTTTTTGGTTCAGTTGATTTTTCTTCCAATGGCTTCTTTCTAGGTCTTCCGATTGGTCTCTTTGGTTCAGCTGAATTTTCTTCTCTGGCTCCACTTTTTTTAGGGTCCCGCTTTGGCTTTTCTCCTATGGGATGACTGTTTTCCTCATTTACACCAACATTTAGAAGACACCATATCTGAATCGCACCTCTTCCAGTTAGTGGCTGGCCTAATTTGTGATAAGAGGATCCAGGAGGATGAGCAGCTATAGCAACAAACTGAAAAGTAGGATGATGATAACTTTGTCATAAAATAGTAGACTTCAATGACTCTAATATGGATGACACCTAATCATCAATAATATGAATGTCAAATTTCACCAACAGAACGTCGTAAACAAGCAAAAGTTATCACATCACATTTCCCCTGTATAATCGCCCTTATGGATATGGTTTTTTTTTTTTTCCCACAATACTCAAGGGAAATAATCAAGAAATTCAATAATAAGTTAAGGACTCACTTAGTTGTCTTGGCTCCTCGAAGCAGTAAGTCCTCATGGTATATCCCTTGGTCTGTTTCACAAAACTAGAATTGATGACATACTTTCTGTGTTTTATTTTTCTGTTTTAACTTATTTCCCTGTTTATGCAGATCAATAGTTTCATGTTTTGTTTGTAAGGCTTCCATTGAAAAGAAAAAGAAACAGTAAAAAATTGTACAAAGCCCATTTGGTATGTAATTTGTCAACCACTGTTCGTGGGTTCATTCATGTACAAATTTTCTTGGCTCACTCTTCTTCGAAGTCAGTATTATATTGTTTTGTATGTTTTATTTATTTGCAGGTACTTGAGAGAAGATTCATCTGGGGTATTTTCTCTTTCTTAATGCTCTGTTGTGCATAAAAGAAATGAAAGACGCAGCAAGATTGAAGGACACTATAGCCAAGGATATTGTAGACTTGTAGTTAGCTTTATATAGGAAGAGATTTCCTGTGCTACTTAAATTTGATCTAATCGATTGTTTTGACTTCTAAATTGATGAATTTTATTACATTCTTAAGTTGTAATTCGTTTTCATTTCTTTAGCAATATGTATGTTTTTCTTCTTTAGCAATATCAATATGTATGCTAAAAAATTGAAATTTTTCCTAAAGTAATTATAGTGTGGAAACGTAGCACCTAGGGAGTAATTATAGTGCATACAGCTTTAACAATTTAATGTTATACTAAATGTGCTTGAGATGTGACCGTAAGAAGAACGAAAAAAAAAAAATGTGAAACAATAAATCAGTCATATGTGAGACAGAAAATTCGTTTGATAAGTACAACAATAAATAATATAAGAAAATTTTTAAGTCTGATTAAAAAAAAGCATCTGTGTTAAAGAAAATCATGTACCTCACATTTTGGATGATAGTCAGGACTTTGATGGACTCTAGGACACCAATCCAATGCCCAAACAGGCCCTCCAACATACATCACAAAGTCTTGGCTGCAAAAACATATAATGAACATTTGAAGATACATATCAAAGCTTCTTTAGGTGCTAGGTGGAAATCCAATATACAAGCCTTTCATCGAGTTCAAGAGAATACATAAATCAGTACAAAATCCTTATTGCTAATGCCAATTAAAGTACCTCAACTCTAAAGATGATGTGTCCCCAGAAAGTGCCTCCTTCTGCATCAATATGAAAACCAACTAATTAAGATCAAATACCAACGATGCTTGTTATATGACAGCCATTAGAACAGTTCATTTTCTGTAAAACTACGACATGTAAACCGAACCAGAAATTCAGATTAATGGATATAACCTTGGGAACTGTCGCAGAAGAAAATTGACGCAAGGTTATCCCAGTGAACACATCTTTCCCATCAGGGCTTCCACCTCCACAAGCAAATCGAACATCTCTAGGTTCATATTTAAAATCTGCCCATTCCCTTCAACAAACGCATTCATAAGTTTCTGAAGTTCACAATTACAATGAGATACATAAAACCAACAATGCCAGTAAGAAATTAAACAACGAAAAAAGACACATTTATTTTGTTTACCTTAAGAAAGTGATCGAGGACGATAAGCTTTGAATCTCACTGTCTTCGATTCGATGATCCTCCTCAGCCTCGCCACAGAGCTTGGCAATGGTGTCCATGACTCTGAAGTGATTCTCCACCGAGTCATCGAACATCGAAACACTAACCCTAGGGCCATGCCTTGAGCTCTCTTCGTCATTCTGAACAGGCTCTGGCTCAATCCGAACTGGCTCAGGCTCAATTTGAACTGGTTCTGGCTCAATCTGAATTGGCTCTGGCTCTGGCGCAGCTTGAACTGGCTCTAGCTCTGTGTTGTGATCCTTTGATGTTGTTGCTTTGCTTTTTCTCTTCGCCTTCGTTTTTTTCCCGCTTTTTCCATCCAAAAGTGCCGCGAGTGGAGGCTCCACTCCCTCTTCCACTGCCTTATTCATACCTCTCTCCTCTCTGAAAATTCTAATAAACATCAAATGTACGTATACATCAACTTTTAGACGGCTAGATTTCAATTATTTGATCCAATGGTACAGAATAAATTGTGAAAAAAAATCCAATAAAATCACCTAAAAAACTGGCAAAGCGGTTGTTGTGGGTTGCTTCTCGGTAATCACCGTCGTCTCCACAGCACCAAACCCCAAACAGCCGCTACCTACCTCACCCAAACCGACGGCAGTAACAATCCCGATGGCTAGAAGGAATAGTCATAAACTCTATGGTGGTTTTCTAGTGTTGTCGGCAAGTTCTGAGGGTTGGGCATCAATCATCAATTTCGAATGTGATTCCATCACCACCTGTTGCCACCATCCCCGTTGGATTGGACTCTCGTTGCTCCAATCGCCTCTGCTTTCTTTTGCGTCGTCTAAGTTCGTTCTAATTTAGCCGTAAAAAATAATATTTGCCTGGTTGTTATGAAATTCCCAGACCCAAAAAAAATAAAAATTTAGAAAATTTAGTGTAATCCTCTTGAAATTCATAAAATATAAAGGGCCCTTATTTTCGGGCCGGCTAAATAGTTTCAGGTCAATGAGGAAGGCCCATGTTTCTATTTATGCCCATGTCACCGACTTGGAATCGGCCGCTGGATTCTTGCCTTTGGCAACAGACCCAATCCAAGTCTCGAAACCTCCAAATCCAAAATTCACCAAAAAAATCATCCTTATTCCAAAAAATACTACAAACTCTTTGTAACATGCACTTTCATTCTACGATATGAAATTCACAACTTGACCCCCAAAAAAATTTCATTTTCAAGTTCCACATTGAAAATTGAAAACTGAAATCAGTTACCAAACAACTTTTGTTTAGTTTTCACTTTTCACTTTTTTTGAAAACTGAAACGAGTTACCAAACAAGTTTTCAATTTTTTACTTTAAAAAAATGAAAAATGAAAACTAGAAATTGTAAACTAAAAATTAAAATTTGAAATTTGAAATGGTTATCAAATAGACCCTAAAAATATCAAGACAAACATTTCAGTTTTAGTTTTTAGTTTTCATTTTTTTTTGGGCTAGAATATAGAGGGAAAAAAGGGGGATGAAAGTGAGAATGAGGGTGAAGATGGGATTGAGAGTGAAAATGAGAGAGGGATGAGAGGAATGAGTAACAAACGTGAAAATAAAAACTAAAAATTGAAATCTATTTGAAATTGTTTTTACTTTTGTTACTCCTCTCTCCTCCCCCCTCCCCCCCCCCCTCCTCTCTCCTCTCTCCTCTCTCCTCTCTCTCAATCTCATCCCTCGCAATCACTCCTCTATACTCTAGCATAAAAAGTGAAAACTAAAAACTAAAATTGAAATAGTTATTAAATGGGCACTAAATTTTTATTGCATATTTCTATTTAGGGTATAATTGTAAAATTAAACAAAGTTTGTTTCCAATTCATGCACCAAACATGAGAAATGAAATAAAATAATATTTCATAAATACTTTCTCAACATTATCAACATGGGACTTACATTTTTAATTTCTCTCTCAATGAGAAAATACATGGAGATTGATTTGCCCATATATATATATATATATATATATATATATTTGTTAACTAGACAGAGCCTTAAATATCTGCTATCATACATATGTATCTAAAATCCTCAATTTAAGCAAATGATTCACTTGTATAGTGGTTTGGAGTAATTACTCCCCCAAAGAAAGGTTATGGGTTCGAGTTCTAGCATTAGTGTAATATGTGTGAGTTTAATATACTATTGCCCCTCTTAATAAGAAAGATCCTAAAAAAATAAAAAATAAAATTTCAAGTTGATCCAAAAGCCTATGTTCTGTTCCTCTATAAAGATGATTTGAGAGATCCCACCAAAAACAAAGGGATAAATATATGTATATTAATTTTCTAATTATTAAGAACTTTAAACACATGATTATTTCGTGATCACAAGTGGAGCTTTGTCATGACAAATCAACTTCTTTATTGCCGGCCGAAGAGGCAACATAAAACAATGGAGTCATATCCTAGAGCTATAAAATCTGGTCACTAATTTCATGTCTGCTAAAAATAAAAAATAAAAAATTCATGTTAGATCCTTTCAGTTATATATTAACCAATCTAGTTATAAGTTACAAAATAGCACTCGTGGGTTGGATTACACATTTTTTTGGTTTGGTCAATATCCTAAGATCGAACCACAAGCAAAACTTCTGCATCCAATATATCAAATCGCACTGACAATTATATCAAATATCCTAAATTGTCAAATTTGATCAACTAAATGATGACGAAATGGGTACTAGCTAGGTATTTCATATTTCGATGACAACCGACGCTGCATTTTTACTATTTTGGCAGAAATTTTTAAGTTTTTCTTTAAAGCAAAGCGATAGCACAATGTTGATGTAATGAGAGCACAAAAACATACAAAGAAAATAGCTATTGACCAAAATGATTAGGCGAATATTCTACACGATTTGGTCGTCGAGCTAACCAAGTAGTTTACCTTCTTCCGCTAAGGCAGTAAAAATGAACCAAAGCCCAATGATAGTCTATCAAAATTGATTACGTACAAAAGGAGAGGTAATTGAAGATACCAAAATTGCAGGCTGGTTGGATCCTATAGCTAGCTGTTGCTTGAGAAGACAGAAAACTAAAGCCCCTCGTGGTAGAAATCTAAGACATGCTGTCGTGGGAGCCATGCCGCACACACGTGAAGACCTTGTGATGACAAGAAGTTCGTACCTTTTTTACTTTAAACTACTTTTTTGTTTGTTTGTTTTGTTTCGTTTCCTTTCGTTTTGTTTTCTATTTTTAACGAATGACTTCCATCAATCAAGAGGAGGAGGAGGAGAAGGAGGGCGCATCATGATCATAATAAGAAGAGGAGTAGGCTAAGTAGGCTCCTCCTCCATCCACACAATAAACTTGGCTATGGTCTACTATAACTATCCAATGGGCAACTGGATTGGTAGCTCCTTGTTTTTTTGTTTTATAAATTTTTTTTATTTTATAAATGAATATGTCTTTTCCATCTTTAAGAATTTTCTCTTTTTCTTTTTCTCTTTCTTTCTGACTCATCATCGTACAAATGATAGGTCTTGTAATTAACCGAATGTTAGAAGAATCACATTTTCATAAAAAGTTAGTGAACTATCTTTTGTGTTAGTATGATGAACTTTTATCACCTCAATATTTATTACAGTTTTTCAATGAACACATCGTCTCCATAAGTTGGTACGCTAATATACTCTTAAAAGGTAGAATCTTAATTAGAAACATTAGCGTGTCACCTTATGTGTGATACCTCAATGAGAAATAGAATTACAATGTACCACACTTACCGATTATGTTGATCGTGAAACGATATACATTAGTCTCTCATAAACATATGAGTTTAGTCACACCAATAAATTTTCCATGAATCTTGCTATAATGTGAAACTAGTGTGGCACAAATAGTTTTTATTTTAATTTTGGGGGTTTTGTAGAGAATGTGGTACCAACCTTTTTTTGGGTTTTTTTAATCCCTTTCATTTGGTTAGTAAAGGTTGGTCATTATAAATCAGGAAACCCCACGTGCTTGAAGATTAATCTATGAGCATCAAGCAAAAATTAAGTAGCAATACCGAAAACATAAGTGAATCTTAGATACATAATTGTACTTGTTCTTCCACACATCCTTACATCTAAAAAAAAGTACACAAATTCTAGGGCTTTTTGTGTAATTAAACAAATAGATCTAACAGATGATCAGCACGAGCTAATTCTCCACCAACAAGAATATATCCACTTGCACAGTGGGTAGAGAAAAGGACACCACACACGTGCCATCATTTTGTGTATACAAAAATTTATAATTTTGGTACCGACGCCAACCGGACAATCTTGTTACATATGGTGCACATTTAATTTCAGAGGAGGTAGCTTAGGCCATGTCGTTTTCCTCTGTGTCACATTATGTCCTTGGTAGACCATACTTACACATATGCACCAAAAATTTGCGTACTGTATATAGCTGAGCAGATGTGACTCATGAGCACGATGGCTGTGTTTTCCTTTCTCTTACCAACACCGGAAGGCCGTCGCTGAAGGTTGCGGTGAGCCCTGGAGAGAACCGTGGTACACGACCTAATTCGTGTGTCACGGGATGAATACTGAATCGTCTGAGCAATGAAAGCGCCACGGTTTTCATCTCCATGAGAGCCATCTCTTTCCCCAAACAAACCCTAAGCCCCGGTTGGAAAACCGGGTACTTAAACGGGTCTTCTGTAAAGAAAACACTGTCCTTCAACCATCTCTCCGGCTTGAATTCCATGCAATCGGATCCCCAAATATCCTGGATCCGACCCATTGCGTATGGATGGTAAGTAACCCTAGTCCCTTTCCTCACAGACGTGCCATCAGGCAAAACATCATCTTGTGCGCAAAATTTTGAGTCGAACTGTATAGGAGGGAAGAGCCTCATGCTCTCATAAATTGCTGCCTGTAAATAATGAAGCTCATGCATTTGCTCAAAGTTCTTGAGGCCCTGGTTGGGTCCAAGAACCCTATCGGCCTCAACCCGAACCGCTGACGCAGCGGTCGGGTGAGTGCCCATGAGCCAAAAGAAACTTGTCAAAGCAGACGCAACAGTGTCACGCCCTGCCAATAGAAAGCTTATTACAATGTCCCTCAGATACGTTTCGTCTTCCACACTTCTCATGAAACGTGACAAGAGATCTTTTTGTGTTGAAAACCCCGTTTCGCGCTTTCTAGCAATGACCTCTTTGGCCAAGAGGTCGATCATGTTAATAGATTCTTTTAATTGCTTCTCGCTCCCCAAATTAAATATTCTCTTGATCTTCCAAATCAAGGGAGACGCCGTCATGGCTCTCTTTGCTGACAGCTGCGAGGCCATGTCGAAGGCGACGGCGAATTTGGACAAAGGCAGCGACAACTCTAGGCACATAGGATCCAACCCGAAAGAGAATTTGCATATGCTGTCGAACGAGAATCTCTTAAACACGTCTTGCAAATCGAGGACGCTTCCACCACCATCATCTGAAGAACTAAACGATGAAAGAAGAGGGATGAGACGGTGTTCGATCTCATGGCTGACAATCTCGAACGCGAAAGATCGAACGGAGTGCCTGTCGAGCTCGAGGCTGGCCATCTTTCTCTGAAACCTCCACGAGTGGCCATCCACGTTGAATATGCCCTGGCCAAGAAAGTCACCGAGGATGGCAGAGAAGGGCTTGCCTTTAGGGTAGTTTTCGAACCGGGTCTTGAGCATGTATTCGACGTTTTCAGGGTTGGCAGTGATGGTGTTCCTCAGAACATGTATGTGGATGGTTTTGGTCGGAGAGTCTCTAAGAAGATGCGCATACCAATCACAAAGGTTGTCGAATTTCAGAGACCAGCATGAGGTGACATAGGCGTGGCAAATTTCACAATTGCAGTACCAAAGCTTTGATCTCAGCATGAAAAAGCTGATAAAAAATAATACAAGAAAGCAAAGGAATTGCAGAACTTGTTCAAGCTCCATTGGAGATCGATAAAGATAAAAAGGAGGTGGAAGAGAAGAGAGATCATGAGAGCATGTTGCAGCGTATATATATTTGTATTATTATATATGCGATTGTACGAGTTTTTTGTTTTTTTGTTTAAATTTTTATCGGTTGCGACAGTGATTAATTTTTAGGTCAGTGGCTTTCTCTGTTGGTATATGTTTCCACTTGCAAACATAAATTATTGAACAGTGTGGAAAGTGAGGTAAAATAAGAACATGAAGAACCCGTGCGCCTAGAGGCATCTTCCATACAAATTTAATGAAAAGTACTGTAGGCGCTCGCTCACGTGGGTTTATTCTTTATCTGTACGAAGCGGTCTGGGATCTTATGTTTAGTCTCTCTTGGAAGTTGGGTGGATATTTATTTGCATCCCTCACCACTGGTCAAAAAACAACAGCAGCAGCACCAGCTAAGTTATGGAGAAAGGAGTGTTTGGTATTGGTGCAACTATAACTCTGTTGTTACAATTCCGATATTTTCGTCGAAACTTTTTGATATTTCGTAATATTAAAAAAAATACAGACAATGTACCGTATATTGTAGATTTATACCCGATACGAGTCAATCAGTTTCCCCAAAAATTTATACTGAAACTAGACCAAGGTATTAGCAAGGTAGAAGGGTAAAGAGTGATGGGGACAAAATGGGTGGGGCTGACAAAAACCAAAAGGGCAGAGGGAGAGCCAAAAGAAAGAGGAGGGGGTGGGGGTTGTTGCGTAGGTGGCGTTTGTGAGTTTTCCTATTTTTCCTTTTATTTAAGTATGTGGAATACGCGGTGACAAATGCCATTTTTAATTGACGAACTACCTAGTAACTCAATTGCAGGAGTTGGAAGTTTGTTGGAAGCACTTGTGGTCAGTGACAAGCTGAATTCCGAGTGAGGATTAATCTCACCCTTCGAATGTGGGGATACCTCGTGGTACTTATAAATTATTTATTTATTTTTAAATAAGCCTGAGGAGCATTAGAATGAACCTCCATACATACATATATATATATATATATATAATATAATTGGAATTTTTGTTTGTTTGTTGTATGAAATTAAAGAGAAGTTTTGGCGTATGAGATTAATTGGTTATTTGGCTGTTGGGTTGGTCCAAAAGATAGTTAAGGCTTTGTTTCTCCTTTATATAGAGGAGTATATACCAAGAAGACCCCTATCATGCATGACACTTGAAAAAGTTCATTACAAACACTTTTTTATAATAAAAAAACAGCTTTAACAAGTTGAGTATAAATTTGCTTAATTAAACTAGAAAAAAGTAAGATTGCTATATTATCCGATGAACATGCTTTGATTATTAAACTCAAGACCTACATGTTCTTTTCTTTTGTTTGGGAATAATATGTTGATTTTTGTTTTGTTTTGTCAGGCTCAGGATAACATGTGTTCATAAACTGAGGCACACCACAAGCAAAAATATCATACAATCATTGACCAAAATAATGTGTAGGTGACGTTCATGGTATACGTGTGCAGCACTCCAAGGTGGATTTATTTTAACAAATGAACAATCATGGACAATAATGCATATTTCTATTGAACTAAGAATACCCAAAATAAAACTCTCGTAATAATGCAAATGTGAGTTAGGTTAGTTGACTAAGATAGTGTGCCCGTCCTTTTACATCTAAATTCAAACCCCCTTCATATGATTAGAATAGTTGATATGCCTAGCATTGCTCGCGTGATAACTTGATGATCAATGCCATATAAACATAAAGCACATGTATTTTTCAATGTAAAACATCCTAGTTGTCATTCATTAATTCATGTTGAACTTTCATTTGGAAAATTGTTTGCTCTATATTATATCTATAGAAACATCATCCGCATGAGTAAACTCTAAAGAAAATGTCATGTCCTCACAATCGTTTCTTAATAAAAGCGTTTTTATTTTGGGATTAAGGAAAACGTTTCTTCATTGAGCTAATCTTCCTGAAAACTTCCTATTTAAAGCTGAAAACAGCCATTGAAAATATATTAAAGACTAAACATCAGACTCATTAAGCCTAGAAAGAATTGAAGAAATAGATTTAACATATATCTGTGCCGGCACTGCCACTGCCAATATCATCAATTAATATATCTGTGCATATGTGTGTCTGTTTCATGTATCACTTTCATGCGTGAGGTTAAACAACTCATATTCGAATAAAAGAAAGATATGCCAGTCAAGTTTAGATAAGATCAACATTAATTGTTGAGATTGTGATCAGTGACCATAAATTTATTTCAAAATTTTAGCCACCTAACGCAACACTTTAGTAATTTAAAACAGTATCGTTATTTTACTTGTTAAAAATAAATGACACCGAGACTGAACTTAGACATAACAAATCAACTATAGTCGCATAAGTTAGAGACGTACCATTATTCATGTATTGCTAACTCAGACAACCACTTAGAGCTTTTTTCAGAAAGAGAACATGAAGCTGATGAAGCTGAAAGTAACTTGGAAGCTAAAAGATATTGATTTTATTAAACTTGTGGTGGGCTTAAATCTTGAAAAATAATGGAGATGGGGCGCATGATATATAAGAAAAGGACTAAGCAGCACACCTACAAATCCAGAAAGAAACAGGAAGCTGCAGAATGATCATAAATAATGTGATTGGACAACACACAAATATATATTTATAGTAGCAACAAGCAAGCAGCAAGTAGTACACAAAACAAAAACAAACACGGCTATAGGTGTCACTAGTTTCTTGAATTTACTTTTAGTTAATTCTGTCCATCGCCATAGCCCAACTCATCAGTTACCTAATATGAAGCTTCAGGTGGTGTTGGTGGAGGTAAAAAAAATACATATATATATATATATATATATATAAATATGGCAGTAGCTTGATAGAGTTTAAGAAACGATAACCCAATTGCATGATTAAAACCATCCAAATTCCAAAGTCCCAGGGGATTAAGTAAGAGATGTCCCAACAATAATCCCATTTGTACTTCTCTCACTACGGGACAATAATGATCATCATATGTGATAAGAGATTTTAACACGGCTCTTATACGAATGAAAATTTAATCAACGATCTCTTTTTAATTGATTCGCCTTCTCGTTTTTTAGTATAACTAAGGATTTTAAGATGAAACTCTCGCCTAATAAATAATTTCTTATGTATAAATAAACGCAGGAAACCTACTACTTATAAGTAAACTTGCCCAGACAATGTGCAATTGCAAAAGTCCAATGATGGGCTAAATGTAGCCATATTGTTCGTATCAACTCTTGGTAATTAAACCAAAGACTTTTATATTCCCATTACCACCAAACCTAAATGTGAAATGTCCACGTGGACCATATCTATATGTGGCAGTGGCACCACCTCATCCATTGTCCCATTACCATATATACATTTGGTTTCACTCTCAACCACTAGCTTTAAGACTTAAGAGTCAAGTTATGATGATTGATTTGGGGACCAAGACTGCCCTCACAATAACAAAAGTGGTCTTGGATTTTTCCCCCAATATAGAAGGTTCGAGCACTTATTTCTGTTGCAGAAGGTGTAAGTGGAGAAGATCAAATAAAACCAATCTCTTAAACTGATTGACCAATTGAATTTTGGGCCCAAGCGCATTAGATATCAAACATCTTATTTCTCCTTATTAAAACCTCCACAGATTCAAAGTTAGTAAATTAAGTTTTAGTCAAGTTCCTTAGCCTTCTTTTTCATCATCATTTTTATGTTGAAGGAGCAATTCAACTTCATATATTTGGTTTATCCACAAGATAGTCAAAGTTGAGTGTATACAATATTAATTAACGTAAGAGAGTTTAGAGAGTTTAGCACGTGCGCGTACAATATGTAGCTAGTCATCCCTTAGGCCGTTTTCATTTTCTAAAAACTGAAACTTGTTTGGTAACTAATTTTAGTTTTCAAAACAAGTGAAAAGTGAAAACAGAACAAACGTTGTTTGTTTTGGTAATTGATTTTAATTTTCAATTTCAATTTTATGTGGAACTTGGAAATGGAATTTTTGGGGGGTTAAATTGTGAATTTGAGATCATAGAATGAAAGTGTATGTTGTAAAGAGTTCGTAGTATTTTTCGGTGAATTATTTGGAATTAGAATGATTTTTGTGTGCGTATTTTGTATCTGGGGGTTTTGAGGCTTGGAATTGGTCTGCGGCTAAACATAGAAATCGAGCGGTTGAGCCCAAGTCGGGAGGTCCAAAAGACCAAGTTTTGTTAACTGAGGTGCATTTCATATATGGTGATCTAAAATTAGTGAATAAAGAAAGGAACGCAAAAAAAAAAAAAAAAAAAAACACTTTCAAGCTGTTTATATTTAAAAAAAAAAGGATAATTTTGAAAACTAGATTTCACTTTTTTGAAAATTGAAAACGAAATTTGTTACCAAACAACCACTTAATTACTTCTGATGAAGGCTAAAAGTAATGTTTTTACAAAAAAGAAACAGTCAGACCAGAAGACGCAATGTGTGGTTGGCTTTAGAACGAGAACTAGCCAGCCCACTAGGGGGTTTGTGGTTTGTGTATTGCGTATGATTGAAATTTGAAAGAACAGAGAAAAGCCCAATTGCAGAAAGATTGTAGGCCTGAACTTTTGCAATTCATCAAGATCACTCTTTCTTTTTCTTTTTTTCTTTTTTTTCTAAGGAAAAATGATAGAAATTTAGTGAAAAAAGACTGGCCCTATTTGGGATCGTTTTTTTTTTTGTTTTTTTTTTGGGGCCAAAAACCTACTTCATTTTAAAGTTAAGCAGTTTAAGGTGTGTGGTAAAAATAGATTTCAAAAGAAGCAGAGATAAGCCTTTAATGAATTATTTTTTAATTCTCAAAATACTATCATTAATTTTTAAAAATGACACCACTCCACCTCTACATCCAACTCCACCACTACCTTCACCACCTCCACCACATCACCACCGCCACCACCACATCCTTCTCCTCCTCCTCCGCCACCACCACCACCACAATCACCACCTCATCCCCCACCTCTTTCACCACCACCCTCACCTCCATCTCTATCACCACCACCACCACATGATTAGCTCATAACATTTTCAACATCATATCTATTTTAGTCATTATTTACAGTTACAACAGTTTTATATTAAAATTTACCAAACGGTTTTGACACTGCTTTTTGTACTAACACCACCTCAAAATACTTGTTTATCAAACATAGAGCTACTTCATTTTATAGCTAATTATTTTGAAAGCACATCATAATCAATTTTTTATTTTATTAAAGTGACAACAACCCTAAACTAACCCTAAGTCGAAGGCGGCCAAGATTAGACAAGCATCTCTACATTGAAGACATCAAGAATATTTGTGGGCTTATATATAATAACGAAAAAGAGTTTGTAATGAGTTCGAAACCCGTTGAAAGCACTTTGTGGCCAGAGGCAAGCTGAATCCCGAGCGGAGATTAATCCCACCCTTCGAGTGTGGGGACACCTCGTGATACGTACCCAAAAAAAAAAAAAAAAGAGTTTGCAATGGCTGAAATGATTTATTGCAACTTGCATTTAAATGCATAACACTTAATGCCCCGAACCGTATATATATACGATATTATTATTACAAGAGAATGACAAAACCCAAACAAATGAACAAATCATAAAGACATCTAAGATGAAAATGCATGCAACACAAGCTAACTAGTTTGACACAGAATTAAAACACATATATTCAATTGGAAACTTTAATTAGTATAGAGCTCTTCAAGTGTGGATCGCAAAGTAGAATACACAGCGCGCCAGCCCTGCTGGGTAGGGTGAGAATCGTCCCAAAAGAATGTAGATTCAGGGTTTTGACAAATGGTATATTTCTTTGCGCCATTTGCATCCAGACTCCCACAATAATATCCACTGCTTACACCAACACAACATGGCCTCAAAGGGTTCTCAAACTTTATGCTTCCTGCACAAGAACGAAATTATTGATAGTTCGTGTATTAGCTCCGAAATATAAAAACCGAAGAGAGAAAGAAGTGACCTAACATAAAGGGTAACGTTGTCTTGCCAGATATTTCTTATAATATGAAAGCTAAAGAGAGGCTCAGAGAGAGAGAGAGAGTTAGTAAGTAGTCACCTAGGTCGCCTTTGTTCTTGAACACAGATGTGAAGGAGGTATAAAGATCGAGAATGAGGAAAGAAGAAGAGTTGGTTTCATTATTCAACTTGGCCACAGCTTGCTGCAACAAGAGGTTGTGGAAACCGACTAGGGCGTTCGCCGTTCCATTGCACTTTTGGAAAGAAAATTCGGCTGTGCTCCGAGGGAGACATCCCAGAGGTTCAAGAGCTATGACAACTATTTTGTTCACTCCCAAGTCATATATACGTTTCAAGTTCACAGTCAATTGATTTACTACTGATGTGATGAAGGGTTGCCAACCCTGTAATTAACACACAGATAAACACACAGAGAGAGACAGAGAGAGAGAGTTCAAATATATACTTATTATTAACTTATTAACACACAACAACACAGAGAGATCAACCTAATCTCACCCAAGGCCCATGTCCATGATCTGTAATCCCTCATCATCTCCTTATATTAGTCAACTTTTTAATTGGACAGAATTATCATAGTCAACTTAAAATAATTCTCTTTTTTTTTTGGGGACAAATGTTGGTGCTTTAAAATTTTCAATTAATTACTTGCATCTCCAATTTTATCAACATGAAACTTCTTTTTTTGGTGAAAACTGAAATGAAAATTTACACATGTAGATTCTTATCTCTGTTGTTAATTGAATACTAATTCTGAATAGATTTTGATATATGGATTATTTTGTACGCTGACCTGAACAGAGCCATTTGTGGCGACATAAGTTGCATAGTCATTGCCGGAAACTGTGACGAGGGCCACGGAGAAGTGGAGATCCTTGGGGGTGAAGACAGAGTCATTTTTTATGAGGTTCTGGAAGAAGTCAATCTGGGTTGTCATGTTAGGATCCAAAACCAAGGTCTTAAACACACCTGTGCCTCCATGTGCAAAATTCACCCCATGTTTCAAATGTTGGACCCCGATTTTTCTAAATCTGTATGGTAGTGGAGACTTCACACCTATGAACTTTGCTGCATCATGTGTAACAAACTGTGTTATATAAAATTATATGGGCGTGACTTAAAAAAAAAATCTTTTGTTAATTCAGAGGTTTAATTTGAATTTGATGGATTGTTGTTATGCATAGCACCGACTTATACAAGTACACATGTGACTGAGAAAAGAAACAAATAACAATAACAATCAGGGAGAAAACTAAGCTGCTAATGTTGGTGGAGGTAATATATGATGGATAACACATGACATATTTTGATTGGACGATACATGCCACTCAAATTGTCACGTGACAGGCAAACAATGGAGTAGGCCATTTTAATGAAGAGAATTTAGAGGAGTTCTTATGTCCGGCAACCCGGACCACATGGCTATGTGATCACTCTCACAAAGATTGAACCCCTGTATTTTGGTGCCATCCGGCCCCATCCTTCGTGCTGCCGTTTACGGCAACCCCGACAGAAGAATCGCTCTAGTGGAGTGGTTACTACAGGCAATTGGGGAATTAGAATAGAAGTAGTGGAATTTTGCGTCACCAAAGTGTTGTTCTTTCAACCATGATGGTAAAGGACACAAACATTGCTTTACTTTACACGACACCTACAGTGTGTAGGCAGAGGCACAAATCAGATTGATTAACTAACCACTAAGAAAAAGTAAGCATGAAGGGTTGAAAGAAAGAACAAGGACCGGGTGTGGGGTAAAGAAGGTTCAGACAACAAAGTAGATAATTAACAACTTAATACAGAAAAGTCTGGTTTAAGTTTAAGATTAAGAGTAAATAAAGCAGATGCAGAGAAGAATGTCCAAAGCTTGAAGTTACCTCACGTGAGAAAGTAAGAATTCAGCCAGACATATGAGAGACTGAAAAAGCAAAAAGTTTACCCAATAATGCAATATTTTTACAGATAAAAAGAAAACCACCCAAAGCGCCCATTATCTTAAGAGGAAGAGGAACCCACCAACACTACACTATTCACAACAATAATGAATTGCTGTATTTTTATCATACACAAAAGCAGAGGAGAAGCAACAGAGAAAAACAGAGGCAAAGAAAAAAGAAAAAGCTGATTGCTTTCACACATTGCACCAAAAAGCAGAGAAGTGCACATGATTAGAGAGAGAGAATGAGAGAAGGGTTTTTGGAGGTGGTACCAAGGAAATCAGTGAGGACGCGGCCATCGGAGAAACGGCCACTGGGTTTGCCTGGGAATGTGATTCCGTACGGATATTTCCAAGAACTTGCCACTGATTTTCTGTTGTTTCCTGTGTCAGAGTATGAATCTCCAAAAACAAAGAGCTTTGTGGGCTGCCAATCAAACAGGTGGCGGTGGTGTCGGTGGTGGTGAGCAGCTGAAACTAGCAAACCTTGTTGCCCTACAAGAAAAAGCAAATCAAAATTTTAATTTTAACTTTTTAAAAGAAAGACAAGTAATTAATTAAGCAGTAAAATGTTAATGCAGAGGGAGAGTTTGGGACCTGAGAGGAGGAAGAAGAGACAGAGAGTGGGGAGGAGGAGGAGGGTTTGAGTTATTTCCATGGTTGGTAGGGTTTGAGTTCGAGAAGGCAACAGGTTTTTTTTGTACAAAAGGAAGCTTTGCTTGCTAGAAGAGAGAGATGGAGATGGCGATGGAGATGATCATGTGTTCTAGTTAATTAATGAACACCTGGAAGAATGGTAGAACAAGTGAGATTCTTGGGTGCTTTTATATATGTGTAGTGGCACAAATCAATGACATCACCCGCGGGGGAGCTAGCCTGGTCAAAAACACTGTGTGGGTTGATGGTAAAATATGTAATTGTTTAAGGATGAAATTGCAATTTGCATAAATATGCAGCCTTTTGATCGGTCCAAAGCAAAAAAGCCAACCTGATAATCCCAAGAAATTGCTCCAAAATAAAGAAGGAATGAATATGTCATTTTTTACAAACAAAAAAGAACAAAAAAGAGAATTCTCTACCTATTGTTGTTCCAATTTTCTTGAACTTTTTGTGTTGCTCTAAACACTCTGCTCTAACAAACAGGACAGGGCCGGCCTAACAAAAGGGCAGTGAATAGACGGCCTAGATTGCTCATCAAGAGCAGAATGAAGAACAGTTAGAAATTTTTATTTGCTTGTATAGGTTGTAAAGGGGTTTAGAGTTTGGACGCTGGTATTAGGACTCCTCTGTTTGTTTTATGTACTCCATAATGAGAGTCTACTGTAAACCATGTGTATGAATTTGAACCGTGTAATGTAAAATTAGAGTGTTAATGACATCACCAAATTTTTCTTAGATTTTGGATTTCGTAAAACGTTAGAACGCTGAGCGATATTGGTTAGCCCAATTTATGATCGAGAATATAAAAAAATGATTTAGGATTAGAATAGGTTGAAGATCCCCTTTCAATGTAACCCAAAAGAAAAAAAAAATTAAAATGCTAGTATTGTTTATTCTATACTTTTTGTTTTTGTAGTTAAAAGAGAGTGACTAAGATCTAAAAATAATTTGCAATAGTTTTTTGTTTTAGTTTTAGTTCTATTTTTTGCACTCCCCCGTTTGTCTCCTCTCTCACATTTCTTCTACTTGTTCTCTTCTTTCTCTTCCCTTCATTTCCTTAACAGAAAAACAAAAATCAAATATAAAATGTTACTAAATGAGAATGAGCCATGAGCCCTGCCTACCACATTTGATCCAATCAAACTGAAAATATTATCATGCTGAATTTGTGCATTAATTCCAGAGGGATTTACTATTACATCCAATATAAGAACCCAAATTATTTATAAAAAAATCTACATAAAATGAACTTTAGATTCACTATTACGTCCAATATAGGAACCCAAATTATTTATAAAAATAATCTACATAAAATGAACTTTAGAAAAACACCCAAAGCTCGGACAACATAACAAATAAACTTCGAACTTCTTATAAATTATAAAACTATCATCGATTTCTTAAAATAAGCCCAACTCCAAAACCTCATAAAAAAATCCAAAACACTTAACATGACATCAAAGTAATTTAATAATCAAAATTAAATTCAACAAAGCTAGCTGTCGTTTTTTAAATTTTTTTTAGGTTTGTTTATAGAAATAAAATAGTGTAGAGTTTATTTATACCGCTAGTGCTAAGAATGGGTATCTATTAATTCAAATGTGGTCCTAGTCAATTCTTCTAGTGGATCATTTCCAACGAGGATTATATGTTTTTTTTATCTGCTTATACATGTTAGACTATTTCTAATGCGAGTTGTGTTTAAATAATATCATATAAGGAATTGCAAAACCATGTGATTAATTAAATAGATCAAATGAGAATTATTTTGTACTTAACACAAATCCAAATGATTTTCTTAATCCGAACACAAGTTACACAAGACAACCCGATAGAGAGAAGTCGGCATTACAGGCATCTTGCATATGGGTTATTGTCTTCAACTTCAACCCTTGTATAACGAATTTGCACGATTGAGCCTAGACTGCCTACGAACCTATAATAAGTTAATTGAGGTCAATATTATAAAGTAAAAAAATAGGTGTTTCCAGTGAGAAACCAGCAGTAACAAACGTGAGAAGGATTTTAGCGGTCAATGTCTAATTGTGTAAACGGTTGAGCATTGCTTAAGATCCATGGCAACCATTAGAAAAAACAAGAAAAGTTTTCTCACATAAACATTGACCTCTTGGCCTTTCCCCAAGTGAATTCAATATTATGAAAAAAAAAGTTGGCGTCCATGGGAACTAAAGGAAACAAATGTAGGAACACCGATGAGGGGAGCAGCTTAAGGCACGAACATTACTCTTCCCAAGATGTCTTAACATGAATGGTGTCTTCGACACTAAGCATATGTGCTGGATCCAACTAAGACTAAGGTTGGGTTCATGTTGGATGATCCAAGATTATGTTCATAAGGTCACACTGACCATGGGCCGGCCTTTGCCAGGGAAAATTTTGCAGGTACTCGTGGTATGAATTAGTTGTGTGTCTCTCTTTTTTTCTCTACTCCTGCGAGATGTCCTTTTACTCCAAAGCATGTAAGTTTTTCTCCTTTGGCACTATTATTATTGTAGCAAATTGACAAGATTGATTGAACACTGATATTTTATATATGTCATGTTAAGAATATTTGGGATTGTTTACTATTGAAATAATAGGATACAATATCAACAATATATTAAGATGATATCGATATAACAGAACTATTTGTTGCAGTACTATTTGGAACATTTTTCTTTTCTTTTTCTTTAATGAAGAAGCACATGCTCATTTTTCTGATAGGTCAATAATCACTTTTTCATATAATCACTTTAGGTGGTTTTAAGTGATTTTATGGAGAAACACCTCCCATGTGAAAGAATGAACCAGAACAAATAAACTCAACCCACAATTGATAGGTGATCTGTTCATGTGTTTATATAGAATTCATGTACAGAGGGTTAACAAGTTTACATGGAGAACAAACTCTTTACAAGATAATTATCAATAAGGTATTTATCCTATACAAGATAACTATAACATATAATAGTAAACACAGATAAGGCTTAGCAGCAGGAGATCACTTCAAGTCTGGATTAGGTTTATCAGCATGTACTTCTCCCCATAAGTGATTCTAGCCCTACTAGAATCACTCCCAAACAAGCCCTTCGTTAGAATTGCATATTCAGCCTCGTGGTAATCAAGATAATGATACCTTAACCTAAGGCACTTGGCCCCTCATCATCATGTTGATACCAAATACTATAAGCTTACAATTAAAGGAGAAGAGGAAAGATAGTAATAATATACATTCTACCTTAGTTTGATTAATGGAGTAATCTTAATGAGCAAGCCAGGGATAACATCATCAGGGTCATGGATATGTGGGTTCTCCTCAACAATGTAGGGGTCTCCACATTTTTCAACTATGGTCTGCAATGTCTCTCCTTCACCAACCATATAAATTTCATCACAGGGCTTGTACAAATGATCCCTTTGGAGTTGGACCACCTTCGCCGTGAATTCGCTTTCGCTCCATTCGCAGCAGCTGAGAACCAGAATCAGCGCCAAGAACAAAGCACAGTACCACAAAATCTTCTCTACCAGTGCAGTTGATGAACACAGAACACACGCCATGTTGATTTTTTTGGCTAGTCCTTGTGTCTCTGTTTGAGGTTGGTTTTTCTAAGAAATAGTGATTTGTGGTACGCGGAGAGTTACTATGGTGCTATTTAAGAGAAGAGTGCTTTTCTTTGGTAGTTGGAGTGGCTGCAATTCTTGGCGGGAGTTGAAATTAATGTGGTAGGTATACAAATGTCAGCACATGGTACTTCATAAAATAAACAAGGACGAGGAGCAAAAGTTAGTTAAACTGCTTTTTTTATGAATGGATTTGGTCTTGGATTTTAACACCTGCATCTTTCTTATATTTTTTTAGATGGGTGCTTTGAGCTTCTGTTTCCCTAATTAAAGTCATGACACCTATTAACAAGTGATGGTCAAAGATATTATTGAACACATGCTTCTTGTTCATTTATATTAACAAATACTTCATTCATCTTACATGTTATATTATTAAACTGTCAATATGATATTATAAAATTTTAGACGAACCGTAAAAATAAGTTAATTTGTCCGATCATATTTAGGTCCATATATACCTGAGATATCTGTCACACCCATACCTCCATAGGTGAAATTTATTTCGTATTTCAAACTATCAGCAGCTACATATATATTTTCTAAATCTGTAGGGCATGGAATGCGAGTCTTGTATGAACTTGGCTGTGAATATAAATATTACACAAGATAAGATGTTGGCCAGACTGACTGAACTACAAAACTAATTTATTTTTATTTTTTTGGTCAAATACAAAACTAATTGATTAAAGGATTTAGCATATTTACATTAGTTTTAACAAATAAAAACGAAATTCTTATATAAAACGAGTGTATAATATACATAATTTAATCACATGTGAAACACATAATTACGTGTAGGGCGTTTATACTGTATATACTCATCATTACTTTATTTATATTGCCCGATTGTGAAATTGAATCACACATTTACGGGAAAAAAGCAAAGTAATATTGAAGGGTATGTAAAAATTGTACCAATGAAATCAGTGAGGACACGACCATATCGGAGTAACGGGCACTGGGCTTGCCTGGAATGGTGGTGCCATAAGGATATCTCCAACAGATGTTTTCGGGGTCCCAATCGTTGTCTGTGGCAGAGTAGGAGTCTCTAAAAACGAACAGCTTTGTTAATGGAGTAGGACGCCAATCAGGCTCAGCAGCTGATACTGGCACTACCTGTTCTCCTTGTGAACAATTCAAGCAGAAAAGCAGAGAAGTTTGTATGGCAGAATGTTTTTCTTTAAAAAAAATAAATAATCCTCTCATACTCGATAGTCAAAGTCTTAACAAGAATGGTGGATCCAACTAATCGCCAGGCGGGTCTCTTTTATTTTTTAATAAATAGTCTAGCCGGGCGGCTATACTCTTTTAAATATAATGAAAATAAAATTAAAAAATTCAGTATAGCCGCCGGCTGTACTGGGTCCTCTTTATTTTATTAATAAATAGTACAGCCACGCGGCTATACATTTTAAATAGAATGATATTTAAACAGTACAACGGCGCAACCATACGTGATCTTTTTTTCAATTCTTTTTTAATAAATCGTATAGCCGTGCCGCTATACTAGGATCCTTTGTTTTTTTGTACTTTTTTCCATTGCCATACTGTAAGATTAGTGCTGACTGCGACCATATGCTTTGCAGCTGCATCTGACCTGAAATTGTTAAAATCAATTTCATGAGAAAGAGAGAGAGGCAGACAGATCTTCAAAACTTACATTTTATCTGACAAAATCAATGATTAACTACAAAGACATAATAAACCATCTTGTGTACTAAATGATTCAATTATAAAACCCAAAGATTATTAAGAAAATCCTGAACTGAAACAACCTGATTTAAGCACTGGGGTAAATAATGAAGATAAATTATGGTTAAGGAGTAAAGTGGTAATCAGTATCTGAAACGCATAGCTAAGTTGTCTTGTTGATGTGTTAATTCAGATATAGAAAATCCTGATAAACATATTTGGACTACAAAATCATCAAATCATCAGGACCTGATAACTGAGTTGCACAAATCTTTTGATCCAGTTGACGTATAACTTGATGCTTAACTATGGAAATTTACAAGAGCAATCCACATATGGATCTATACAGTCACAGCCACAGTTTCTGTTGTACATTGTTTCTTCAATATTATTCTGTTTTTATATATAGTATAGCCGTCCGGCTATACTAGGTCTTTGTTTTTAAATTTTGTTTTAATAAATAGTATAGCCGAACGGCTATACTGGGGTTTTTTTTTAAAATTTTTTTTTTAAAATATTTGTTTTTTCCTTATTTTCGTTTTATCGATAAGAGTAGTTTAGAGCATTATCCATTACTATTAGGCCATTACCCTAGTTTCTATTGTCTCCTTTTGATTTTTAACTTTTTCAGAGTTATTACCCGTATAAAAAATTTAGCATTTCCCGTTTAATAATTGCATTATACACATACGTATCTATTTTTCAATAATTCTTCCATTTTCGGTAAAATATATATTTTTTAAAATCAAACGTACAATACACTTTTTTTTTTATACATACATATTTTTCATGTTTAAGACACGTATTTTTTACAAAATTTTTAGTAATACACACAAAATTCACTTATTATACACATAATTTTCACATATGATTATTAATCCCATTTAAAACTAGAATCAAATGACAACAAACATGGGATAATTTTTTATCCAAGCCAGTCCACCAAACAAGCTCATAAAGTATAAACTAATGGAAGTAGGTGACAAAATTTCAAAATTGCCAGCGCACCCTTCTTTGCAGGATTTGGTTCATATTTAAATTTGATAATGAAAAAGAAGAAAAAGAAAAAGTAAGAAAGTGCAATATTCTTATTTTTTTGGGGGGGAGCTTGAAATTACAGAATTAATCTCCTAAATTGACCAAAGCATAATGCTAGCTTAGCTTAGCCCATTTCAGCCACAACACAAACTGAATGGCAATCAACTATTAATTTAACAACACATGTACAAACTCCAACTCTGAATTCTTTCTGAGAAACATAGAGGTCGACGAGGTAACGATGCTTCTAGCCCGCCATCTTCCGAATCTTAGCCGTCTGGTTGATGAAAAGTTGGGTTGTGTAGCACTTTTCTTTTACTTCAGAAACTTACAATTTGAAAGGAGAAAAGAAAATCAAGTAATGCTCTACCTTAGTTTGAATGGAGTGATCTTAATGACCAAGCCAGGGAAAACATCATCAGGGTCATGAATATGTGGATTCTCTTCAACAATGTAAGGGTCACCACATTTTTCACTGATTGTTTGCAGTGTCTCTCCTTCATGAACCACATAAATTTCATCACACGGCATGTTCAAACGATCAACTTGAAGTTGGATCGTCCTCAGCCTGTACTCGTTTTCGCTCGATAACGATTCGCAGCAGCTCAGAACCAGCATCACCCCCAAGAACAAAGCACAATACCAAGAAATCTTCTCTGCCACTGCGACCGGTGAACACACAACGCACACCATGCTGCTGACACTTGTGGCTTCTCAAGGCTTTTAAGTTGAGTTGATTTTTCCTAAGATTTGAATTGAATTATGGTACATGGAGAGGTGTGTTCATATGGTGTTATTTAAGAGAAGGGTTCTTTTCTTTGGAAGTTGGAGTGGGTACAGTTCATGGAGGGAGTTGAAACGGTTCTCTCAATTAGGAGTAAAGAGTTGGTTAAACTGCTTTTATTAAATGGGGTTTGGACTTTGGGTTTTGTTTGGCACCTGCTTCTCTTTGTTATCTTCTTTTTCTTGCTCGTCTTCTAGGGGAGGTGCTTAGAATAAAGACATATTAACAACAATGGTGGCTGAGAGGGTGATTTAGTCAAAGATATATATTCTGAAACCTTACTTCCTCGTTGAGATATATAATGTGGTAATATGTCTTATTTGTCAATGAAATTATGAAATACTCGAAAACTATATCTTCTGCCGCCCGATAGATTGATTAATTAGCTACATGACGATTGTAAATAGGTATTAAACACTATATAAGACAACAAAGGATGTGGCAATGGACTATGGTTTATATCAAATAACATTTCTATCTATAACAGCCCGATATTACCCTTATAGGTTGTGTCCGAGTATTCATCGATAAAAAAAGAGAGTTGTTATTGACACTTTAAAATAGTCAGTCTGCACTCTTCCTTAATGAATAGATGAAAACAAAACGGAGTGCAAGATGACTATTTTGAATTTCTAATTACAATTCTTTTTTCTTTTTCTTTTTTCTGTTCTTACCATAATTGTAATGGGTCGTTGAAATGTTTATACTAAAAGTTCAGAATTGCTAAGATGCAATTATGCCTACTTCATGCGTGTGTGTATTTTGGTACCCATGCAAATAATTGAAATATAATCTTAGAAAGCATTTGGGGTAGCCATGATTTGTATACTTTATCATTTGGACTCAATTATTAGAAACCAGATAAACTGGTACCGCATAAAACAATACAGAGAGTGAATATTCGACTCAATCAGTGCAGGATTATCATCCAAATAGAGCACACAGTTGGTGTTGACGTGAGTCTCCTAATTAATAAAGGAGATTTACTTCCTTGATTAATTAAAGGATTTATTTCCCTATTTTTATATAAGTGATAAATTATTATACAATTAGACTATATTGGCCATTAGAGTCCTATTGTCTTTAGCAGCAAATCTACATTGGCCACCACATTAGTTTGATGTCAAAAATGCATTCTTACATGGAGACTTGGAAGAAGAAGTATATATGAACTTACCCCCATGATGTAATTCAGCTCCTGACAAGAAAAATAAAGTTTGCAATCTCAGAAAATCATTATATAGGTTAAAGCAATCTCCCAAAGCATAGTTTGACAGATTTACTGAATCTATGAAGAATTTTGGATATACACAGAGTAATTCAGATCACACCCTGTTCTTGAAGCGTGATGAAGGAAACGAATCTATGTAGATGACATAATTGTAACTGAAAACGACACAGAAAAGCAACTGAAGTTGCAAAGGTATTTGTCTCAGGAATTTGAAATAAAGGATTTAGGTGATCTGAAGTACTTTCTCGGAATTGAAGTAGCAAGATCAAAAACTTGTATATTTCTATCTCAAAGGAAGTATGTAATGGATCTACTTACTGAAACAGGAATGCTTGGATGTAAGCCTGCTTACACACCCATTAAGATGAATCACAAGTTGTGTGAAGACATGGACCAAGAATCAACCAATAAGGAACAGTACCAACGCCTTGTTGGAAGGTTGATATACCTGGCACACACAAGACCAGCTATTGCATATGTTGTGAGTGTGGTTAGTCAGTTTATGCATTCGCCTAGTGTTTCTCATAGGAATGCAGTTGATCAGATCTTAAAATACTTAAAGTCAACCCCTGGGAAAGGATTAATGTTCTCAAAAAATGGAGATCTTGAAGTTGTTGAATACACAGATGCTGATTGGGCTGGTTCCATTACAGATAGACGCTATACTTCAGGTTACTTTACATTCGTGGGAGGTAACCTAGTCACTTGGCGAAGTAAAAAGCAAAATGTGGTTTCTCGGTCTAGTGCAGAAGCAGAGTATCGAGGAATGGCTCACTGAGTTTGTGATTAATGTGGATCAGAAGCCTCTTGACAGAATTGGGTTTCAAGCCAGAAAAGCCAATGGAGTTGCATTGTGACAACAAGTCAGCTATCGATATTGCCCATAATCCAGTTCAACATGATTGAACCAAACATGTTGAGGTGGATAGACATTTTATCAAAGAAAAAATTGAGAAAAAGATCATCCGCCTACCATTCGTAAAATTAGAAGATCAACTAGCAGATATCTTAACCAAAGCTGTTTGTGGAAGAGTATTTCATGACTCACTTACCAAGTTGGGCATTGGTGGCATATATGCACCAACTTGAGGAGGAGTATTGACGTGAGTCTCCTAATTAATCAAGAAGATTTACTTCCTTGATTAATTAAGGGATTTACTTTCGTATTTTTCTATAAGTGATAAATCATTGTACAATTAGGAGATACTTTCCTAATTCTTTACTGTATCTAATTCCTTGTAAAACCCTCATGTAAACTTCTATATATACCTCCTTATAGAAAAGAATAAAATTAACCCAAAATATTCAAACCGTATTTATATTTTAGCAGTTGGGTAGTCACATAGACAAGAATGGACTGGCTTTAGATTTCTTAAGGTTCAAAGTAATGAAGAAACAAGCTTTGGAAAGTTTGCTTGAGAAGAAACAGAGTAATTGTACGTCAGCCAAGTGGTTGAGTAAAATATATATATATATATATATATATATATATATTCAACCGATGGGGAAAGCAAATTGTTCAAGAAACCATATTTTCTAATCGATTGATATGTGTTTATCATATCGATCATTATGACCAACTGTTAATTTACACATCAACCATCACATCATCTGCGGAAAACCAAATGGCTCAAGAATCTGATTGCACAAAAGTTCCAACATGTTGACAAATTTCATTAACAGCTAATTGGACAATATTTTGCAAATGTTTTACAAGTTCTGGATATTAAGGGGGAAGGTTGCACAGGCGAGCTAGCTCTTTACTACCTCTAAGAAGGAAAGAAAATCCATGAAGCGATTTTCGTCGGTAACAAGAAGCAACCCAACTTTCATTTTACAATTTGTGTTTTTATTGACATTTGGATTGCAGTTACATAATCCCACAGCTTTCATGATTTCATCAATCGACTTCTTATATAATCGAGGACTTCATCCACTTTCACTGTCCAAGCAACTTCAACAGGGGAATAGCCTGTCCATGGATTGCTTGAATTCCAACTGTAATAGAGCAAACATAATTATCAAAATGGCATCTAACAGAAATAGGATTTTCACAAGAGTATAATAATCGGCTCATACTTTTTAAGTCCTTGATCCATCAGTGTGTGCCCAACACAGATGCCCTGAGTTTCAACCCTCACAACCCCCTTCTTGTATGTAAAGAGATCAGGACGGACCAGTGCTACAAAACTGACGGGGTCATGAAGGAAAATCCCTGAAACAATGTCAGAGAGCCATTGAGATGTATTGTATTGTATCAGACACGAAATGAAAGAAAATAAAAACTATTGAACTAAGTGTTGGGGTTATTGCATAAATAAGTTACCATGAACACCATCAGATTTAACATGCCAATCTCTGTAGAATTTGCATGTGTCGCTTATCAGCTGAGCATGCTTTCCTTTAGATTGACGCAGTTGAAGGAGGTCATCATCTGAAACCGAAATACTTCCCTTAAAACAGTACAAGATGATGGTTGAAAAGTTAAACAAACTATAAACTGGTATTCCACCTGTAAATTGAAGTTGGGTTGTAATATTTATTCCAACAACAGTAATGTTTGCCCCAGATGTAAACACAACATCTGCTGCTTCCGGGTCTCCATAAATCTGCAAGTCAGAGACTGGTGTCATCATGTACAATTCGTTGAGATGATGGAACATTTTAATATTATACTCGCTACTTTTAGTGCAATAACATTCTTTCCCTTCAGAAAAGGGAAATGAGAGAACAGTGTTAGCAACAACTAACTGCAGTTATACAAGTACAAGAGCTGAAAGAAGGCCACAGGGATGGAAACAAATCCCAAGAAAATTTTCAAATAAGATAATATGGCGATCCGTTATCTAAGTTTTGTGACTACTGCCTACAATTAGGATCATTGTGGCAGAAAGAGGTGGCCCTTACATTTGCTTCTGCAGCAGGATTTACATTTCCCAGTGCAAAGAAAGCACCACCAAGTACGACCACCCTCTTGACCTTTTTCGCAAAGGAAGAATCTCTTTTGATTGCCTAAGCAAGGAACGATGCACATATTAGGGAAGGCTAAACGATGCACATATTAGGGAAGGCTAATAAGAATTCAGAAGCTCAAGGCAAACACAAAAAAGGAAAAATGATACTTCCACTTACCAGTGCTAAGTTTGTCAAGGGACCAAGGGCAAGTATAGATACTTCTCCAGGATATTTGGAGACCATATCAACTAAAAATTCAGAAGCACTCTTCTCAATTTGCTTTCTTTCTGGAGGAGGTAGAAATATGTTCCCCAATCCATCAGAACCATGTATAAAGTCAGCAACACGTGGCCTTCCACCCTTTTTTCAAGAATGAAACATAGTTACGATAAACTAAATAAAGTAAGTTCGATTAGGAAACTAACGGAGGCATTGGGAGGAGAGGAACGGTACTTAAATGATGAAATGTATATCAAAATATTACCTTCAAAGGCTCAGGGCTTCCCTCCGCCACAGGCAAACTTGGATGCCCTGCGATCTCACACTATCCTTTTGCACATTCAAAATACTAATTGATCATGAACACACTAAAAAAATGAAGGGAAAAAAAGGATAGACAATAGACAAGACAGGCCCAAAGACATTAAAAAGGCTCAGTCTACAAGAAGACGGAAATCAACTGATACAAGTACATACCAGAAGCAAGGCATTGCGAGTGGCATCTTCTGTGGTAACATTACCAAATATTGTTGTCAACCCCAAGACTTCCAACTCTGGAGTTTGAAATGCCATTAAGATAGCTATGGTATCATCTGTTTATTACCAACAGAAACATCACACATGGAAAATGTCGAGAACAGAACAGAGAAAAATAAGTCATTACAAGCTGTTCATAAACCAGTATCTATATATCCATAACCAGAAGGTTTTCCAATATCATTTTATCCAACTTCATAAATGTTATTTGGATCCAATTTTATGCAGGAATTACAAAATTTTCTGCAACCTCACTGATTCATTAGAGTGCATAGTAATACATTGAGAATAACAGCAAATAAACTTCTCAACACTGCCCGCCAACACCTCACCCCTTCCCTTTCTCTCTAAGTTTTTCTTGCCTTTTCAAATGTTATAGCAGATGCTCTCGAAACACTTTTGCAGGAACTAGACATACTTTAATATTTAAAAAGAAAAAGAAAAAGAAAAATTCAAAACTCATCATTAGAAGCGCAGAAAGCAAATTGTTGAACCAAATAGCACTGTAAAATTTATCAGCTATTCCGATTAAAACATAATTGACACCCAAAAACAATATTTCATCCCCTTTCTTTTTCAAACTTCACTCATTAATAAAGCATGCGAATAAGAGAAGAAGGAAAAAAAAACCATCCTTTCCTTTGCTTCTAATCAATTTCCAGTTCCCAGCCGGGTGAAATACCAACAAATAATTCCACAATGCAATTAGTTTATTTGCTAAAGATTCCCACAACGTCAATATCACTGTTTCACATACAAACAATTAAACATTCGATAAAGAAACACATCAAAAATGGAAAACTCCTTTTGTCTGCTGCAAATGTAGCAAAAGTGCCTAACCGTTCTTAGCTGAGGCAAGTTGCTCACTTTCCACGACTCATAACATTAAACACATAAAAATCAAAATTTTCAATTACATCCTCTTTCCTTTTTCCCACACTTTCTCAGCAACCAAACAGAGGATAGAAGCAGGAATAGGAACACACAAAACAGCAAAGACGAGCGAAATGAAACGGAAAAACTCACCAATTCCAGGGTCAGTATCAATAATGAGCTTCTCACGCTTCAGCTGGCAGTCCAAAACGCCTTCTCTTTCGCCATCGAGCACCACACCGTGAGTATTCGTCATCGTGCTCCCCAAAAACGCCTCCGATCTCAGAAAGATTAGGTCGCAGAAGGTAGCGAGAGAAGAATCAGAGGACAGAGTATTTATATAATGTGTATGTATATGCGCGTGTATATTATATATTATACATCAACATATACATACACACATAGCATGAAATATTATAATCGAAATTGGGGTTTCGTCCGATCCGAAGGGACGAAGAAAGCGATGCGAAGATCAGCTACCGCGAGGCCTCTCGGCGAGTAATATATATTGGTTGGTTTTGTTAGGTGCCCGAAGATGAAGAAGGGGGACTTGTTGAGTCCGGACCAATTAGAAACCGAAACGTGGGGGGGTATTCCAAATGGATCTGAATCTTGTCCGGTCTCTTTGCTTTTTTCAATTAACTAATTTATTTTACTTTCTGTTTTCATTGTAAATTGCGATGGTGAACATCCCCAGCTCAACAGAATATTCTTCCCGGGGGACGAAAATTGAAAGGATAGAATTAGGCTTCTGGCTTGGGTAAGGCTTATCCAATACAAGAAACAAATGAAAATTACAAAAACTTAGGCTTACTACTTGGATTGGTTGAGTTTATTCTAATGGTGGTTATAATCACACTACGTTGTTAAATGCAACACACTCGGATAGTCGGATAAGATAATAATATACAAACTTTTACTATTTGGTTTGATCGATTTTGTTGACTTTTGTAAGACTGATTTATGAATGATGACCCTAAATAATGAATTGTTTGAATGCTTTTTGAATGATACAGTTGTGTGGTGTGGACTAAAAATGAATGATTAGCATCATATTAACTTATTAACCAATTCTCGTTTGAGCACTCTTGTTTTTAGAGTATGTTATTCATTGCATATGATATTCATCAATAGATAAATGTTCAAGTTGTCTTAAGCAAGTTTAGTGTTGTCAACCGTAACTAAAAATAGTAATTGTAAATGCATGAAAAGTTAATATTACCTACTCCTACCCTTTTTGGGATTAGTCATTATAATATATATATATATATTTTTTTACATCTTAACCTAACATTCGATCCTGCTTAATTTCTAAAGCCAAAGACCAATTGAAAGGGATTGTGGTTAGTTGTCTGATTTTGACATGTATTATTTATGATTCCACGCAACCACGTGAATTGGATTGGTTATTTTATTATGAAATTATAATTATTCTTATCCTCCTTGATTATTAATTATTTCTAATAAGAACTGTGATCAGAAAATTAATCAATATTAGTTACTACTAAACCATTTTTAAAGAGCTTTATAAAGTCAAATTTGGATAACACATCAGGATGCAATCCTGATTAGAAATGATAGAGAATTAATTTGGGAAGGTTTAGCATTTTACAACCTTTAATTACATGTGTAGATCGACTCTTGGTCTAGATTATAATTAGAATTTATTCGTTCGACAAAATCAAAAGCATATTTTATCCCAACCAGCATAAAAAAAATGAATTGAACAATCTGATGACACCAGTTTCACAATTGAGCAGAGCATTAGGTGACGACCTCACCATTCACCATGACCAAATTATGAGATGAGAACCACTTTTGTTTAATACTCTAACTCAACCTTAAATTAAGGAACGCATGAGAAATTATTGTTTTCCACTGGTTTACAAACACCACACCAACATGATGGTGACGTGAATTAAGTTAAGTCAATTGATTTTGCACCAAAGTAGGAATCTCAAATTCACGTTCATAACACGGCAATAGACATGTGGGCAGGAATTGCACATGTCTGAGTGACATCCCACACAATCAGCAGAGGTTCACAATATTTAATTGTTTTATGTTAAGACAAAAGCATGTGGTCACACATGTTATATTACTTTTCTTCCCCCATGAGCATACATAATTTGATGGTACACCAACTGAGAATAATTCATGTAAAACAAAGACCAAAACCAACATCAAATCTTGAATCACACAACATGTGGTTGAATGCCCTCGAATATTAAGAGCAAATTTACCGTAAAAACACCAAAAAGGTTTTTGGAATTTGATAGTTTCTAATCGCTTCAGATTTCGGTGTATTATGCATGGTAATATTGGTAAAGATGGATAAATAGATACAAAACTCTGATTTGCCCATTTACAGCCAAAGCAAAACACAAACAACATTTCTACGTATGGCCCCATTTACAGACGTGTTTAAAATTTTTGCCATACAACTGGTCGACGGAGCTATACAATTTGGTGAGCCAAAAGGGTCAGGATTAATCCGTTTGTCTTGGTGGAACTTATACTTTCAACTTCATTGATGTAACCCGAAGGAAGACTTCTAGTTCCTTAACCCCCCCGGGGAAAACTTTGGCCCACTAGGATTACTCCGATTCAACTGTAAGACTTTCTACTGCAAAATTTGGCCACATGCACCAGACGAAAGAACTCAGCGATGCCAGTGACCTACCAACTGTTGGACAGGAGAAAAAAAAAATTTGAGTGCAGGCACACAAACATAAAAGAAATAACTAATCTTTTGGCTAACCAACCACCAAGGTTAATTGAGACTCGGACTATAATCCAATATCCACACTTCCACAAACATCACAAGCTATGCATCATAACCTCAAAAAATAAGAGCAACATTTACTCTAGGAAATTCTGAATTATCAACATGCAGACTTGCAGTATGCTTAACACAAATATCAGCAGCAATTAGCATATGTGACCACAAATACAAGCATCATATTTGACATACCTTTTTAGTATAAATCTGCTCACAACAGTTAAGGTCATTAAGTAACTTCACGCATTTTGGTGTTTTGGGAGCTTATGACGTTGGCAGGTGCTTTAACAAGACTACCCTTTGCATTTCCAGTGGCTTGTCCAGTTGAACTCCTAGCATTTGCTGTCTCAGTTGCTACTATGGACTTCTTTATCTGTCAAATAAGGGAGAGAAAAAATAAAACAGGAGAAATATAACTAGCGAGTATTACACATTTCTGTTGATATCATGCGTTAATCTAAACACCCAAGTTCCACTCAAAGTTTAGCAAAGAAAACATGCATGAGCCAATTCCCAACCCAAACTTCACACACACACACACAATGTGTAGAGGTGTACGAATGTCCATAGAGAAGGGAAAATACACAGGCCAGACTTACAACAGAAAGACGCTCTTTGTGAATATCGTTTGTGAGCTGCAAAGTCATCACACAAAACAAATTCATCAATTAATTAATCATTAAAAAAAATACTGTTTTTTTGTATAACCATAAGCATAGGTTCTTAAGTTTTACAATCTAAACATAACAGTAACCAGTCAATCAATGCTTACTGGTTTCCTGAAGCCCTTAATCTCATCACCACCAAACCCAGGAAGAGTTATATTCCAATTTTTTTCTGTATGAAACAAAATAAGATATAGATGGTGAAGCACTAGATGTACATAATGCGAACAGAAAATCATCGAGGACTTCTCTCACATAACTAACCAATATGTAGAAGTATGTCTTTTGCTTCTAACGTAGTTGATTTTCGATGCTTGGCTAGTGAGCAACTAAATGTTGTAATCTACGCACCGAAAAAAGCATACCGTCAACAAAGGAATTATGACAAAAATATATTATAAGTATCTAGAAAACAAGACAATTGAGCAAAATAAAGCCTTATCATAAGGATACCCACGAGTTTAACCAAAAAGGAAAAGATAGTCAATACTTAAAAATTAAGAGAATGTGAACATTAGGAATTTCAAAAGATTCAGAACAAATTCCTTCTTGAACTGGCACCAACCGAACACTCAATGAAATAAAAATAACAACATCCTTTTAAACAGATAATTTCTTAGAGAAAATCAGAAAAAATCTCACAACACATAAATATGACTGCTTAATGTTCTTTTGATTCTTTTGGGAAAACATCTGTGACAACAAACTAAAAAGCTACCATGGTTAGCAACATACAAAAAGGTCTAGTTTCACGAAATAAATTGCCAAAATTTGTTTAGGCATATATGCTGAATAATAATCAGGGATATCCTTTAAGTGCAAGAAGAAAAAAAAGACAAAATATTAGCTCAATTACTCACAGACTCAACAAATTCATCTGCAATATCCATGAGAATGTCTTCAACTTCTGGATCTAACTTCTCAGATGGATCAATCTGTCCAAAAGAAGAAAACTTAGTAACATAAGAGAAAAACAAATGAAATTGAATTTCACATGTATTCTGAATGAAAAGAAAAAATATATTATAGTCAAGCGGTTGGGAAGGCAGTTCCCTCTTATATAATGTGGAATATATGGAGAAAAAATAATACAACATTTTGGAGATATTGGAGCTGCAATTCACATGATAGAGGCAATTTTCTGACCCAAATTTAAATGGACGAAACCATTTCCTTTAAGAACCATTAACAAAATGTGACATATGCATCCACTCTAACATGAAATGAATGTCTTTTAAAATTAGTTTTAACAGTGAATACTGATGAAACTTCTGGACTAATGCTAGCATGCACAAATATAAAAATATGATGAAAGAAGGCCAACATGACTTACCTGGTTAACTAACTCATGGATGCTTCTTTTGCTAAGAATTCTATTACAAGATTCATCCGTTTCTGCACTAGCAGTTTTATTTTGGGGCCCTGATTGGACTGTGTTAGGCTGTACTGATGCAGGAGAGGAAGACTTCTGGTTTGCCAGGTTCTGGACCCTTGTAATTTGACGGGGGGTTGTTTGTGGGATCCTTGATGGTTGAACGTGTTGCCCAAAATGCTCGGGTCCCTGATGCGACGAAGAAGGTTGTTGCTGCTGCGCCGGTGATGTATGCTGTTGCTGTGAAGCTGAAGGCAGAGGATGGTGCTGTTGCTGTGAAGCTGAAGGCACGGGATGGTGCTGTTGCTGTGACGCTGAAGGCAGGGGATGGTGCTGTTGCGGTGAAGCTGAAGGCAGGGGATGGTGCTGTTGCTGTGAAGCTGAAGGCAGGGGATGGTGCTGTTGCTGTGGAGCTGTAGGAAGGGGATGGTGCTGTTGCTGTGAAGCAGTAGGAAGGGGATGGTGCTGTTGCTGCTGAACATGTGATCTTTGCTGCATGGATGGTGAGTTCATATGCTGCCTATATGAAGGGGATGGTATAGGAGGCTTTCCTTGTGACCCAGATGACAACCATGGCTGAGTATGAGGCTGCAAACCTTGAGATGTATTTGGTGATGTACTAGGAGTTCCTACTGAAGAAACTCGTAAAAGGCTGTGTCCTTGGAAATTCTGCATAAAGGAAATGGAATCAGCAAGCATACTTATAAGCTCGGAAAAAATAAGAAAAAAAAAACTTGAACACCAGAAGTCTTTAAGAAGAAGGCAAACCAACAACAACGAGCAGTAAGGAGCAGATGCAGCAATCAATATAAAGGTCTAAAGTAAATGAATGCATGATCCAACTGAACCCCAAAATAGAAAACAGGACACAGAAATGGAACCCCCAAGCATATCCGTTTTATACAATAAGGAAGGCTAAAATACTACGGGTTTCTCATATTCTTGGAAACAAAATTCAAACAATACTCTATGATATTTTGTTAGCTTCATGATCAAAACCTTTGATGAACAATGAACTTAACAATGCAAGTCCAATCATTTCTTCATAAGACCCAAATTGAAAAATGGAGAGCATGCAAACACTAACGGTATGTTGAAGTTAGAAAGAAAAAATTACTCTAAAAAGGCAATCAGAAAAACCTTGGCAGACAACACAACTTCATCTTGTGAGTGATGACAGAGTACTATTACATTACATATCTAAACTCACATGCCTATGAACTCCAAATTGAACATTGAAATCAAAATAGTAAATGTTACAACGAGATACTAACTTGGGAAGACAAGGACTGACTACTTGCGGTAGATGGTGGTCTAAAAGAGGATTGGACAGGTCTCTGTGGATGTTGTGCACTAACCCCAGCTGGCCGCATTTGAGAACTTGAACCGAGTGAACCCATCATCGCCATTCCTTGCATTCCTTGCACAGACGGTCTCACCTATATGAGAAAAACATACAAATTCAATACATCTAGTATTCCAAATGAGAAAACCAACCCTCTATATAGACACAACAGCAACAGAACAAAACCACAAATTTCAGTTCTTTTTTTGTCACCCAACATGCCAAATACTCACTATAATTACCACACACTCATTTGTATTTCATTTTTTCTGCAAATAACAGTAATGTAGTTGTTGATAGAAGTAAAATGTCACCTGGGAAGCACTGGAATTGGATACGGGTTCAGGCACAGCGGCACCGCCCCGGCCCAGGCCACCAAAATGCTGGCCATAAGAGGACGAGAAGGGAGCGGGTTGAGGAGGAGAAGGGCTAGGGTGGTGCGCAGGAACACCAATGGCAATGCTGCCCCTCGGCGGGGGAGGCCCGGAGGACGAGGGCGGAGGGGGAGGCCCAGACGAAGCCGAAGAAGAAGGCGATGGGAAGTGGGCGAAGTGGGACTGCGGCCAGGGGCGAGCCAATGTGGAGGGAGGCCTAGACTGGGGTTGGGGTTGGGGTTGGGGTTGGGGTTGTGGGGTTACTGGGGTTGAGGGTTTAGGGTTAGGGTTAGGGTTTGGGGACGGAGGAATTGGGGTTGGGGTTGAAGGAGCTGTTGAGGAAGGTGGGGGAAGCTGAGATTGAGGTGGAGGTTGCGGTTGGGATTGGGTTGGTGGTTCAGAGGGTGGTTGTTGAGAGGTGGAGGGAGTTGGAGTTGGAGTTGGGGTTGTGGAGGATGTGGTGGAGTTTTGTTGGTCCATGTCAGTTTGTGGGGAGTTGAAAGGAGGGAAATTTGGGTGTTCCTTTAGATTTTGGATTATGGTTTTGGGGATTTTATAGGGGACCTGAATTTGGCACATTTTTATGGAGCTTTATCGCTTTCTTTGTGTCAGATTTTTTTACTTTTTTTTTTTTTTCGAAAAAAAAATAGATTTTTGGTTTTTAAGCCCATGACTAGTGGGCTGTTGCTTGGGCCATTACATAAAACATTTTTAAAATTCTGTCTCTCTTTTTGCTTTCTTTCCTTGGAGGGAGAAAGTTTTGGTGTGTCTGTGACATTCATGTCTGTAATTTTTGTATGAAAAGACAAAGAAAAAAATCCCAACTGTTGGAGACATATCCATACTGATACATCTGGGACATTAATACAAATTGGCTATACTGAGAAGCTGTTTCAATTCCAAAATGAATAATATTGTTTTGGATAACTAGCAAGACTGCAAAGAGTGTTCTTCTCAATACCCAACAGTTCAGACAAAAGCAAAACAAAAAAGCATTTCCCAACAACAGTTACTGCACTAGCTATAATTGGCATCCTCTTTCCAAAATGTGGAGGTTGTCATTGCTGTTGGTAGATATATTAGCATTGAAGTTAGAATGCATGCCTTCCCACTTATGTCTGCTGGTACAGTTGAGCCAATCCCTGCTTAAGATGAGATCGATACCAGGTTTCCGGAATACTTGTCAGCGGATTTCGATGTTTAAGTCGGCTCGAGACCAGTGCTTCTATCCCCTTCATGAAGTCAAAGCTTGATTTCTTGGTGTAGTAGCACTTTCATCTTCAAGAACTTGGTATTCCAGGCTGGGGTTTCCATTTTCAAGTGCAGGTACAGGAACCGGATCTTTTTCCCTATAACAGCAAACAATCAAGTGTTCTTCTAACGATTAATTCCAATGACGCATTTTGAGTATTTAATAAAGTATGTTCAATACAAGGTCAGAAACGTACGTTAATGAATAAATGATGAGTCCGATAACTACAACTGCAAACGCTAGATAGTATAACCAGTCTACCTGCAATTCGAGTCAGGTTTACTATCAGTGTGAGCAACTTATAAGGATATGGAAGGTATGAGCATATAATAATTGCAAAAATCTATATAGTGTCAGGCTCATAACAATTGAATTCTTTCCAATATGTAGGGGTCCATCGTTTAAGGTACCTGCTGGCGATAGAAAAAGATGCGAAAGACGACTGCCCACATATCAGATGTGAGAATAGAGAGATTCAACAATGTCGCTCCGCTCAGCTGTATGGGAAAAAAGCAATTATTTTAGATGTTCATAGTGAGTAATTCTTAGAATTGCTTCACTCCATGGGAGGCAGTGTAACAAATTGCTTTTTGTATTTGAAGTGAGTGTGTTAACAGTTGAGGAGAAGCAAATCGACCTTGAGAACAAGTGGAGCAAGTGTGTAGAACAGTAAGCCTGATACACCATAACCAGCAAAGGCTAGTATCTGGGAGGAAAGAAAACAGAGCACTCAACTTAAGAAGAAGAGAACACAATCAAGGAAAAACAGATATCTTAGTCTTTTATATCGTGTAATGCAGTATCTAAAGTTTCTAAAGATTCCTCTTTTCTTTCATCTAGGATTTCAGTACATGAATTCAAGCATTTATATAAGCGGCAGTAAATGATCACTTTGTCTATATTCCACAAGTTCATCATTAACTGTAATTCTTGTTCATGTTAATCAACACCTAGTTATGATCAACAGTTAATCAACACCTTACATCATCTATCGATACAATTATGATCAACACCTAGTTGAACTTGTTCATGTTACCGCATGATCCTAGCAGGATCCCACATGTCAAGGATGTCAATCCAGCTTGTAAAGCAGGGTAAACAATGGCCACATGAAATGTAATTATGAATTGTTCTTCAAGCTCCTAAACCCCAAGCTATGCAACTACCTTGATATTTTGATTCATGTCCTAATTAAGGTGGAAGAACTGCCCGGAATGAGACAGGAAATCCACAACAGGATTACATACTTTGAGCAACCTTTTCACAATTTAAGGTCTGTATATTTTCAGAGTTACAAAGACAGCCCCAGAAAAAAACATAAAGTATTAGAAAGCTTGCTTATTTATTCGTCAAATTTATTCGCATATTATACAAAGCTAAGATTACTTACAATATCTGTAGACCACTCAACTGATTCCAAGGTCTTTAATTCCAGGATAGACCTACAAGAGGGTTAAGGAGTCCAAGAAATATTGTTCTCCAATACAGAATCATGGTACAAATTATATGAAGCCACTTTCTTGTGCACTTTGTGATGAAAAGGATACATCTGACATGCACTCACTAGAAATCCATAAACACCGATCATGCAAATTACTTCAACACGGTCTTTTTTCTTAACGCAAAACTCCTGCATTTTAGGAAGGACTAAGATGAGAAACAACTCAAGAGAGGCAACTATTTGGTGTAAAAATAATTATATTTAAAGTCAACCAAAAATTGTGTCTCTGTGAGTGTGAGAGAGAAAAAAACGAAACATGGGTTCAGTGATCTTGGATGTTCCATTAATATTACCACTTCTGCAGCTAAAAATGGGATAGGAAAAGTATGTAAGTTTCAGGTGAAGTATTTTTTACTGTAAAAGTCTCTCCTGTAATAGCTTCTTTTTGTGCCATTGATGCCTTTTTACAAGGATAAAGTTACAGAAAATACGAGTTCGAAAGGATTCACCAACCTCACCAACATTGCTCATAGCAAAGAAAATGGTTCCTGCGATGACAAGTATGTCCCCTAGAAGAGGTTTTGAGCCACCTGAAGGATGAATGAAAATTATGAAAAGATGCTACATAACTGTGTATGATTCTAGTGATAGATATAGGACTATTTAATGATTGTCTTCTTCATTCTTTTTTTCTTTACTAAAAAGAAAATTGTCCTCATATCAACTGGGAAAACTTCACCAATAACAGACCACTCAAAACACAATCATTAACTTATAAGTGAAAACATTTCTTCCTTTTTTTTTCAGGAAAAAAAAAAAAAAAAGGCAAATGTTTGAAAAGTATTCGCAACAATTATTTACCCAAATGGAAAATTTTAGTCGAAAAGGCGTAAGAGAAAGTCACCTCCACCACCCACCCCGGCATCAGAAAGAAGCACTAAACCAAGGCCCACCACACAGGTGGCTGCTCCAAACAATTGCCATAGGGAATATCGAGTGCGTAGGAAGATCCACGTCAAAATTATGACCCAAGCTATTGTGAAACAGTCCAATAGTGTCACACTTGTAACTGATGAGAACTGGTATGCTTCGTTCACTGCATCAAAACAACATAAAGTTAATTTTGCCCTGCATCATTTGCGTTTCAAGTACCTATATGCAATAAAATCCCTAAACTCCTCGACAAGTTAACATTAGTTTAGATGTTCAATTTACAAATTTATGTCTTGTAAAGGCAAAGATTTCCACATTTCATACTGCAGACGTGTACACCAGGGAGCCTGAATATCCGAGCACCCTTCGGCCAATGAAAATAATCATCATGATGAGGCAAGACATTCTGCTCAGAATGGATGTCTGCCAAAACACATCATGTTCTCCCATGCGTCATGCGTGCAAACTATATCTGGCTTGAAGCTGCTTACTGACTTAACCCGTCAAAATATCTTTGAAAAACATCCTACCAGTGTCCCCTAAACTTCACATTGTCTATTCTTTATTGTCTTAGAAGAGCGCCATTGCCAAACTAGCATGTTTTTATTTCAAAAATTGATATGCATTGTGATTTCTTTCATTAATGCCATACAAATGTTATTCACAGTTTTAATTCCTTTTGTTTTTTATTAATTCCTATTGATGAATTTCTACAATGTCTACCAAATCATTTAATATGTAAAGATATAGGCTCTCCTTTGCACCTGAAACAGTCTGGCAAAATCCGAGCCCTTAATGTACAATCATCCCAACCAAAAACAATGCACAACCCAATGCCACAACGAAGACACAGAATCATTCGATCCCAACCACTAGCATCGATGTCGAATGGATATACGATCTATAACAACAAACTTAACAAGCAGCACAATCGACTAATAAATTGCATATCCAGGACTGAAACTGACCATGTGAAAGAAAGCTCAACCATTAGCACTCACCAAGATAGTTCCCCTGAACATCAACAAACCCCAAGAGTAGATACCAATACCAAGAAACCTGCAAATCCCAAGTTTTCAACTTTTTCATTGCTCATTTCACCAAATGGAACACTAATGGCAAATCAAAGTAACTTAAGCTACAAAACTCTGATTAATTTCTTGAAACTGGTTCATAATATAGGATTTAATGCTTGAAAAGTTAGACATACCCGTAGCTTCTCACGCCTATACACCAAGATGCTCCCATAAATCAAAGCCAAACCGAAGTAAGTAGACATAGTCTGTGTAATAGGCGCATTCACACCTGAACAAACCCACCAACCATGAAACCATTTTCTATCAAAAGATTCGAAAACCCAACAAAGAAAAACAATGAATGAAGTAAATAAGAAATTAATAAGAGAAAGAAAAAAAAAAAACCAAGAAATTTGAAATGGGTTGGTGGGTTTTTGAAGTTACCGAGAGTGGCTATAAGAGAGGAAGTGACGCTCATGAGTGCGAGAACAAAGGAGACGACCTGACCCAAAAACAGGAGGTACAGAGTTCGCAAGGTTCCATGGATTCTCCACCAGTTGGTGGTTGCTTGCCACAAGTTCATAGCTGAGCTGAGAACTATCTTTAAATTATTTGCGTACGTAAGAATTTGGATCCATTGTCTTTAATCTTTATAGTGAAGACAGAGAGGTCGTTTTTGGAGATTTCAGATATCTGCTGATGCTACAGTTTGGTGTCAGCGCTCTAGCTACCATTCTTGGAATTCCAAATGGCGGGGAAGTATACTTTTTCTTGGCAAGTAGGGCCTATATCACGTGACTTTTTTTCAACAAATCTACCTTCTTCCTTTTTTGGAACAAAAAATAAAAAGAAACTAATCTAACATTTCCTTTTTGTAATAACAGAAACTCTATCATTCCCAAATTATTCCTACCAATCTTTGCGAGTTTGATTTATTTCTTCCATACAATATGTATGTTTTTAGAAACAAGTAACCCTTAGCAGTTTATTCATATTATAACAAATATATATTAATATTAAGTGTGATATAAACTCGTCTCATTCATATTGTAACTCGCAAACAAAATTTTATAGTTAATTATGAAAGAAATGTTTGATTTTTGGGCAAATGCCAAGATACAAAACAATATAACACAATCATTACAAATTAGCGAGCAAAATCAATTTTACATTCTGAAAACCATATGATATGTGAAAACTCTCTACTAGTTTGATTGACATAGTATAATATCAATCATTAAACATATTTAAAAAATAATATTTTTATGTATAAAAAAAAGCAGTTTAATTCGGTCTTTCTTACTTAAATCGTCTTCTCAATGTTTGAAAAGATTTAAAGTTTGAACCTCTCATTGCCTGTTAATACAAAAATAAAATAAAATTAGTCTTCTTTAATCAGGTCAGTATGCTTGTGCCTTCAAAATGAATATTGAATACCCTCATCACTTGACATTAATTAGCAAGTCAACTACCTTTCTTTTGTAGCAAGTCCTTACCTAAATCGATTAATTAGTGGGTCTTCTTTTGCAACTAAGTGCCGTTTAGCATTGTTTATTTGGGGTGATAAGTGATTATTTTAAAATTTTGGAAGCTCGGTCTGTTTGATAAACTATGAGAAAATCACTTATTGTTAAAAATTGTTGTGAGAGAAAGCTATAAGGGAAAATAACTAATGAGGTGCTTTCATTTTCTGATTATGTGAGAATCAATTTCGAAAAGGCGTTAGGTTTAATGATTATGGGGGAATCATTTTCTGATTATGCGGGAATTAGTACCAACAACACTTTTAACAAAAAGTTTACTAAACACCAAATTGTTTTCTCTCACAGCAAATCTGACAGCGATTAGTTTCACAGCATAACAATGCCAAACTAACCCTAAATCGATTGAAACTATCTTAACTATCCACCTTAGGTGGATCAATTATTGGCTCTTCAATCAATAAGTTCCAAATCAACACAAAACTGGACAATTAAGAAAAATTATTTATAAAGAGTGCTGCTATTTCCGCATTCCTAACATATTTCTCTACCTACCTTATCTTCCCACTAGGCTTGTAAAATGAGTCGGGCCAGGCCAGCCACATTCTTGACATCAAGGTCTAAAATATCGAGAGTTTCAGAAATATCGATGGTCCAAAAACACAAATATATCGATGGAAATATCGAGGAAATATCGATATCGATAAAAATTGAATAAAAATCACGGAAATTGTGAGAAAAACTTGGAAATTTTTATTGTAACTTTAGAGGATGTTTATTTAGTCAATTGTCTATTATTTTATCACAAAAAATTGGAATAAAATGCATGGCATGGTGGGTTTGAGTGATTTAAGTTGATTATGTAGCGACCTGACAAATACTGTGTCTTTAGAAAATATGTAGTAATTAGTGAAAGAAAATTAAACACACCATAATTTTTTAGTTATAATAATTTACTACAATATATTACATATGATAATATATATGAGCTTGAAAATATATATATATATATATATATATATGAGTAACTTAGTACCACATAGAAAGAATTCGTTAAAACTTAGTATCATATATAATGAATAATATTAAAACTCAATAGTGAATAATAATACAACTCCATAATATATAACCAAAAACAAAAAAATATAACTTCATAATAAAATAATAAATAACATTTAACATATGCCTAAATTTATCATTAGGGAATTTTTTTTTAAATGGAAATTTATCCTAGATAATATTAGCTTGCAGAAATTTTAAAGACCATATAAATATTACACGTCGTAGCTTTATTCACAAACTCATTTGCAGCATGTGGATAAGGCTCAGTAGCAGGATTAGAGAGAGAAGGGTTCGAGTCCCCTTGTGCGCAAAACAGCCATTTCTCAACAATTTTCATTTATTTTTCAGTTTCATATCGCGATATAATGCCCAAATAAAGCATGAACGAGTAGGAAATTATCGCCTCCGACATTGTCGCGATAATATCGACGAAAATATCGATATATTGATGAAATTTAAATGGATATGTGCTATAATATTTTAAGACTCTGCTTGACATATATGTATAACAAGTACACATATCTCTTATGCATACATGTATGTGTGTTATATATACACACATACATTATAACCAAAAATGGAGAGACACATATATAGAATACATAAGTGTACATGCATTTTTGTTATATTGTATGGGTTGAATATAATAATCACACATGCATTTTTTTTATATTCAAACATGCATATTAGCAAAAAAATCAGGTTGGGTTTTGGGTTGGATTCGAGCTTTTGGAGGGCTTAAAAACATGGTCCAAGTCCTACCCATTAGACCTCGGGCCAGGCTAAGCCCATCCATTGCTTTGGGCTAGGTAAGCTCATAATTTAAAAAATCGGGTTGGGTTCATGCTAGCCCATCGAGTCTAGGCTTTATTTACAGGCCTACTTCCCCCCACCATATAAATTTGAAAAAACACGATCATATCTTTCCATCCATCATTATTTCTAAAATACCCATTATTTTTCTACCCACCAAATAAATAATAATATATTATTAATTAATTAATTAACAATATAAAATACTCAAAAAACAAAAGACTCTTTCTCTCTCTTTTACCCAATCCCACCTCCAACCATGCTTCCTATCCAACTCTTAAAATAGGGAGACCTCTAAGAGCTAGTGGCTCCCTATAATTAAATGTTGTTTTACTTTAATGCTATTTTAAGTATTTATTTAATGCTAACTATTTATTATTATTATTTTATACGAAAAAGGAGCATTTATGCTAAACTAAAAAATAATAATAATAATCATCATTTATAATTCCCTAAACTAAAGAATGGTTGGAGTTGAAATTTTATAAGGAGCTCTTATAATAACTTTCTAGTGTTTTTACCTAAATTTTAACTAAAAAATAAGACCCTTTGGCACCAAATTTTCATCAATTTTATTCGCAACAAAAATAAAAATGTGTTGAATATTTGATCTAATTATCCCATGTTTTAGACTTTATATGGGTAATGATCACGAACGATACCATTAGTGATCAAAGTGGACAAAGTCATTGCATCCTTAAACGCGGTTTTGCTTAAGAATGCAACCAAATTCTATAATTGTTAAAGTTCCATCTCGAAATTTATATATTTTTAAAATAAAAAAACTGAAAAAGAAGAAGAAAAAGTAATAGACGAAAGGAGAGTTTGATGGATGGTGTAGGTTTGATTGCTATGTTTGCACGCCATGTTAACATCATATCATGTGAATGTGAGTGAGGCAGAGTTCAACCCTCTCGACATTTTCTTCCCAATTTTCACAGGCATTTTAGTCCTCTCAGTTATGATCCATTTCATAATGGCCAAGGCATTGGGCCAGCAGCAGCCATTAAATTCATATTCATGAAGTGATGCCAAGAGGCATTACATGTATGGTGCTCTAAGGAAATCAATTGTTCTCATAACCACTTTTTCCCTTCTTTCTGGCCTCTTTCATCATGTTCTCATCTTATAATGTAATTTGATGACATGACCCGATCCCAATTCCGCTTTGGACTCCGAGCCGGATCCTGTGTGTGTCCGACACCTGACGAATGTCGGGCACAAATGACCTTTTTACCCTTCTCGTTTCAAATTCTTTTAAAAATTTCCCTTAGACTTCTGCCGAAAATTCGGCAGAGTCTCCCCTGTATTTTGACCAAACTCAAATCTTCTACCTGTCAAACAAGCACAAATACCACACCAACTGCCAGAATATCTCAATTAAGCAAATCTCAACTCCGGTTTTCAGTTTCAACCAGATATCAGAGCCTTTTCTACAAATTTACAGAACTTTAAGAAATTTACAACGAGATCCTACATCTTGTGGTGGTGATGCGGAGGCTGGGAGGATGGCCCGAGTGGTTTCCATCGTACTTCTACGGCCTGAGGGCGAAAAACAGGTTAAAGTTGTGAGTGGACAAAAATAATGTTCTTAAAAGCAATTTAGAACCTAATAACCCCCGTTTTGAAATAAATAGCGATAGAAAATCTATGGTTCGATTATAATTCAACTCGAGATATTCAAATAAACATAAATAAATATATTTATATAAATGCTCGTATAACTGAACAAAGATATATGGATGTAACACATGCATGAGTATCGAAGAAACTGATATAAAATGAGTGAAAACAATAACTGCATTAAAGAGCTTAAAAATCCTTTAAAACTACCACCTAATTGTACCCAGTAACATCCGTCAAATCCCCTGGCAGGTCTCGGCGACACAAATTCTAACCGAGCCGCAAACTGGCAGGATTCAGGGGACTAAGGTCAGCCTGATCCGCCGGCAGGTCTCGATGACACCAAGTCGACTCGAGCCGCTCTGGCAAGATGCAGGGGACCGTAGTCAGCCTGATCCGCAATCCTGGCAGGTCTCGGGGACACAGAGTCAGCCGAGCCGCAATCCTGGCAGGTCTCGGGACACCAAGTCTGCCGAGCCGCAAATCCTGGCACTCACGGTCCGAGCGTCCCCGAAACTCGTGAGGCAAAGTCAAGTGCACTGACAACTGTAAACAGAATGGATGTCCATAGACATCGGTCCGTCTGACGGTAATCACCAAGAAAAAGGTGGGTACATGGTGGTCTCAACTAATTAATTCACGAAAAGTCTAATAAAGAACTGTAAATCTCAATTCTGCTGCTGTTTCTGTTATATAAGGCTCAAAGTCTACTGTTCATATAGCTTCAATAATATATATAACTCCAAATGTTTAACAGTATAAAACATACTCGAAAAACATGCGAGAATACTTTTCAAGATCAAATAATGAAATGTAACTATAAATAGCGTTTAGAAAAGAAAAGTCCACTCATTGGTGGTCCGAGTTAGCTGGACCCTTCGAAGGTCCCTCCTGTGGGTCGATCGGACCTCTGGTGCCTGATTAACCATGAATAATAAATTAATAAACTGCTGAATAAAAGAATTAAATTAAACACCCTGCCCCCGGTTCCTAGAAGTGCGTGCACTCATTTCAAGTTACTCCTATGCCCACCTTAGCTTTTCAGACAGTTAAAACGGTCGTAGAAGACCCGAAGCTTTACTAAGCGATAAACCACCAGACCGGCCGATCCGGGACCTGTGGGGTCCACGATCTCCGATGGCCAATCTGGGCTTCTCTGAAGGTTCCTCACAGAGAAGGAACCATGTTCCGCGAATTTGGTCCGAAACGGACGGTCGGATTAGCCAAAATCACGTTATCGCTTAAAATCCAAACCCTAGCCCCAGGGTTCGCGATTTCGGAGTATCCGGGACTCCGATTCGCAATCCGTCGAATCCTACATGATCCTGGAATCATGTAGTACGACATATCCAAAATTGAGCGCGATCCAAAGACTCGACTACACTGCACCCAAGGATCGAGCGATATGAAAAATTTGTTCAGGGCCCAAACGGACTCCGAATCGAGATCCGCCAAATCCTACGCGCTCTTGAAGACACGTGGATCACAAAACTACACATAGTCAGTCCACCACCCTTACCCACGCGCGGGCAGATTGGGTGTCCAAAGCGATTATGGGTGGCCGAAAAATCTCGGAACCAAGACTCCAAACTCCTATCCTATGTAAAACACCTCATTTGGAGTCACTTTTGTTCTTGGACATACCCCAAAAAGTGGCCGGAAATGGCCGATCACGGCGGCTGAAGTTTTGGCCAATTTTCAAGTTGAAAATCGAACGTTCTAGAGCCAAAATCGATCGAAACCCATACATCCGTCAGTTAGAACACGAAAAATAGCTGAGAAACCATACCTTACTCGATCGATTTGGTGGAGAATTGAGGGAGAACGAAGGAGATGAAGTTCAAACTGGAAATCCACAGAAAATGGCGGATTTCGGCGAACTCCGGCCACGGCAAGGGCGGCGACGGGACGGGGAAGGACGGCGGGTGAGTGGCGGTCAGTTTGGCACCGGTCTCGGAGATCAGCTCGACCTGTGGCGGCCGGGGCGACGTCGGGAAGGGAGGGAGGTCGGGGCTACTGGCGAATCGGGAGGAGAGAGAGAGAGAGAGGAGAGAGAAATGAGGAGAGAGAAGGGAGAAAGAGATAAAAATCTGACTTTTTGATCAAATTACCATTTTGCCCTTCGCGGTATTTTGATATATTTTCTTCGTTATAACTCCGATTCGAGTCTACTCCGTGTCTACGGACTCGTTTCGCCGTGCTCTACGCAACGGGGCAAGTGGAATTGCCAAATTCTTTTTCGATCAAAAAGTCAACTTTTTCCCTATTAAAATATGTGAGGGCAAAATTGTCGTTTGGGTAGAATAAAGAAATCCTAATTTCTAGATATTTTGGTTTGGGTTATTACATTTGATGTTCGAACATCTATTTTTTTCTTTCTTTTTACAAGGGATATTGACGGAGGAAGAATAGAATTTAGAATCTCAACGGTGTGTGTAAATATTTTTAACCACTTGAACTATAAGCCCCTCACAAACTTCTGATTTTTTTGAATACCTTTTGATGATCATCTTTGTAAAAACAATCAATTTAAATCGGAAATGTCTTAACTTTTATGATTATCTTTGCTTGTTAATTGATGATGAATTCTAATTAAAAAAATTTCTTATGGCATTCATTCATTGAGCAGCAACATATTCTATCATATAAAATATAAAATGCTCTATGTTATCTTCAAGCCGTTACATTATATAGCAATCAAAGTCAACATCTCAGAAATCACACATCAATCTAATTTCCTTTACATAAATTATATCAAATTGTATAAATTTGTAAGAGTTGTGTTTCGAATTGTAAGACCCGAATCCATATGAATTTACAAATAGAGAACACATAAAATATATAGAACTCAACCTCTTTCTTAATACTATTTCCAATTCTTTTAATGCAGTTGCAAGTCTTTATAATATCATAAACCTCACATCATGTGAAAAAGTTTGAAAAAAAATCAAAAATTTCTTGATTCAAGCATCAAATCGATAATCTTTCATATAATTAAAAAGATATTTTAGTTGTGAAATCGAGTCTCTTGGCCCATGTAAAAGGGGATTCGAAAGGATTTCAGCTTTAACATCATTCACTAGATTTGAAACTTACTTCGAACCCACTGAATAACCTTATCTCAAAACTGAAACCCTAGTGCTTACAATCTGGGACAGACGCAGACAATATTTCGTTTTCCTTATGCCATAAGAAAGGTATATAAGCCGAATTCAATGTATTTTCCCTTTCAGCTTTTAGGCCAAAAAATCAGCTGCGCCAGCTAGGGAAGAAGTATCAAAGCAAAACCCTCCAACCCAACAATTATCGTGACCTTTAAATATCGACCCAACCGAACCACCAATCCCTCCAATCCAACACAACACCAACAGGACCACCTCAGAATTGCCACCATAAAATAAATAAATAAAAAATAAAAAGCGAAAGGCCACGCGCTATCAATAACGGTGCCAAATGCATGATTTTCCGCAACCTTTTTTTACCACTCACAATCATTTCCTCCCCTTTTTTTTTTTTTTTTAACAAAAAGAGATTTTCCAGGCTGTCTCTCGGGCCAATTTTCATAAACTAATTTTAATTTCCCAATCATATAATATTCAATGGTGGATTATTCTAAATTTGTCCCTTTTCGCCGTTCCTTCCCACTCTAATTTTTTTTTTTAAATTATTCCTATGACCTTCTCGATAATTCTTCCGCCTTAAGATTCTCGCTTCCCCTCTCTCTCTCTCTTCTTCATATTCTTATCCCCATTCTCCTCTTCGCGTTCGCTTCACAAATCTCTCAAACCCCTTCGCAAAACAGGTACATAAATCTCTCTCTCCCATTTTTTCGTTTTTCTTTTTTTCTTTTTCATTTTTTCTTTATTTATTTATTTTTAGTTTCCGTTTGGTCGCTGAGAAAATTAAGGACAAAAGAAAAACAGATGAGAGAATCCAGAATCCGTAACTTTCGGTTCCTTTTGTTCCGAGAAATTAGTTTCCAAATACGCGGATCTTCTGGACGGTGATGGTTATTATTATTAGCCACACGACTATCTGTTTCTCTGAGTTTCGAAACCGGAATTTGGATTTTTTTCTTTTCTGTTTCCTTCCTTTTGTTTCTCGGCAACCAAACAGCGAGCTGAGGGCTTTTTTTAAAAAGGAAAATAGTTTGAGATTTTGTAAATTTTGTTATAATTATTCTGCCTTCTCGATCTCAGATCATTTTCTTCGTAGATCGATCTCTATCGGAGAAGCAGAGGAAGATCCAATCTGATCGAATCCGATCGGCGAAATCGAAAAGCGAAATTCAATTTCCGATTACGAGATCTCGAACCGGAGGTTAAATCAGATCAATCCTTTAGCCATGGCAGAAGAGCACCGATGCCAAGCGCCCGAAGGCCTCCGTCTCTGTGCGAACAACTGCGGCTTCTTCGGCAGCCCAGCCACAATGAACCTCTGCTCTAAATGCTACCGGGACTTTTGCCTCAAAGAGCAACAAGAGGCTTCGATCAAATCCACAGTCGAAGCTTCTCTCTCCGCCTCTTCTTCCTCCTCTGTCTCTGCTCCTTCTTCTTCATCGACTTCCTCTTCCTTTTCTCCGGTGATCGAGACCCTCTGTCAGCCTCCTCCTCCGGCGTTGACCTTGCCGGAGGTGGCCGGAGACGTAGTCGGACACAGCGCCGGAGATGTCCAGCCTCCTGAGGCGGTTGCGGTGGTCTCGCAGCCGAACCGGTGCACCGTGTGCAGGAAACGTGTCGGGCTGACCGGGTTCAAGTGCAGGTGCGGGACCACATTCTGTGGGGTCCACAGGTACCCGGAGAAGCACGCGTGTTCGTTCGATTTCAAGACGCTTGGGAGAGAGGAGATCGCCAGAAGCAACCCCTTGGTCATAGCCGAGAAGCTCGAGAAGATATGATCAGGACCGTCAGATCCGATTACTCGGACAAATTCAAATCAAAGATGAACGGATGGATTTAATTTAAATCAGTCGAGGACCCGTTGATCTGATCGCGGCCGTTCATCACGCACGTGTGGGAAATTAAGTTGATATAAATATTTCTCTCTTCACTGGCTTTTAATTTGATATTTAGTTTCTGGGAAATAAGTTATTGTGGGCTTTGCTTTGTAATAGTTGCAAAAAACGAAAAAATTTCTAGTTTGGGACTGAAATTTCGGGTCCAATTCCTTTGTAGATTCGTCTGTCTTTTATCTCTCTCTCTCTCTGCTTTTAAGTTTCTTTTCTTTGGATGTTTTTTTGGGTTATGTTTGTGTGTGTAAAAGTGATACAAGTTGCGACAAACCAAACCCGTCACTCACAACGACAAATGACGTCGTATTGTTTGGTTTTGTTACCACAAGCTGTCCCTGTGCAACTCGCTTTGTTTTTATGTCGGCCTGGTTCAAAATGAAAGCTTTATGTGCGGTGGTTTAGCACAAAATGTAAGGCCGCTCTTCTTATGTTTAAGTTTCTTAGTGTGTGATTTTAGAAATCTTTAGCCAATTTAAATTTGATATTTGAAAATGGGCAATTCACACTACGGTTTGGACGACATTGTTTGGCTCCTTACATGTTAAAGCGAGTGCAGCGTTAGGGACTTGCCCATTGAAAATGGGCAAAAATGGACTGGGTGGTTGCTTGAAGGCTGCTGTTTTTCAAATTTTTGTTGTTGTTGGTGCGTGGAATACACACGGCAACAATAAAAAAATTTGAAAATCAGTCCGCTAAATTTGAAAATCAGTCTGCTGACGTCAACTTGACATCAGCTTTGACCCACCAGCCCACATAGCCACGTGGCTTCTCCTGCAGCTTCCGATCAAAAATCTTGCCCAATCTAAAGGCTATCCAATTTTTGGCTAAAAAATATTCTAGAAATTTTTTCTATAAATACCTATCAATATTATTCATTTTTCACACCAAATCTTCATACAAATTTATCTCATTCCAATATTTTTCACTTTCCACACCAAATTCTCTACTAAAAAATTTCATTTGTGCAAAAATACAAATGACCTCTTCCTTCCATCGAAGCCGGAAGGTCGTGGACAAACATTCGAAAAGGTCAAAATCTTGGCGACGAGGTAAAAAAATAAATTAATTGTCGTTTTATTAAAATACGATTTTCGACAAAGAGCAACGAATTCTTACATTATGTAAGGAGCCAAATATTTTCCGTTTTGAAAAATCGGGTACTACCTTAGGAATTGCAAAGAATATATTCGTTATTGTGTCAATCAAGAGATGAGGTATTGTGGGTTTTGGTTGGGAGATGTCAAATCCATATCTTAGACTTTATTTTGCAAAAAACAAACACAATTAAATTAAGCCAACCACTCAACCCAACTAGCCTGCTTTCGTTGAATTGCAATAAGAATCTTACACATTTTGTCCTTTGAAGCCTACAATAATACCAGTCCATTTTATTGAAAAAAAGAAGGCATCTTTCACTAGCCAAAACGAAAAACACAAACATGATGTGTTTGCATTAATTTGTTTTATACAAGAATCACAATCCAAGACATGCTAATCTCCTCCACACCTCGCACTTACAAAAGGAACTTTCTCTTATTGTGCTCCCAAACCTCCTAATCTTTCAATCTTTGCTAGATAGGGGCGGACGCACTAAGGGACAAAAAGGGTTCCTAAATAGAAAAATGGTTGTGCATCCCCAAGTGTGCACAGAACCTACTCAACAAAAGTTCCAAGAGGCCAAAGCCTTGTGCAGCACCTAGCTGCTGTGTGTAGGGATGGCAATGGGTAGGGTAAGGGCTGAGTATGACAATATCATCCTCATTCCCGCTCTCCATTTCCGCCCCCGTCCCCGAACTCATCCTCGTCCCCGCTATCATTCAACACATCCAAATTAACTATAAAGTTCAACTCAACTATTCAAAAACAAATCAATATGAAATTCCAAAGAAGATTAGGAAGAATTTGGAGAGGGAAGTTAATTTAGGGTTAAACATAAATATTATAATTATATATGTATTTATTTAAATATAAACATATATATTTTCGGGTCGGGTTTGGGGATGGGGACACCAATACCATCCCCTTCCCATACCCGTAGGGGATTTTTCAAGTTCGGTGATCCCCGTACCCGATACCCGTTTGGCCCCGAAATCTCTCCCCATTAGGGTCGGGGACTCGACGGGAACACGCCCCCGTGGGGATTTTTGTCATTCCTAGTTGTGTGCGCAAGGTTCTAATTTTTTTTTAAACGCCTGGCCAAAACACCGTTGTTTTTGTCCATACGCATTCAATTTTTTTTAATGACCTGGCCTCAAAACTACGTCGTTTTGAGCCAAGCTTTAGAAAAAATAAATAATAAATCAAGGAACAGCACAACAGTATCTCCCCTCTTTACCCAACTATGAATCCACCCAAACCCTTACCCTCAACTTTTGCCCCAAAAAAAAAAAAAAAAAAAAAACCCCCCAATTCCTCTCTTTTTTTGCCTCCTCTTTTAATTCCTGGGAAGGAACTCGTTAACTCCTTGAAAAACCAAGTCCTTTTCTAACCCTTTTACTTTTCGAGCTTTTTTTCTTTCATTTTATTACTTTGCTTTCTCTTTTCTAATCATTCTTTTTCATGTAGACCGAAAAAATAATCTTTCCTTTATTGTTCGTTTTATTTGACAGAAAATGGTGATTTGTTTTTATGGATAAAATTTCAAATAATGTATGTTAAGTGCAATTAAATCATTTATGTTCCCTCTTTCTCAATTATTTTTTTCCTTTTTCCTTGATCAAAAGGTTAATATTTGTTGTTTTTTAGGACCTTTCCTATTGAGAGAAGGGGCGATAGTATACTAAACTTATACTGTTATACACACTACACAGATGTGAGGACTCGAACTCAAGACCTTTCATGGGGGAGCAATTGCTTCAAACCACTACACTAGGAGGTCATTTACTAATATTTGGATTGTCTACTTTCTTAGCAATTAATGTCAATATAACAGTGTTATTTCTATTCCAAACTTTTTTGAGAACTTTTACATTATGACTTCTTGGGGTAAAAATTCTGTTTTCGCCATTGGCTAGACAGAAACAATTTATGAGAAGAAAACTGTTTATTTTCTGTGAAATTATATATAATCTCCTATAGTTCATCATTGACGGATGATGATGCCGTCTTCTCCTTCTGGTTAACAGATTTCAAGCATGTTTTAGAGCTGCTCAAACTCTCTAACAAAAACTGGTCTTTCACAACCGAGTTTGAGTCGTTGTTTCGATGCCATCCCCAAAATGCGTGTGTTTCATTTACTATTCTCAGCCTTCCATGGCCGAAGCTTGGCTCTCTGTACAAGGACAGAGGGGAAGCAGGCTCTTCGAACCTACATGTACATATATTTACCATTAGATGATCAAATTAAGGTAAATCGAACTTTAAAAAATAGTTAAAAGCTTGGTTATTTTGAACAAAAGTTTAACTAATTAGATCAAACTCATAAACTACTTCACATGAAAATCACATCAATGCTCCAAAGGTCATGTTATATTCTGGGATAGTTTGGTTATTATTTTATAACCCAAACAATTTTTGGGCAAATCTGAACTATGCAAATGTTGCCCATCCCAGAAAAAGTATTGCAAATTTGTAAGTATTTTCATGTAAGGATAAGGGCTCCATCTTTTACTTTTGCACACACTTATTGGAAGTCTCAAACACGGCCTTAACTAGCAAGCATGTAATGTTACACTACCATCCACAATCATCATTAACAATCTAACAACATTACATCATAATCTAAAATAAAATGTACTTACGTTAATGCCAATCCTTCTCGGTTTCCACCATCACCAATTGTCATATACACCGGACCGCATGGGTCAGCCTCATTGTTGTAAATCCTGGTCTGCATATAACATCAGTCATCAACTAAAAGAACTGCATTAAACAATTAACTAACGTTAATTAATTCGCAAATAACAAGGAATCAAAATCCAACTTACAAATCGTTCATATGCATGAACATGTCCTGCAAAAACCACATCGACCCTTGCATTGTACAACAACTCTTCCATGGCCTGCCTCATGCTCTCTCCTTCACCTTGATGAGCAGTATTCGTATTATACCAAGGTGCATGCAAAAGCACAACAACCCATGGGGTTTTCTTCCTATCAATCTTTGCCAAGTCAGCCTGAAGCCACCTGTACTGATCTGACTCAGCATCGAACTCCACATAGGACCCCAGCATGATAACGTGGGTCCCAGCAACCTCAAAAGAGTAGTACAAGTTTGAGGTGGACCCACTCTCTTGATAGGGCATCCGCCACCTGGCATTGTAGGCTTTGAAGCCAGTTGGGTAGATGATGGGGAAGCTCTCGATCTCATGGTTGCCTTGGGTGACCATCCATGGGCGTTTGCTTGCGTAGGGCTCAACAATTCTGCCAAATGAGTCCCAGAGGGGTTGATGGGTGTCGGCATATGACAAATCACCAGGCAGAAGAAGTACATCGTAGTCTATGCTTCCTATGTGTTCTAGGGTGGAGTTTGTCCATTCAGTCTGCCCTAGGTCACCTGAAAATTAACGACGTTCAAGTAATATTTACATGCCATTTGCGACAATTTATTCTGAATCTCATTTTTTTGGTAAATGAGATGCTATTGGGTCCACAAGTACATATATACAAGAAATATTTATCTCACATTTGGTTGTTCAGATTGAATTGGACTATTTCAATTAAACTAGATAAGTATCATGGCCGATGTTTGGTGAACTTATAAATGTTGGAAATGAACTCATTAAATTGGACAACAGTCCAACATATTGTGTCTTTCGATTAATCTCATGTAAAAAGTACAACTTATAATGATTAATTTGAACTCAATTCCAATCCAATTCAAACCGAGTCATTAAATGAGGAATTAATGCCTATTTGGGGGCATGTGTAGTGTTCAGCCCAAATTAAGGTGAATGAGTGGAGGATATTCTCTCATAAAAAGATTCCTTCAAAGCAAATATAAATCCAAACATATACTAACGACAAAAGAAAGTGGAGCTCAATTAAATAATACATACCTGGGACATATTAATCTTGTAACCATGAACACATAAACAGTTCCTCAGCCCCACAAACCAAACCCAGTGTGAGAGATAGAAGCACAAACTTGCAAACACAGGTGCAATATTATAGCTGTTTTAATTATAATTATAGGATTAAGCCAGGTTATTACGTCAATAACTAATTAAGGTCTGATCCAGGACAGTGTGACTTTTTGAAGATTTTTTGAAGACGCAGCTTAGCATTTTGTTACAACTTTTCCTAAGGAGTGGTTCACACTTTTCTCCAACTATTTCTTGCCATTCTGCTTAGTTTGCCTTCAAGCAACCTATAGCTAACCAACTCATTCCCCTAGAATATTCTAATTTCAGAAATAAGTTGGAGTGTGCATCATCAATGGTTACTTACAAGAAAAGTTATCTTCTATATTCGACAATTTGATGTGTTATGTTGTTTGATTTGAAAAATTAATCAGATAAAATCTTGCAGAAATATGTGTTTGAGATTGAGAGTCTGACAACATAACATATCAATTATATACCGAGCTAGTTACCAATTCCATACAATATCTTAAGAAAGAAAAAACGCATGACTTACCGGCCACAGCAAATTCAAGAGGAAGTTTTTGTGGGGGTGTCTTGAAGGAGAACTCTTGCTCTGAACATCCACACCTATAGTAGTAAATAGTGGCAGGCTCCAGAGGGCCAATGGTAACATGGTGGATCTTCCCAGAGCTGTAGAAAAAATACTTGTACGATGTGTCTTCTCCAGTTGCCTTGCTATTATATTTCCCGGGTGCCTTTCCATATTCCACAACTGATTTTCCATGCTTGCTATTGGTAACCCATGAAACCCTCATGTGATCTTTTCCCACCAGTGAAATATGCACCTTATCCAAATTAAGAAAATAATTAACAAAAAAAGAAGATAAATATTTTCTAAAATCATATACGAAAAACCTTCAAACTGCTCACAAATTTTGTACCTGTTGAGGGTCCGAGTCCGAACGGGTGTGTTTAGTAAATATGACTCTGCGAGGGGGTTGCCTGATAAAATCATCATCTTGTGCTTTCAGGAGTTGAGGGGAGAGACAGATGATTAGGAAGAGAGAGAGAACAGGAAGACATAATTTCTTCATTTTGAGAGCTATTGGATATACAAAATATTTGCAGAGCCTAGAGAGGCTTTTAATATGAAGCTTGAGAGAGTTTGAAAAAAAATAAAATTTTGTATAAAATATTTGGATTGCAATGGCGTGAAGTAAGTCTGTTTGAAATTATCTTGGATATGCTTACAGCAAAGCCACTGGCCGCCAAGAATTCTCAGTCCTTGGTATTTCTATCTGGCATATTGTAGATTAGACTTAATTGGCTTGGTTTGGTCTTAATTAGGTTAATTTTCATTAGTTTAATATAATATGCATTATCAGAGAACATGTCCTCCTGTGCATGAACTCTAGGAGTCGGCTTTTGCCCATTCCAAAAAAAGAAAAAAGAAGAAAAAGAAGACAAAGCAGTTGGTCACGTTAACTTTTAGGCTTGAAAGAATAAAAATGAGGTTAATTTTTTCTGCTTTTGCTAGCTTGATAGGTGACTGGCCAGCAACAAGTTTCCTTCGTGAGCAGCAGATACATCTTCCCGAGAAATTTATTCAATTTAAAAAGCGCTATTAAGAAAAACCTTGATGTATACTTTAATTATTTAACTGATCATCGTGTGCCATTAAGAAAAATATAATACGTACCTATTCTTCAGAAAGATAATATATCAAAATTTCTTCTTCCAATGAGAGCTAAATCTCCAATGAAAATATAATACATTTTATGCGTAGAACGCTGTTAAGGATGAATGATTACATTTTAAATATTAATACGTTATGTTGTTAGACTGTTAATTTGAATATCCGTTCATGATGTTGTTAGACTGTTAATTTGAATATCCGTTCATGATGTTATAAAATATAAGTCTGATTAGGGTTGGTGTTGCCAACCTTCTGGAGATGAGTGTTATTTGTCCTCTTTTGTTAATTACTTTGAGGACTCTGTGAAAGAGATATATAACTGCCTGTGAGTCACATGAAACTCAATTAACAAAGACTTCACCATCTCGAGCATGCACACGAGTAAATGAGCATATCCCTGGAATCTACTCTTTAGAATAAGAGGGTTTGAAAAATGGTGTCAATTTGGACCATACCCACATTTCTTGTACCATTCATCTTTGTTTTCCCTTTTCATATACTTTCGTTTGATTGGAGGAGGTCTGCTTGCTATTTTAATTTAAAGAGTCGTAAGTAGAAGTACATTAATAAATAAGGCGAAAGGCGAAATTGAACATGACTTTTCACAATGGAATAAAGAATGATGAAGTAAGGCATTACATGGGTTGTTCCTTAATAATATTATAATGGACTTGTTCTTAACATTTGAATTAAGAGACTGTCTGGTTACATACAGTTCAATTAATTGAGACATTTTGATGGATGAGCTAAGGTGCATTAACATGTTATATCCATAGAGTTTTATGTGGAACACAATTATGCAAGAGAAAACATGTGGTGGTGGTCATGGCTCATCCTCAGGTCTCAACGATTAAACATGAAACATATTTGTTTAAACTCGCATTGATGATTGGCTCAAAAAT
>NC_047656.1:12577749-12714315 GCF_902201215.1 Prunus dulcis | reverse complement strand
GGTGATTTGGAGGAAGAAATTTATATGTCTCAACCAGAAGGTTTTAAGGTTGCTGGAAAAGGAAATTGGGTTTGCAAATTGCAAAAATCATTGTACGGCTTGAAGCAGTCTCCAAGACAATGGTATAAGCGATTTGATCGGTTTATGATCGGGCAGAAGTACACAAGAAGTCATTATGACCATTGTGTATACTTTCACAAGCTACAAGATGGAACCTTCATCTATCTGCTTTTATATGTTGATGATATGCTTATAGCATGTAAAAGCAAAGTGGAGATTGAAAGGTTGAAGACTCAACTGAGTAATGAATTTGAGATGAAGGACTTAGGAGAAGCTCGGAAGATACTGGGTATGGAAATTGAAAGAGATAGAGCGAAGGGCAAGATTAGTCTGTGTCAAAAGCAGTATTTGAAGAAGGTACTACAGCGTTTCGGGATGAATGAAAATTCAAAACCGGTTAGTACACCTCTTGCCCCTCATTTCAAACTTAGTGCTTCTATGTCTCCTAAAACTGGTGAAGAGAGTCATTACATGGCTCAAATTCCATATGCAAGTGCTGTTGGTAGTTTGATGTATGCTATGGTGTGTACGAGGCCTGATATTTCACAAGCTGTTAATATTGTCAGTAGATATATGCATAATCCAGGAAAAGGGCATTGGCAAGCTGTGAAATGGATTCTACGGTATATTCTGGGTATTGTGGATGTTGGTTTATTGTTTCAGCATGATAAAGTTACTGGTCAATGTGTTGTTGGATATGTGGATTCTGATTCCGCAGGTGATTTGGACAAGCGTAGGTCCACTACAGGTTTTGTATTCACTATTGCTGGAGGTCCAGTGAGTTGGAGGTCGATTCTGCAATCTACAGTTGCTTTGTCGACTACGGAGGCTGAATACATGGCGGTAACAGAAGCTATAAAGGAAGCCATCTGGCTTCAAGGATTGCTTGATGACTTGGGGGTTGAACAAGACCATGTGGATGTTCATTGTGACAGTCAGAGTGCTATTTATTTAGCAAAGAATCAAGTTCATCATGCACGTACAAAACACATTGACGTGAGGTTCCATTTTGTTCATGAGATTATTGACGAGGGAAATATTCTTCTTCAGAAGATTGGGACCGCTGAGAATCCTGCGGATATGTTGACAAAGCCAGTTTCGTTGCTCAAGTTTAAGCATTGCTTAGACTTAATTGGCATTTGTAAAGTTTGTTGATTGCCCCATGGGGGGTTGGGAGACGACCATTGAGAGTGTTGCTTCGAGGTTTTGAGCCAAGGTGGAGATTGTTGATGATTGGCTCAAAATAGTCAAAAGCAAAACTGCTTTCGATTGTTGATGATTGGCTCAAAAATAGTCAAAAGCAAAACTGCTTTCGGTGCTTTCGGCTAGCAGACAAATTGGAGACAAATTAATGGCTAGCATTGATGGCTTACTTTTACCTTTTGACTTGTGTGTTTTGCTTTTGCCGTTGGGTGATTGAAGAGCAAATGTTTGGCTTATAAAAGGGAACATGCATTTGGGAAAAATAGAAGAGCGGAAAGCACCGAGAGTTGATGAGAGAAGAAAGAAGTTGGGAGAGAGAAAAATAATAGTTTGGGCAACTAAGTTTTGTTGCTACTGTTGGTTATTTTTCCCTCTCTAAATTGTACTCAATTTGTATCCCTTTTATATTCTTGAGTGTGTGAGCTTGGGTATATTTGGGGCTTGGGTTTTCTGAGTGGTTAAACACTATTGTATTCTCTCATTGATTATAGTGGAATACTCCGTCGTCTCCAAACTGGATGTAGGCAATTGACGAACCAGTATAAATCTTGGTGTTGTTCTTGTTGATTATTTTGTTCAATTTTTCTCCTGCCTGTTGTTATTTATTTTTCACTCGCAGTTGGTTGACGCTTCCGCACAACACTTAGGACTTTGGATGTAGGGATTAACGTTTTTAACCACTTGAGCTACAAGCCCCTTACAGTTTAAAATGTCATCTTAAATACAACTTTATTTACCAATCCTAAGCTATCATCTTGTCAAAACCTTAATCTCATCTTCCAAACTCACCCCTCTAACATTCACACCCAAGACCCTTGATGTAACTGTGAACTTGATTAATTGAAAGAGTTTGGGGCTAATTGATCAACATAGAGGAGTGGTGATGACAATGTGGAGGAGGCTATAGAAACTTCTGATATAGTATATATGTCACATCTTCTTATATGCAGAAAATTTCATATCTCAAGTTGTAGAATAAAAGTCAACCATGATCATATATTATCTTGATCAGTACACATATAATTTATAAGAACTGAATTAATTTAATTAATTAACAAGTAGTCTTAATTACGTGTTTAATTAATATTGTGTGGCGGATCATGCACACCACACTTAAATAATGTTGAGAAGAGAAGTTAGAATATCCTAAAGCATTTAAGCATCTACGTTTTTAGAGTTTTAGTTAACTTTAAATTGTCCCTAGTATGGAAGTCGTACGTATATATCAACTTCAATGAAAACTCCACCGCCAGCATGTGGCACAGATTCATCCACTAGGCTACCATGATTAAACGAAACCCCGTCCGTCAGCTTTAATTGAGAGATTACTTAAATAATCTAATTTGAAGAACAATTTATGAAGTTCATTATGGATTTTATTTCAACGATCTGAAATGAATTGTCTATACGCAAAAAAGATTAACATGATTATTTGTGGAGTCTATTATGAATTTTACTATAACGATTCGAACCGTCTATACACAGAAAAGGTATCATTGCCTAGTTCGGATGGTATTTTGTGCAATTTACACCAAAAACCTCTTGTAGGCCCCCTTGAGCTTTATGTTATATAGATCAAGTCAAAAGGGCCAAATTAAAGAACAATCATTAGAGAAAAATCAGTCTTAGGGTCGACTAAACCAAATTAAAAAAGGGAATGAACTGGAAGCCTGCTTGTTGTAGTTTCCTTGAACGTGTTTCCTGAATCCTGGCATGACCAAAATATAGATGTATTATATACATATATATTTATAACTATATATTATATAAAGGTCGGCAAGGCGTTTCATGCATTTGGGGTTTAGCGAAAGAAAGAGACATGAGTTAGAGAGTGACCCGTGATCATGTGAGGCTGATTTTCTTGGTTTTATTGAGAAAAATACATTGCATATTTTCATACACTGTGCAGGTTAGTTCTTTCATCTATATTTTAAAAGGTAGGCTGCCCGCCACCCCCAATCTTTTTCTTCTTTTCTCTCTTTCAGGATAGAAATGAGTGCTATTTTGAATATACTTGTGGCACATTCTGAGTAGAATCATACACCCATAAATAAAACTTCTCCATAACTTGGCTTAAGGTGGGTGAAATACAATTTGCATCCCTTGAATTTTTATTCCCTAGCTTTCAAATGTTTTGAAATATGTCCCAAATTCAAATATCTCATTTTCTGTTTTAAAAAATAAACTTTTCAAAATGTTACAAATGAGGGCATCTTGAATTGAAGTGCTTTTCGTTTGTTTTTTCATTCAACATTAGTTTATGAGTTGAACTTAGAATCTCCTTCAACAAAATGAAAATTTTAATGCCACCGAACGAAATAGATTTACTTCTATTTAAGTACTGCCACTTTTATAATTATCATTAAAGGAGTCTATAAAAATCCGGGTGTATTTAATTAACCAGATACTGAGTTGATAATCTCCACGTCCATATTTCCAATTTGCCAAATGGTGACATGCATAGAAGGAAAAACGACAATATACTTATTACTTAAACTGGATAAAGCAGACCATCTGTCACTGGCAAAAGTGAAAGGCAATGAAACTGGCCGCAATGCACTTCCACAATCAAAGTCAATAATCACCAAATCCGTCACGAAATTTGCACCCGATATTGCCAAACTCTTTTCATACCCAACAACAACATCAAAACCATCAAAATTGGCTTAGGTTCTGTTCTCTTCTGTTATGCCTTGGATATACCTTTCGGACACGTGTCCATCTGGGTAGACCCCCACGTGTCACATACAAGCCGCGAGGGGGTTGTCCAAAACGATAAATCCACGGGCATGATATTGATGATGACATATTTTTGTGTGTATATATATATACGAGGAAGAAGAACCATTGTTGCTTCAAATTCTTCTGGTGAGGGTTTTTTTTTTATTGTCTCTGCAGATTTGAGCAGGTAGGAACAATAAACATGGGGGTTGTCGAAGGCCGGCTGGGAGGGTTTCTCATTGTTTTGACAATAATGGGCTTGGCTTTTCCGGTGTTCTTTAATGCACTGGTCCAGGGGTATAACCGTCCACCGCCGCGCAAAAACGTCTATGTCCCTTCTGATGATCCTGGTTCTGATTCTCCACAACAGGTACTCTGAATTATATATGTTCTGTTCTTTTCTTCGTAAAATCGTTTCTTCATTTTTGTTAAAGTTTTTCTAATTGTTGGGGGCACTTGAAAGCCAAATTATATGGCCTTCATTAGATAGTGGTAATTAGAGAGATGAGTTGATGATTAAGTGGTTGATTGAGATTAGTTTAGTCCAAGATGGATTACCAGACGAAATTGTTTTCTTCTTTACTTACTCACCAACCACAATAAATTAACCGAAATCTCTTGAATTCCTAGTTTTTCTCTTTAGTCAAATGAATGGGGACAAATGGGAACTGAAAGGGAAAATGAATGGGGACAAACATCGTCTGTGACACAAGAGGCCAAATATGAGATATTTATACATAGAAGATGCCCTCATATTGTTTTTTTATTTTATTTTTATTATTATTACTTGGTATAGTGAGATTTGAGTCTGAAATACACTCCCACCAAGTACAAAGTAGTATCACTAGACCAAATAATCATTTTCCGGAGATTGAAATGACCCTAATTTTGTTTTTCGGTTTGAAATGACCCCAAAATAAATCTTTAAGGGCATGTTTGGTAGGCCTCACTATGCCTCACTGGACTGGATTGTGTTAAATAACACTTAAAATCCATGTTTGGTAAGGAAGGGGATTAACTTAAATGAGACTGCATAGTCCAACAGTGAAAAAATCACCGGACTCGCATGTCTAATTCAGTGAGCCCCAAATGCAGTTCGCAAAATAGCACCATCGCTATTTTGAACACACGAGTCCGGTTGGATTTCCTTACGCCTTGAATCAAAACACCACCACCACAGACCCAATCGACAGACTCTGGCACTGCCCAGCTCTCCCTCTTCTCCCCCGAATTTGTTCTCCCTCATAACCACCACCCGTAAGCCACACACAGCCCCATCTCTCTTCGCCACCACAGCCACCCGCAAAACCCAGAACCATCTCTCTTCGCCATCTCTGTCAGACCACCACCATCAAACCCATAACCAGCCGCCAAAGACCCAATCGAACCATCATCACCACCCAATTAGTCAAACAAAGCATCATCACCACCCATAAACAGCCACCACATACTCAGTTCAACAACCATTAATTAGTGGAACTAGAAAGAGAGAGGGGTGGGTGTTTGCAGCCACCACATATCCAGAAGTGGATATGGCTCTCTTAAAAGTTGGGGTGCAGCATGAAGAGAGAGTGAAAAGGAATGAAGGAAGAAGAAAAGAGAGGAAAGAATAGGAAGAAAAAAAGAAATAGAAGGAACGGCCTGGAAAGGAAGAAAGAAGAAAAAAAAAAGAAGCTTTGGAAGGAATAAGAAAGGAGGAAGAAAGAAACGGGCCTGAGATAAGGAAGAAGAAGAAAAGTCAATGGGGAGAAGAGGAAGAAAGAAAATAAGAAAAAAAATAAGAAAAAATAAGAAGAAGATAATATGGTTTGAAGTGCGTGGTTCAATTGTTTGTTTAACTAGAGATAAGATAATAAACCACCACATACTCACTTATTTATTCTCTTTTTATTTATTTTTAGGTAAAAAAAGCCTTAATTAAAATTAAATATTAGAATTTATTAATTAAAATTAAATATTAAAATAATTATTTTTAGTCCGACACAACTCCAAACAAAATTCATGACGTGGTCATCGGTCCCTTGAAACCCAACACAGTATACTACTACCGTTGTGGATCCAATTCGGGTCCTGAGTTCAGTTTCAAAACCCCTCCTGCATCCTTCCCTATCACATTTGCAGTCGTAGGTATGTAACACGTTACGTAGGTTAATTTTTGCTTGAATGTGCGATTCAAATTTGTAGTATTGTATCGTGATATGAGTATATGTGTCGCTGGCGATATAAGAATGGCAAGACAATATTATTGCTCTAACTATATGTATGTAAGTTAATTTTGTTAAAATATGAAGATTAGGATGCGTTTAGTAAAGTGTATATATTTGGAAATGATAGATCAAAGGAAAAAATCAGGGGATTAGCCAATAAAGGAAATTAAAGGAGGATGTGTAGATATTTGTTTTGTGGTACACTGTATGTAGACTTGACTAACGCGTTAATTAAGTGATTAGTAAATTCGGTCCAAATTGTTAAATCGTGTTACCCTAATAAAATACACTATATTCTATATATGTAGATTTTTCTCTTCAAAAAAGAAAATTAATAATGTGCATTTTTTGCAGGTGATCTTGGGCAAACTGAATGGACTAAATCAACCCTAGATCACATATCCAAAGTAGACTACGACATGTTTATGCTGCCAGGAGACTTATCCTATGCAGACGTGGACCAACCTTTATGGGACTCATTTGGGCGTCTGGTGCAGCCCTTGGCAAGCCAGCGGCCTTGGATGGTGACACAAGGCAATCACGAAATCGAGAAAATCCCTGTCCTGCACACTCATGCCTTCACTGCGTACAATGCAAGGTGGCACATGCCGTACGAAGAGAGTGGTTCGGATTCGAACCTCTACTACTCATTCGATGTGGCTGGAGTTCATGCGATCATGTTGGGGTCGTACACTGATTTTGATCCTAGTTCTGCCCAGTACCAGTGGTTGCAAGTAGATTTGGGGAAGGTGGATAGGGGAAGGACCCCGTGGATCGTTGTGCTTATCCATGCTCCTTGGTACAATTCTAACGAGGCTCACCAGGGTGAATCTGAATCTATTGACATGAAGGACGCCATGGAAGATCTGCTCTATCAAGCTCGTGTCGATGTTGTTTTAGCTGGCCATGTACATGCATATGAGCGTTTTGTAAGTTTTCTTCTTCAAATTTTTCGAGTTTATAATTTACGAGTAAACGCTAGACAGATCACATTAGACATTATTAAGGTGTCGATGCTAAAATGACTACATCATCAAACATAACATAAATGTAATTCACAAATAGATACTGCATTTTAACATGATCCCTTTACCATTACTAGAATAAACATATTAACTATTCAAAACATATTCCTTTATGTAAATATCAATTAAAGAAAATGTATCGGTTCGGAATTCGATTACTTGATTTAGTTTATTTTGTTAGTAATGGTCTCATCTAGTTATTTCATTGTTCTATTTTAGACCCGCGTTTACAAGGATGAAGCCAATAATTGTGGTCCAGTGCATATTACGATTGGAGATGGTGGCAACCGTGAAGGTCTTGCTAGCAAGTAAGTTGGTTTAATTTCGTAGTTACTTGTTAATTAATCATTTTATTATTAAATTCTTACCGATTTATACGTATAATTTTTATTTCATTTTATATCTTTATAGGTATAAGAATCCGCAACCCAAAATATCGGTTTTCAGAGAGGCCAGCTTTGGGCACGGGCATTTAGTGGTGGCAAATGCAACTCATGCACAGTGGACATGGCATAGGAATGAAGATGATGAGGCAGTTGCCAGTGACTCCATTTGGCTCACGAGCCTCTCCTCTGATCCTGCCTGCAAAAATTAAAATTCTAATATTAAATTGCATAATATTCATGTCCTTCCAATCTAATTAAATTAATAAAATGAAATAGAAATGAAGTTTCTTTATTCAAAGGTCTAGTATCTTTTTCTTTTTTTCCTTTTTCAGTTTTATTTAATCAAATTTTCACTTTTTCTTTAAAAATATTCTTTAAAAAAATTAAAAATATAATTTGAAAAGGAAAAAAAAAACACCTAAGCCCAAGTGCTAGAGGCCATTTGTCTTATAATGAGGGCCGAATAAAATTCATGAGTGCATGGATCAAATCTTTAGATGCATTTAGAAAAGCCGAAGGTAGAAATAAGCAAATGCTTTCCTTGTTAGGGTAAGCCCAACAAGCCTGACCCAATTTCTTATATTAGGGCAAGCCCGAACCCTCAAACCATAACTTTGCTCATGTCCACTCCTTTGCTTAAACATTTCTTATCATGTTGCAGATGAATCAGTCCAACACCAAAAAAATCCCAAAATCTCTTGCAATGAAACTGGGATGTTGATTTGTGGATACGGTCTAGCTTAGTGATCTCATATTCGAATTCTTATGGTATCTTGGCAGTACGTTAGTATGTGAGTGAGAAAAACCCCCTCCTCCCTCCCTTTAACTTTGAAAAATAAAAATAAAAAGTGGGGATGTTGGATTGGACAAGTAAATTAAATTTAATGGGCAATATTTGATCATGACTGTGTGGAAGAAAGGATCAGCAGTTGACTTCAGTGACAGTGAAGCCAACAAAAATTTCAACAAAAATCCATCCCCATATGATATCCCGAAGAAAAAAAAAATGATCAGATTCGCATAGTAATGAAAAACCGAGTTGAAATTGTTGATAAGAGTAGTCATTTTCTGTCCTATCAATGCAATTGGGTATGAGTTTTTTCACTTTGCAATAATAGTCTGCCATATTAACATGCCTCCTACAATTTGAGCACCATTCTTTTGGATTCATGACGATGTTTTTTAAAAGCAAAAAGAATTAAAGAAAAGTCAAATGTGGCTATAATTTTCTTGCTTAGGAAAACTGTAGGTCTGATGTGAAGTTTTAGTTTCGTGCACCAGAGTTAATAATAATTTGTGTTAGTATTTGTTGGATAAACCATCATTTTGTGAGATAGATTATGGACCCTCTTTGGGTTTTGGCAGTTTAATTTAGTCCACGGATGGAGATGATTTTGTTCAGTTAATGATACGTCTTTCCAACTAAAGTTGGTGGCTTTGCCAAATCAACTTCAGCATCACTTTTTACAAAAAGGAAAAAAGATAAAAGCAAAAACAAAAGAGCGACCTTTATAATTTGGACAAACTATTTCATATCATGACAACTTATGTTATATTTTTGTTCTGCTATCTGACAGAATTTTTGTAGCTCCGATTCGTTCTTATCTATAGATAATGCAACAGATAATTTATGACTTCACACATGGAGAGGGATTCGAACCCCCTATATTCCTATCAATACTTATGTTTTTCAAACTGACTCTTTCAACCGCTCAAACATCCATTATCTTCGAACTTTTCTCGTCTTATCTCTACACGCTGGCATATAGGGCCTTATCTATGTGATTTGCTACGCTCACTTGCACTATCATTTCATCCACTCCAAATCGCTTGACTTCGAGTTCAAATCGTTTTCCCGCGCAATTCAGAGTCTCGGTGATTCTCGGAGTTTGAACGTACCCTTTTCCATTTAATCTTCTTTTTGGTGACAAAATTTTTGCTGAAGTACTGAATGGTACTACTGTTACTCTTTTTTTGCTTTTCATTGCTTTTTGGGTTAGATATTACTCCTTAAACATAACTATTTTGGTCATAAAAATAGAAACTACGTGAGATCCACCTATCTAAGTGGGTTCCACCAAAATGGAACTTACACTAGGTAGGTATCCACTGATAAACGAGGGTTTAACCAGGGTGGTCCTATTGTTTTTGGGGCCTAAACGCTAAAAGTAGACTATGTTATGTGGGACTTCAACATTCACATGACATGGTCTATTCTAAAAATTTTAAAGAGTTTTCTTTAATCTATTCATGTTCTATTTTGAAGGGAACTTCTTTCATATAAGATTATGAGGTATAAGGGTGAGGCTGAGACTTTTTGAAATTATATGAGATGTTATTTGCACTTCAAAATGAGTTTCTTTTATTTCTCGTGCATTCTTCTTACATTTTAAAAAAAAAAAACACAATCTTTTACTCCCGTTATTTCTTATTACGAGTTTCGTCTGCATTTTTCTTATAGTGAAAAACACAATCTCACTTCTGTTGTCATTACTGATTACGAGTTTCACCCCTACAAGATATATAATTAACATCAAATTCACAATCTCTAATTCATGTTTCAACTAGAAATAAAACAATGATTTTCAACAAGTTATCCATCAAAGTAACAAGCATCCAATTAGAACTGAGAGTGGGTGGAACAGGATCCAGATTGCAAATACTCTAGTCCCCACCTATGGGGCTATAAGCCTATAACCGTGTGAACTCATTAGGGGATTCAATTAGTGATCTATATAGATTCAGGGCAGAACCCAGAAGACAAAAAAGAAAAAAAAAACAGGGTTGTCGACGATCTTCTCTTACACGTGTGGTCCCAAAATAAAAGAAAAAACAAATTACCACCCTAAAAGTTAAAATTATCAAACCCCTTCCTCAGCTCACGTGTAGGGTTCAATGCACTTACTAACCATAATAATGTAGAATTTCATCATTAGCCATGCAGGAATTGGAATTATGTGAAATCATTAAAAACGACCTCAGAAAATAAAGAAGAAAGTTGGTCTTAAAGGCTTTGCCATGTTGATGAGGTCATATGCGCCCTCCCCTGAAACCCCATGAGCTCTTTCAAATTAAATCCCAACTCCCATTACCCGTATATCAGATAAGAACACAAACCAACCCATGATTAAAGGGATTAATTTGGGCAAATTATGAAAATCTCTAACCCTTCACGTATCTCAAATCAATGTCATATCCGCAAATATGGGTTAGGTTGATTGGTCAAGGCAGCTCTTTTATTTATATTCAATCCTTTTTTTCCGTACATTAGAATAGTTTAGCATTTTGCTTTGCCGAAAATAAAGAAATCAATGCCATCCAATCAAATTGCAGGGGTCAGCTGTCTAAATTTCACCAGGGGTGAGGCAATCATAAGTTTTGTTTGGGTAAAATTAGGGCACTGTGCATAATGGTAGTTATAGGCAATGTGCATGATGATGGGGGTTCATGAATGCCTGTTATCTGTGACCATGCAAAATCTCTTGAGCACTGCCATAAGGCATTTATGAAAGCAAACAAAACCCTAACCCAATTGAATCATGAAACCCCGTTCTTCAATTTCCTCTCTGGTTGATTTTTTATTTCTTTTTTTGAATTGGTATTAAAAGGGTGGCTCCAATTTGCTGCAAAAAGTAAGATGGTTATTTAAGATGGGTTTGAATTGAAGGGAAGGATTATTACAAAGGGAAAGAGAGCCATTATTGTTGGGGATGGCCATCATTGGTTGTTTCAGACCTAAGATTTATAAGGCTGGGATTCATTACACACTTAGTCAAATTGAGTCCACTCTTTGCAGGCCTCTGCAGAGCACCCTTTTGCCCCTGTGTTTTAGTTGACCGGATCATAGTTTGAATGACGGATGGATTTGACCTGGCACATCGCACATCGCACGTAGTACGAAAACTTATATCATAATATAGTAACACGCGGAAAAATTACCCTACGTTTTGAGGGTTTTATTTTATTTTTTGTATTTAAATGTGGCTTAAGATCTCAAGGGGAAGAAATTAGTAAAAGAAACTTTCGTACTTATAGCATCATACATCATGGAGTATCAATCGAATTTACCCCAAATATCAATAGGGATTAATTATAGACACCGTGGCATGTCATTTTGTTAACTAGAATGCTGTATTCAGAATCAGAGGTTTTAACTAGAAATTTAATAACATAGTATGTTAAATTGCCTAGTACGAGAATGTTAAGATAATGTCACAAGATTCTAAATGGTATCTTCTAGATTTTTAACAAATGTCCCAAAAAAAGAAGTTATGTCCGACATATTACCTAACGAATGTCCAAAAAAAGGTACCAAAGACATGCGTTAAAAACGTTTAGCAAAACATACCTCTCAAACAGAAAAAGAAAGCTAACACATTTAAGCAATCGGATGATTCCATAAAGGTTATTATCGTAAAAACAAGAAAACAAAAAAAAATGGTAAATGATGAGAAACCACCCACCCATGTTCAACCATAGGAGTTCAGAGAAATTCACGCCCAAAACCGCCACCTTCTTCATCTAACTTTCATCAAAGCTCAGTTGGTGGTTCAATTACAACCCCGCAAGAAAAGAGCAAAAGAATCAATAACAAATTTGTGGAAAGTGTCCAAGAACAGAAAAAGTAAAGGCGAGGCTAATTACAAGAAACTCATCTTGCCAACAAGATGGAACTTAATATTTCACAAATATAACATGACATTACCGTGTTTCACGAATGAACATCAATACGACTTGTTAATAATCGTATTATTATTGTGTCAACATGTTATGAAATTGACATGATAAGGCTTGACTAGAACATTTAAGTTTTTGGTGAGTGTCCGTGTCGTAAGTAGAAGTAAAAGTGTCGTTGGCTCTATTAACTCGAAGTTTGATACCAATTTGGTGAGGCCCATTGGGCCCAAACTTGACCCAATATAGAACTATTTCATGTATGACTAAAATCTCATTTGGATCAATTTGACATTAGTTGTAATCATATTGGAATCGAAATATGAAATTATAAAGACGAAACATTTAACTTCATGAGGAACGTTGTCGCAATAGGGTTTGATAAAATTGAAAAAGAAAACCGTTGAGGTCAAAATGGTCATTTCCCGCATTGCCAGCCCATGGATTGAAACCCATAATTAGATTGATGTAAAGCAGAGCCCCAAATGAGGAGTGAAATGAACGAGCTCCACGAGGGACAACAAAGCCAGATGGACAATTCTACCCTTACACCCATAGACCCTTCCAAAACACCACCTGTCAACCATGATGTTTCACGTTAAACCACTCATAACCCATGAGGCTTGGCTTGGCCCCTACCCCCCCTCCTCCCTCACCATTATTTCAAGCTCAACTCCCTAATTTTGGCAACCAAAAAATAAAAAAAAATAAAAAAAAAAAAAACCCCTCCTTTACTACCCTTGGCCTAATAATTATGATTCTAATAACGTAAAACAAAACAACATTGATGGTGCAAAACGTGCAAGTTATCTAACAGGGGCAAAATGGTCATTTTATTTTTTATTAAGGGTTGGAAATGGCTTATAGGACCAAAGGCCTACGAGACTTTTGCTATAAGTTAATCCCCTACCCCCTTTTTCTTTTTGTTGGAACTACCTTTTTTTTTTTTTTAAAGCTTGGATTCATATTTGGGTTAATGGGTTTTTCACAAAAACACTCCTCTAGCTCTAGGAAAATAACATTATTAAAAAGATAGCATAAATGAATAAATTGATTTATACCAAATTTGTCCCTATGTGGATGATACAATCTTTGATATGACCCAAAAGATACAACATAGCAGGTAAGATTTCTTGACCAAAAAATGACAAAAATGGAGGGAAGGGGAAAAAAACCATAATGGCTTAAATTTATTATTATTATTGCCAACAGTTCCGAACACAAACGAAAATAGATAATGAAATGAAATGGGAAAAAAGAAAAGAAAATGGAGGGACAAAAATAATAGGAGCATAAATAAAACAAAAGAGTAATTGATGATGGAAGGAGAGGGATGTGGAGGGAGAGGAGGGGGTGGTGATGATGGTTTAGAACCCAATCCAAACCATCATTGCGAATCTTGGGACGGCCTAGCCCACCATCATTTTACAAGCCCTAGCCATAAGTCCCATAATTGTCCCTTCTTCATATCCATAATGCCATTTTTATGTGACCAAAATGCCCCCCTCTCTCTCTCTCTCTCTCTCTCTCTCTCTCTCTCAATGCTGCAAAACCCAAAAAACCATCATCATTCACATGACGCCATATTCATCATCATTCATAGAAGAGAAAACCCAAAACACTTAAAATCTTTTAGGCCTCCTAACCGGCCGCCTTCCATGCTTACACATGCATGATTGTTGTGTCAGAGAGAGAGGGGCATGTCCCCTCCTCCCTCATGAGCTTTTCTCTCTCTATTTCGCTCTCTCTCTCACAAGCTATTTTTCTCTCTTGTAGTTTGCCTCTATAAATTAAGGCCTTCTTTTGTTCCCTTTGTCCCTCACTACCAACTTCTTCCTTTTTCCACTGATACTTCTTGTTACAAACCAGATTGCTTCCTCGGCCCAAAGCGCGCTCTCTCTCTCTCTCTCTCTCTCTCTAACCAACCACCTCCTAAAGGTGACTTCTTTATTCATTTTATCTATATATATATATATATATTTCTCTCTGTCTCTCTGTCTCTTCTTCTTCTTCATTCTCTTGATTATTTTTCATGTTCTAGAGGCCCTTCTTGGGTTTTTATCAGAATTGCTAGACGAGTGAGTTCACATTTGGGTTTTATTGGTTTCTTCTTCTTTGTCTGTTCCACACCTCATTTTAAGGAGAGAATGTCTGCCTTTAGAATGTTTCACACCTTGGATTCTCCAACATTTGTTTTTTTTTTTTTTAAATTTTTTTTAAAAAACGGTTTGTTTGTCTCTCTCTGCACTCCATGGCACTCTGTGGAACTTATGTTTCTATTTTCATTTTCTTATTCTTTAAATAAAATTTAAAACTTTTGATCATACCATCTTCTTGATTGTGCAAAAGGGCAAGAGTTGTATTTGTGAATGCTCTTTTAATGAAACAGAGAAGTTGAAGTCTCTGCAGTTTGAATCTGATTTTAGGATTTTTATCCTTTTCTTTCAAGTACGGGAAGCCGAAAGAGACCATTTTTTCATTGAGTGCAGTTTTAGACTTCTTATGATTCCATCTCTCTTTTTTTCCCTAGCAAACAATATATATATAAATCTACCATGGTGGTCCAAAACTTGTTAATAAGTTGCTCTTGGCCACCACCTGCTCTGCTTTCCTCTGTTGTCATCACCTTCTTTTGTAAAACTGTCATAAGTACTTCCAGTAAAAGCAGTGAAGAAAGCACATTGTAATCTGTTTTTGGGGTAACTGTTCTTGGATTCAAATAGGTTTATTGTTTCATTCATTTTGTTAAAACTCTAGGCACTCAAAAACAAGTACTTTTCTTCTTCTTATTTCTGTATGTTTTGTTCTATTTTCTGTTTTTTTATATATATTTATATTAATATTGATTTAAAATATAGTATAATGTTTGTGTCTCCATGTGTTAAATATATACAAATGTTTATGACAATAAATAAAAAAATTTATCTGAGATACTCTTGTGTTGATACTTTTTGTTGTTTTGGTTTCAGAAGCATCATCACAGAAAACCCAAAAAAATTTCACAGCAATGGAAAGGCTGAACTCAAAGCTGTACTTGCAGAACTGCTACATAATGAAAGAGAATGAGAGGCTGAGGAAGAAAGCACAAGTTCTCAACCAGGAGAATCAAGCTCTGCTTTCTGAGCTGAAGCAGAAGCTGTCCAAGACAAACTCAAAAGGCAATGCAGCAGCAAACAACAATATTCCTGACCTCAATCTCAGCTCCAGCTCCACCCAAAATCCTTCTAGTTCCAGCAACTAAAACATATAGCTAGCTGGATAGAAATATCATGACCCCACTAGGACTTAGCTTTTTTTGTGTAATATTTTTTAGTCAAAAGTGGTAGTTGTTCCAGTTTTAGATACATAGAGGAAAAGTGGTTAGTGTATCTTTGTACCAAGGATACCTCTGCTTCTTCTATTTCCTTATCTTATGCTATTTTCTCTTTTTTGAGGGGTTTAGGATATAAAAATTTCTGGTCTACAAGGATGTATCAAGCTATCTGCTAGGAAGAAATATAATATTTATTGTAGCTCTCTCTCTCCCTCTCTCTCACACACACACACACACAACTTTTTCAACTGAGTATCCAAATTGGAACTAGTGCTCTACACCAATTTGATATACAAGACATCAGATAATGCAATCTATCTCATGGGCTTCATAATCCAATTCAATGAAAAAATAAATAGATCACTTTCCCTACTTCATCACAAAATCAAAGTGCAGTGTTAACCAAATTAAAAAGTAAGAAGTTTCAAATGTGCAGTTCTCATTTTTGTACTGCTATTTGCTGTCCAAAAACCTGATATCATCTCCTTTAATTCGCACTTTAATATCCTTTATAAAAAAAAATCACATGAAAATGGAAGAAATAGATGGTCAAACAGTAAATCACATGGGAAAGTAATCATGCATGCGTACAGAGCCAAGTTTCTTAATTGGCAAACTGGTTCTGACATGGGGGTTATAATTTATACAGCAAAAAAACAGAGTAAGCAACATGAAGCAGCAGTAACGGTGCAGCGGCCAAAACCCTACCAGTAACTGCTTAGTTAGATAGAATAGAACAGATTGTTTTTCTTTTTCTTCAGCAAGGATTATATATATTTTAATTTGAAAACTTTTCATGCAGATTCTGTGGCTATCTGAGAAGAGAAGAGAGGTGAAGGGAGGATCCAATCAGAGGCAACGTCCTCAAAAGATTCAGGATATAGAAAGTCAATATGGGTTCATGAAGTTTGAAAAACAATAAAATAAATGAATAAATAAATAAATAAATAAATAAATAAAAGTGGTAACCCACAATATCAAATATCAAAGTCATGGAAATGACATAAGTCTCGTCGTCTCTTGGCATCTGTATATCCTTTTAAGTTGACCACCACGCAAAACAAAATCTATCAGAAGAAGAAGAACATAAAGAGAGAATGTCTAATCAAAACTTGAATGCGTCTAACAAACCCTACCTATGGCTATGACACCTTACCACATCACCAACTCAGCAAAATCAATTTCACGGTTGAAAAGAGCACCATGGTTATGATAGCCAATACATAAAAATTCAGACCCACAAATTTTTTGAAAAATAAAAAAACCCAAAACCATGAAATAGGGTTGGTTTTGGTCATCAGCATTGACCTTGTTTGACATCGTATCCTTAAGATTTTGGTCATCATAACAATATCTAAGACGTTTGAATTTGGAAGAAGGTGTATAAAAATAAAGGTCCCTTTGATGTTGGCCCAAACGATTAGACCTCTAAAGTGCTTAATAGATTTGATTGGTTCAACATTGTTAATGGAACATTCCATAATCCATCCATCCATCTAACCTCCAATGATGTTTTGACCTGCCTAACCCAACAATCATGCCATATCGCATTTCTTGGCTCATTTAAGGCATCATTAAGAATCTGGTTACAAGGTTTCTCAAACAAGTTCAGGGAAGCTTTATGTTGTTGATGTTCTAGCAATGAAGGGCATATGCTTGTGCTTCCCTCCCTCTGAGAACTGTTACGCAAGGTGCGTGTGAGTGATTTTCCCTAGCATTTTTCTTTGTTTTGTGATTACGAGTAAGTGGTTTTTAGTTTTAATTTGTGTTTACCAGTTTCTTCTGAAAAGGATAAAGAATATTTTCAGTAATGGATTTAGGATTTTTTTTTTTTTTCCCCTTACAAATGTTGGCAAATTTCAGCAACAATGACATAGGTAAAGAATGCCGACAATTTTATTTATTTATAATTATTTAAAAAAATAAAAAAGAAAGTGGGCCTATGAACACGTTAACTTCCAAAAGAGCCATTGGTGTGTAGCCCGTGGATTAATAGATTGTGGGCTATGCATTTAGTTGATGATGGACCAGTTCAACCCCACTTGTTGATTGATCAACTATGTACGGTCAAACCCGAGTCAATCCAGGGCCCAGCTTTGATGGACAGAGAGACCACTTGAGATCTATATGAAGGGTCGGGCAATCTATTGTGGGAGCTTCTATAATGCAAGAATTCTATAAGGAGGGACCATGTTGAGGGGTTACAGTGAAGAGGTTCAATCTAATAGTTCAATAATAATTATGCAATAAATCGGACGGCTATTAAGAACCTCCTCTTTATAACCCCTCATTCTAGCCTCCCTGATCTTATTGCAAGCTTCATAGAAAATTTAAGATATTTCTAGGGTAAGAGGAAAAAATGAAAGTGCAACTAATAATTTCCCTAATAAACCATTTGGAAGTTGATTCTTGTAAGCATTAAGCACTAAACACCAGTATAAACCAGAAAAATTAAAATAAATAATACAAAAAAAGAGTAAAATTTCAATGTAGATTAACTCACTATCTCACTATTTTTTGTGGTAAAGAATGTGGTCCAAACATAAAATAATCAAGGAAGAGTAATTCAAAAAAGAAAAGGCCTAAAGTTGCAATACCACCTTCAGAAAGTGAATCATTTGGAATTCTAGAAAGATAGAACTAGTTGAGAAATTCTTTTCAAGTCTAGAAAACGATAAGCTAAACAATTAGTGTTTGTTATGTATTTATCTCTCCCGGAGCTGATGAGATATTTTTTCTTTTTCTTTTTTAATAGCTGAAGAAACAACATCCATGTTATACAGAATCATGCTACAAAAGATTTTAGGTTAAACAAACCTATTTACTCTGAAGATTTCACAGGCTTAGTTCCCAGAACAATATCCTTGCCAACATACGCAATTATCTGTTCTATCGTTATACAACTCTGGGTGAGTCATTGGGGAAAGAAGCCACAGGAAACCCACAATTCCAGCTACAGATGCCACACTTACTATCCCTGGAACAATAATGAAGGCAAAGATGAGCTTTGATCAAGAATTGAACTAACACAACAGAGTTAAAAAAACACAAAGCCATGTGGTGACAACAAAGGATTAGAGGGCCTTTTAGTGATACATCTAAACTTTCATCCTGAGGAGGTCCAGGGTGGATTTATGGAAAGGAAATTTTTTGGCTTAAGTCTTCTCCTGTGTGAACAGGACAGACTCTAGAGCTGCATGCATGCCCACCTCGAGTGCGATTTCCATGGGGCACCTAACATTATGTCCTGTTCTACTGCGAGCAGCATTGAACCTATGCCCAAAGATAAGAGTTATAACTTTCCTATTTCTTCTTTTCATTTGAATGGATCATTTTATTTTGGTTCCTTACAATCCTTAAGGTTCCTTCCCGTCTTCATTTACACGATTGACTTTCCATGTTGGAAAATAAAAGATAAAAGAATCTAAAATTATCTCTTCACTATTTATGTGCAGACACCCAAGTTTCATGAAATAGTTTCATGATGGTGAAACGAAGAAAAAAACTAGTAGTATGGATCTACACTAGTTAATAACTAACAGCACTTTTTGCAAGGTTCTGAAGTATGATCAAACATATGTGAGACACAAAATCACAAATAATACTGTTTACATCTGCATTCTTTGGTTTCTCAGGTATGCATTTTTTGGTTTGTAGGTAGGCATTAGGTTAGGAAACTTTACTTGCATACCTTTTCCCCGTGCAACTAGCACAGGCAGTCCCATAAAATTGCAAAATGCGTGAGCAACTAAAGGAGCAAGAAAATGTCCTGCATGAAATAAATGACACATATCAACGACATAGAAAAGTATCTCATGGGAAAAAGAGGAAATGAAAAGGCTGCCCATACACACCATATAATGTACTGTTTTGAAATGCAGTTAACACAAAATCCTATTGTCAAGGACGAGTGACACAATAACAATAATGTAGCAAAGTGTCAACAATCACTTACCAGTTTGAATGAAGAGAAAAGATGCATAGGAGCCAAAGACAACGGTATAGCCAAGCTGGAGACCTGACAAAATTACCTTCCATAAATTGAGTATCATATTGAAAATCATACAATTTTAAAATCTAAGTGATCCCAGAAACTCCAGAACTGAAAATACCACAGGTTTAGTTACTGAAGGAGAGGAGGAAGAGGGGATTCTATAATGCAACTGCATAGTGCTACCCATTTTCTAGGCTGAAATCTTTGTGTCCATCCAAATGCAAGGATAGAAAAGTTGAGAATACCTATAGCCAGGACGGCTTTGGTCAAGTTGTAGTTTTGCTTGCTATAGACGTCCTTTAGATGGTTTAAATGTGCTGCAAAAAATAATCATGCACAATAAGAATGATTTCTCTCCAGGTTCAGTCATTTAATGTGACATACGAAAGAAAATTATTCTATTTTAAGTGGAAATGTCATAATGGGTACTTATATAAGCATACAAAGGGAAACTTGAAGTGATTATGCTGCAAAAACTTGGGAATTTCAGAGACAGCAAAAGTAACCAGAAGACAAACTGGTTTGTCATTTTTCAGTTGAGGGTGAATCATCACGGGTATTAGAATTTAATCCAGAGCAATTATAAAGAATTTATGGTTAGACCATATAAGCGCATGCATGAATTTCAACAGACACAAACAGTAAGCATGATACTTTGCTCATGAACAGCATCCAAAAATTTAAGAATTCATCAGACATAAATGTTATCAACAATTAATACACAATCACCAGACTGCAGGAAATTATAAGAAATCCTGCTTAATTACCAACCTTGATGATGATAGACATTTAATATCTGCAAGAAGTGACATTTGTTTAACTTACCCAAGCTGAAGAAAATGGGGCAGAGAAAGATGACTGTGGACTTTTGGAATCCTCCGCAGAGAAGTAAAGGTAACATACATGCTCTAAACACCAACTCTTCAGTAAGCGGGGCCTGTTAAAAACATACTGTCAATGAAGTGATGCCAGGCTTTATGTTTCAACCAACTGAAGCCAAAGACTCTTTATCTCCATTGCATGATAATCTCACTTACAAACCAGGAAAAGTTGACATCAAATATATTCATTATAAAGTGTACATAAATAAATAAACTAGTTCACCACGAAATAATACAAGGCCACTAACCACAACATAAGTACGCCAAACCAAAACATCCGAAGCTATTGAACGCGAACAGGCAACAATCTCTTCGGATAAATTTTTGATATTGTTGAACGAAAGGCCTCCACCAAAATTCATGTGTTCCCTCAACGCACTCATCAATAATAGAGACTTGAGGACCAAGGATCCACCGTACATAAGAGCAGTCAATGTAAGAGGAAAGATCACAGCTTGCCACTGTTTCATACATAAAATTGCAATTCAGCATGCAAATTTTAGCAAGCATTGACCGTTCCAAATCTGCATATCATACACGAATTTAAATTCCAGATTACCACAGAGAGAAGAACGGCTGCTTTTTTCAGGTAAGCATTAAAACGATATTAAAGGGAAAGAAACATAGCCAACAAGATCAAGATTGTATCTTAGCATAATAATACTCACAATATGGTCCATTCGGATGCCGTATACACCTAACAGAGATGATGCCTCTCTGCTTTTCATCTGGCATTATTAAAAAATGGGAACAAAGTAAGCTATTCTGATCAAAACCCATAACAAAATTACTAATGGTCTACATATAATTGTGCTCAGTAACAGAAAATAAATAAGCAAACAAGGAAGAGTAACAATTTCAAAAATTTCATATCACAGTCAAAGTTGTCGAAACGCAAGAAATCCAATCATAACCTTAAGCTAAATTCTATTACAGAGGAGCTTAGTTACAGAGCTGGGCAGCCATTGTTCAAACCCAACAATCAAAGAACTTGAAGACCCATACTGGATCAGTTGACGATGAGAAATTTAAGCGAAAATGAGGTAGGGAAGAAGTGGAGCTTACAGGGAGGAGAAGAGCAGAGACGACAACGGAGACGACGGAAGAAATAGCGGCGCATATGAACCGTCGGATCATGAAGTTCTTGAAGGAAGGGGGAGGAGGAAGACGAAGGATTAGAGTCGGGGCATAGAGAATTGCAACGTAGAACAACGCCATGGCGGCGCAAGCCACCACCGCCACTGCCTTCGAAACGCCGCCGCCGTCCATTTTGAGTTGAGAGAGAGACTTCCACTCACTGTTGTATATCATTGAGATGATTTTCGGACTGCTTGGAATTTCTTCCATTTCCTTTTGTTTATGCTGCTTTCTTGTCAAGCAAAGCCCAAAGCGATGATCCTCTATGGGCCCTATAGGTCACCAATAAGCTTCTTTTCCCCTATCTTTCATTGTCAATTTTATTCATAGGACAAATATTTATGTACACATCTTATTTTTCCCTAATAAGACCTTCATATCTTTACAAGGTTTTCCTATTTTGATAAGTGATATCTGTGATGGGGTTTTTTACATAACGAAAAAAAAATGTTCTTAAAATTAAGAGGTACCGATGTGGTGTTGACCATAGACCATAGAGATTGTAATGTCAAAAGTCCACAAAATTAGGAAGCATGGAGAATGCAATGTCAAAATCCAAGCTTTTGGGCCATGAGAAATGCCATTAAATCTTCATTTAGACCTACAACTCACTCGATTAGTTTGCTTTAGAAAATGTAACGTATGTTAACTTGTTACTCGCAATATTTTTCCAAGTCTTTCTTTTTTTAACAAGAAAATTTAATTAGATTTCATTTTAATTTTTTGGGTAAATATTTTAATTTAATTTTAGTGATAGGGGTACTTAGAATATGGGTTTGAAGACAAAGGAGTGTATTATTTTAGAATTACAACATTTTTTGTAATTTCAGTTACCTCGAGAGACTCTTTTCCCATAACTCAAGACTTAAAGAGCAAGAAAGTTTCAGACAAAATAGGTGAAGGCCAAGAAAGTAATATCACGTCACCTGGCCAATGCCGCGCGGTGAAGCTCGCCACCAATAAACCGAACTTCACAGTTAAAAGGTCAAAAATACCCTTAGTCCCTTCCCAAATACAAACCGTTTTGCTGTGGAATAACTGGTCTCTTCACCTCGCTCGAAAACTCCCACTCCTTCGTCCCCACCCTTCTCTCTTTATCCCCCAATTCTCAAAACCCTAATCAATCCCACCCCCAAAATCCCCAAATCTGCAGATCCCAAAATGACGAAGGAGTTCGCGGTTCCTCCAGTGGTGTTCCCCTCCGGCGGGAACCCTAGCGCCGTCGGATCCAACAACATCCAGCAACGCCGCGTCGCGACGGCGCCGTTTCAACCCCCGCGCTCCTCCACCTCCTCGATCCCCTTCATGTCCTTCGACATCGGCTCGGCTGCCGCCGCCTCCTCCTCCTCCCTCTTCGGAGGCCCGATCGGCTCCTCTTCCATCCCTGGCGGCTCCGCCTCCTTCGAGGACGAGGAGCCCCTCCTTGACGAGCTCGGCATCCACCCTGACCAAATCTGGAGAAAAACCAAGTCTATTCTCAACCCGTTCCGGTCCAACCCGGCGGTCCACAAGGACTCGGACCTCTCCGGCCCGATCCTCCTTTACATGTCTCTCTGCCTCTTCCAACTCCTCGCGGGAAAAATCCAGTTCGGCGTTATCCTCGGATGGATCGTCGTCTCTTCCATCTTCCTCTACATCGTCTTCAACATGTTGGCTGGGCGTAACGGCAATCTCGACCTGCACAGGTGTACGTCCGTGATTGGGTATTGTATGCTGCCCGTGGTGATCTTATCGGCCGCCTCGCTCTTCGTCCCCCAAGGCGGGAGCTTCAGGATTGCCGTGGCTGCCGTCTTTGTGTTGTGGGCCACGAGGGTGTGCACGGGGCTCATGGTTGCGCTTGCTGACGGTGGTGATGAGCATCGCGGGTTGATAGCGTATGCTTGTTTCTTGATTTACACTCTGTTTTCGCTTCTTGTGATATTTTAGTGGCATTGGTTGTGAAACAATTGATTAACACTCAGCAAATTTTTGGTGGTTGGTTGATAGTGAATGTCTTGAACATCTCTGTAGCTGTGGATTTAGATATATGTGATGTTGTGATTGGAAGCATTCAGAATGTATGTTGGGATAATGTAGAAAATGGAGATATCACGATGAAATGAATTTGGTTTTTTGGCCCGACTTACTTGGTTATTGGAAATGGATTTGGGTTCACTTATCTTCTCAATTATGTTGCGTTGTAGTTGTTGTTTTGATTAATTGTGCTATAAGTAAATGAGTTAGGTGATTCATTTTGCTCACGTCCAATATCGGTTGCTCTGTCATCTCGCCTCTTTGTAGCCTAGGATTTGCTCGTCTATATTTGCAAACAAACAAGGATTAAAAAGGTTTGTATCTGGGGTTCTTTCTGAGTTTCTGTTTTAGTAGTTCAACATTTTGCCTAAGCCCCAATGACAAAACACAAGCATGAGATTGAGGCGAATCAACTTCCTAGTGTGATGGTGTACAGACTAGACACACAAAGCTCTGCCTGCATCAAATGGTAAAAGAATGGCCTGGCTTATTTGTCAGAAATATAGTCATCTAAGGATCATCTTATTTGTTAGGTGCAAAAGTGAAAGCCCCAAATGATAATAACTTTGCCGTTAGGTTAACAGAGCTGTAGGTTATAGGGTAATTCTTCCTTATGATGCTTTTAAACTGTGCTATCTAGGAAGTTTTAGTGGGCCTTCTATTAAATACTGCAGTAGATTTTGGCTAGAGATATTGAGTCATGCAATGAAGGATCCTCGCATTTCTTTATGGTTTGGTTTTTGTAAAGGAATATGCTTAATAGCCCAACATTTTCCCCTAACTTTTGTTTCCCAACCCATGTGGCATTTGAGGTGCATACTGCAGCATTGCAATGAAAAACCAACCATGTTATAGAACCCAATCGGACAATGCCATTGTTAGTTGAGAAAGAAATATCGGGAAGTGTAGCATTGCCTGGTTGGAAACCATGTTATAAAACCCAAAGCTTTAGAAACTTGAAGTTTTCATATATAAGTTTTCAAGATGCAGAAAAAGAGAGAAATTACTGAAGATATCTGTAAATAAGGCATCGGTATATATGAACTTTACATATTATAACGCATTTGTATCCAAACTTGAAGGATTTGGTTTTGTCGCATTGTTAACTTAGGAGAATTATTTGTTATAGCTTTTGGTTGTTGAACTTAAAAGGTTTAAATGCAGAGTAATGTGTTGTTGGCTTCTCCAATTGGACAACGCTGGAGTCTTCTGTTTCAGGATAGGTTGATTTTGACTTATGAATCTCTAACTGATTGCTCCATTTTTTATATATTAGAGAAACTGTGGAATGTCTTCTGTTCTGTTGAGGTAGTTAGGTCGTCTACTGCGCAAACTTTAGTGGTTTTGGTAGATATTGAATCAGCAGTTCCTTATCAAGATTGGTTTTGAGCTTTGCTAGATTTAACATAAGATACCCTTTGTTCTGTTAACAAACTGGTCATCCAAACAAACACACAATCTAACTTCCATTTACTGTATTGTATATGGTGATGCTGGATCTCTGCCTTGAATTTTTGGGCTGATCCCATTCCGTCTTTGATCAGTTAAATTTTAATTTTGATTTGGTAATTTAAAATATCTGCTCTGTATTTTTCTTCTCCTTTTGTAGAGTGGGTTTAGAGTGGGAAAAATTATGTACGAAAAGAAAATCAGCCATACGTGGGATTTGACTTTGGGACATGCTGCTTTAAAAGACCAACCTCCACCTTCTTCTATTGTCGTTGCAGATTTGTTGAAGGGCGTTCTACTTACCACCTGAACTCCAACTTCACCACCTGAACTCCAACCTCACCACCAAACACCAAAATATTAACGTATATATAAGTAGAAAATCATATCTATGAAACTTAAAAAAAAAAACACACCATGGCTTCTCTCCTTGGAGATTCTGCTTCTGCAGAACATGCAACAGGACTGTGTAAAGGTATAGCCGACACGGAAGACGAAGACGATCTTTTCGAGATCGATCTTGATTCGGTCGACAGCATTCCTCCACCACAGTACTACTGGGGCGACTATTTCACTGCAACCGGAAATGCACTGCTAGCCAACTGCCTACTGCCGGTAACGGATATCTCCCGTGCAGTTCCAATGGTTTCCAAGTCATTGTCATGCTCACCGGAGGCGGCAGCCAATGTTGTAATGATGCCAAAGCCAATGCCCTTGGGCCAGCTTCTTGGTCTGCCATTCTTGGAGGCTCTCGTGCTTCACCAAAAGGAAGTGAAACCCGGATGTAATTTGATTAGGGCAAATGATGCCCATTTGGAAGTTGGGTCTGAGCCAGCAATAGAAGGAAGATATTACATTGTTGATACTGTTTATGGAGGCTAAGCATTAGCTTTTCAAAACTCAACGTTTTATTTGCACGTTTGTCTTTTTCTCCCTCTCACAAGGGCCTCTATAGGTTACACAAATAGTCCAATTAATTTCTTTTTTGGAAAGGAGACAGAAAGGGAAATTGATTTAGGATCATGATTTATATTACTCCCTTTTTTTATATTAAATCTTATTTGCTATTTTTTTAAAACAGCAAAGTGATAATATATTATTAAGGAAAAAAGTAAGTACAACCAAAGTTTTAGAGGGCGAGATTTACACAAGCATCTCTATAAATAATAGCTTGAACATCGATCTACTTATGCTACAACTAGGCGATTTCAATCAACACCATTAGTTAGTTATTGTGTATGTTTTTCCCCTTGTAGTGTTGGTTTAACAAGAAATTGGTATCACTGCATCACAACCAACTAAAAATTACATCTCCTAAAATGCCCTCCTATTCGTAGCTGTAATAACCCAAAATAAAATATCAAGAAAATAACAAAATATCTAAAAAGTAAGGATTAATATCTTCTAGCAAAAAGACAATTTTGCCCTCGTATTATTTAATAGGGAAAAAGTTGAATTTTTGATCGAGAAAGAATTTGGAATTCCGCTTGATCCGTTGCGTAGAGCACGACGAAAGGAGTCCGTAGACTCGGAGTAGGCCCGAATCGGAGTTGTAACGAAAAAGTTATGGTCAAAAGAGTCTCAGTGGCATAACCGTAAATATTTCGAAGTTGGATCTATAAAAACCCAGCCAGCCTCTCTCTCTGAGCGAAAACGGGCCGCCGCCTTCCAGAGCTTGCTGGCGCCGCCTCAGAGCAACCCTGGCCACGGGACCGGTGGCGTTGGAACCACCATCGAGTCCCCTACTTTTTCTGACCGGTCCCCCACCCGCCGGCGACCTGTGCTGGCCGGAAACTGCTAAAGAACGACGGGAACTCATCAAAAATCACCGAAACTTCAAGGCCTCCGATCTCCCTCCTCCGGCCACCATTTCCGTTGACCCAGGCACCAGAAGCCCGACAGGACCACAGGAGGGACCTTCAAGAGGTCCAACTAGCTCGGAACACCAGTGAGTGGACTTTCTTTCATGAATGATTTTATATAAATGAGTTACATGAATGATTTATATAAACAAGTTTACTTAAATGATTATATATTGATTTTATATAAATAAGCTTTTATAAATGAGTTTATGTGAATAAGTTTTATGAACTATTATTTTCGAGCATGATTTGTATTATTAAGTACTTTAATTTAAGTGATGCTTAGTTATTGAAGCTCCAGAAATATTAAAAGCAGAGATTGAGAACTTTACCAGAAGAGATACATTTACGTTTCAGATTTGCTGAGATGCAGTGAGTTAGTAGACTTTTCTTAAAATAATTTATTTTAAAAGAAAACCACCGTGTACCCATTACTTTTAGTGATTACCCAGAGTCGGACCGATGTCTACGGACATCCATTCTGATTATAGTTCAGTCAGTGCACTTGACTTTGCCTCACGAGTTTCGGGGACGCTCGGACCGTGAGTGCCAGGATTTGCGGCTCGGCAGACTTGGTGTCCCGAGACATGCCAGGATTGCGGCTCGGCTGACTCTGTGTCCCCGAGACCTGCCAGGATTGCGGATCAGGCTGACTACGGTCCCCTGCATCCTGCCAGAGCGACTCGAGCTGACTTGGTGTCATCGAGGACCTGCCGGCAGATCAGGCTGACCATAGTCCCCTGTATCCTGCCAGTTTGCGGCTCGGATAGACTGCGTGTCATCCGAGACCTGCCAGGGGAATTGACGGACTTACAGGGGTACTTCTAGGTGGTACTTTCAAAGGAATTTCAGTGTTTTATGAAATTATTGTTTCAGAAAATTTTATATCAGTTTTCTTAACATTCGTGCCGTTTTATATATATATATATATACATATACGTATATCTGTTGATTTATATGCTTTATATATATTTGATTGCCGATGAACCTTAGATTTACATACATAATTATTTTGACTACGGGGGTTATTATGTTTATAAACTAGTTTGAGAACATTCTCGTTGTCCACTCACATTTTTGACTTGTTTTTCGCCCCCAGGCCGTAGATGTGTGCAGGCATCCACCACCGGGCCATCCCGAGCTTCCGCGCCACCAAGTAAGGTAGAGTTCTGTGGAAAAATCTTTGAAAGAAATTGCTATGATATCTAGTTTTAGTGGAAAACTGAAGTTGGCAAATATTTGGTTATCCTATTCTGGCAGTTGGTGTGGATTTATTGTTTGTTTAACAGGTGAAAAATTTTGGGATTGGTCAAAATACAGGGGAGACTCTGCCGAATTTTCGGCAGAAGTCTAAGGAAATTTTAAAAAGAAGTTGAAACGAGAAGGGTAAAAAGGTCTTTTGTGCCCGACATTCGCCAGGTGTCGGACACGCACAGGACTTGGCTCAAATTCCAAAGCGGAAATTGGGTCGGGTCCTGTCAGTAGCAAGAAGGTGTACCCAAACGATAAGGTTTTGTTCCATGAGCCCATGTTGTGCCAAAGCGTTAGGAATGACATAAATTCCCGTCAAGTTAGATCTCCAACCCTAACAGGGAGATTTTGTGGGAAAATCAGGACGGGTATGGGGATCACGAATTTTAAAAATCCCTGGTTGGGGATCGGTCGGGGATGGTACTGTTATCCCCATTCTCGAACCGGGCCCGATAATAATATATTTGTTTTTAATAATAAATAATATAATATAGCGATGTATATATTATAATATAATATAATATAATCAATACTATATAATATAATATTTATTTAGTTTTGTTGAATTGAGATTATTTTGATTTATTGAGTTGAATTTCATAATTTAATTGAATGTAATTTTGAGTTGAATGATATTTTTTTAAAGTGAAATTAAGTGTTATAATGTAGGATAAATTTTTTAATTAAAAAAAAAAAAAGAGAATTCATGGTAGCTTTGGGAGTTAGCCCCTGATGGAGATGTGGACGGATACTTCCCAAAAATTCTTAATGGGAATGATACTCCCATACCCGAGTCCAAACCGGCCCGTTGCTATCCTACAAAATGTGTGCCATTCTATTTACTTGGCGAGGTTGGAAAAACAACTCCCCTACCCCCAACTCAGAACCAAACGTTGTTTGATGTTAGTCAATAAATTCTCTAAATTGCTCCATAACATGTCATTAGCCTTCAAACAAGTCACTGCCTCCTGCAAATCCAACCCAATAGAGAAGCCAACTAGAAAATATGTTAGTATTGACTTTGTGATTGGCATTTCCTAGAGACAAATTAGACTAAGTATAGATGGTAAATTAGTTGTGATGGTGGCTGTCAAAATTCCAAGATATGCTCTGAAAGCTTATATGTCAACCAACGAGCACTAAGGTAGATTCTTCATTCAATCATGCATCCTGATTGTGGTATTTCAAGCATTATTTCAAACTCAAAATCTAATTAACATTTTGATTAAGAAGACTTTTTATTTTAAGAAAGATTAATTTATTTTATTAATTGCTTTCCAGTTTTGAACATTAAAAGTCTTCTTTGATTGGAAATCAATTAGTCTGATTTTGGAAAATTAATATGTTGATTAGGAAGTAATTGATCTTGTTTCCAATTTTGAAAACCCTTATAAAAAGCAAAGCTTGGTTTTCATTCGGTTAACAACTTTCAACGATTAGAGTATTTCTTGAGTTTTCATATACACAAAAGAAAGTTGTTGTGCTTTATTTTCCAGAAGGATAAATCATCAAGAGTAAGATTATCTTGGTGATTTATCTTTGTATTCATATTGCATTCATTTGCATGTTCGGTGACTCATACGGTTGAGGGCACCAAGACCATTGTGGCGGTTTTTCTTCAGTGAGCTTGAATCGATCGTGACCAGTATCGGATTCAACATAAGGAGAGTTGGAAGAACTCCGGCGAGCTTGAAGCAATCGTGACCAATATTGCGTTCAACATAAGGAATGTCGAAAGATCATCCCGCGAGAAGTTGAGTTACGAAGAAGTTGGTACGTTATCTAGAGTGTCTAGGAAAAGTTTGTATACTTCTTGTAATCATCATTCTATAGTAGATTTGTCTTAGACTATCATGTCCCGTGGATTTTCCTCAGATGTAGGGTTTTACCACGTAAAATAACTTCTGTGTTTTTATCTGTTTTTACGTTCTGTACTGTAAAAGATTGATACATCGTATCAATCTCTTTGGCGTGTTTTTATATATTACTGTATTACTCTTAACTACTCAAAATGCAGACTTTACTTTTTAGTGTTTTAAGCCATCTTATAGGTATTTTCAAAATCCCATTGTAGTAGCCAAAGCAAGGCCTTCTCGGACTGCAGCCAATTCCTCCATGTGGCGGTTTTTTAAAGCAACATTTAACGAGGCCACATGATACAGTTTTATGTTGATTTGTATTCTAACATTGATGATCAAATGAAATTCTTCTTTTCTGATTAAAAAAGAACCAAGAAAGAAACTAGTAAATGTTTGGATTTTGCTCGGTAGGCCCACGACGGTAGATCTTTTACCTGAATTATTATCCTTCTCCATATACACGACAAGATTGTGAGAAACATATCTTAAAAATACTTTCCCTGTTTGTAATCATTGAGCTCGGAAAATTCGTACACTACCATTTGCTTCGAGTATCCTAGCTACCTGCCAATATGAAATCTTAAAAAGTAATTCAAATTGATTAATAATATATATAATTATGTTAATCATCATAATATTGCATGCGTACCTCATGAAATACAATTATGTCTACTGTCTACCAATACGTCAAGTATAATACACATCTTGAATCTCAAGAACTTAGACAGCTGCAATGGAGAAACATAAGTATAATACCTGAAATTATCACTGCAAATTAAAGATCCGCTAGACATTCATATATATTTTTTGTATAATTCCGTCTCATCATTATGTTAGATTGTCCATTGATGGCTAATCCGATGCTCAACTGCAAGAGGGAAATCTAACCATATGATTTGGTAGAGTAATTTCATACGGTTGTAATTAAATCTAATATGTGTATGCATTTGGGGACTTGAATATATGGATCCTTAATTAATTAGATAAGCAGCGGCAGAGCCACTTCTAGTCCTGGAGTGGCCCTGGTCCCCTTAGATTTTTAATAATATATAGAATTTGTAATAAACAACTTATAATTTAAGTTAAAATTTCCTCTAAAACAAATTAGGCATGATTCAATTAGAAATATTTAGCTCTAAACATATAATTATTGAATACTTAAGTGTTTTATATACTTGTATTTTCTTTTTCGACCCCTCAACTTTACAATTCTAGATCCGTCCCTGTAGATAAGCACTTGGACATATATATTGTTGTTTTAGTCATGTGCAACTTGTGCATTGATTCAGATGAGATAACGTATATCTTTGTTTAATTTTTATTTTTCTTTCAGTACAAGTGATAGTCTAAACTACAGGAAATAAGGTTTCTCACACACACAACTAAGTGCCATGGGGTTTGAATTTGTGACCCCTTGTCTGCAATTTAATGTCATTCCACTGCACAAGATCCCGTTGATTATCGCTTTTTGTTGACAACTCAAAACAGTCAAGACTCCATTATCGGGAAAAGTTTAAACCCATATGCAAAATGAAGAGGGGAAATAAATAAAAACCATAAATTCATGGATAAAAAGGCCAATAATTTAATAACTCATATAGTATTAGGGTTCTTAAGCATAAAATGTGTGGATTTTTTGGTATCAAATGACAAAGTTTTGGTTCTTAATTGACAAAGTTTTTAGGGTTTAGTTTTTTAATGTTCGGTTTGTGTGTAAAAAAAAAAACTAGGGTGCATGAAAATTGGGCTTCCAAGTGAAACTTTTGCAGTAAATTATTTTTCATATTCTAAATAATTCATATTGCTAATTATAAATTTACCATGGAAAGAGACATTCCTACTTTATGCAAATCACAATTCAACATATATGCAAAAATAATTTATCAAAAATACGAAAAGAAAAATCTCTACACACATGTCAAAATGTAATTAGTAATAAAGTAGTAGGAGTTTCTACTTTCTTTGACGGAATCAACTATTTTTCTTTACCATGCATCTGTAGTACTTGCTTCTTCGTTCTCAAAAGCAAAAATAAAACTAGTTGCCTCTTCATTACAAGCGTCGGCATAGCTGGATGTGGTGTGACTGACTGCTGTCAAATCGCACATATTTTTGTGCTTGAAACGTGCAACCCAAAACCCTAAGCTGGGAAGAAGAGATGAAGTCAATAATAGAGGGTCTTCTACTTTTCCAGTCGAAATGGAAGCCAAAACCCTAACTTAAAAAGGACAAAAAGTAGGACGTTTGGTTCCTCCTGTCCCCTTATAATAAAATATACATTAAAAACACCATAGAGAGATATTTCACAGAGAGTCAGGTGAGACTTCAAACTTTCTGCAAATTAATTCATTAAGTCCGATTAGAGAGCAGCAAAATGACAGAGCCAAACGCACCTAGCTCTATCTTGGCTGGAAATTATTCTGGTTACATGTGAGTAGTTTTAGCCTAATACTACTCTAACGACAGGGGAGGATGATGAAACACACTTGATAATAATTTTATTTAAAATTAACATATTATGGAGGAGCTTTGGGGTTTTGAGTAGCTAGCTAGCGTCTTCTAGCTGCCGTTTCTCTCTGGCAATTGAAGTAAACGGCAGCGACAGGAAGACCCAGGTCGTTTTCAGCTGCGAAGCGTCGAGCACTGAAATGATCCCTTGAGGAAGGAGGGTTCACAGACTGCCTTCTTGTCTGCTTGAAGAGAACAAACACAAACCTGTGGATGCCAATGTTGGGCCTTGGCATCTCATAGCTCACCACCTCTCTTCCTGTCAAATTAATTTACAATTAATCTAACCACAGTTAAGTTAATTAAAATGGGAAAATAATTCGAAAGATAAAACATTATTTGACTTACCAAATGTGGCATCTGTGGTGCCTGGAATATCTGTCACAATCCTGGGTTTAGTTCAAAATTAAAGCAAACTTGTCAGTTCCTAGCTAGGTATCTTTATACTTAGACAACTTTTAGCTTGCTATTCTAGCTAGGGATCAGTTCATATATATATATATATATTAGATGAAATTTGAAAATTCTGAATATAATTTATGAACAAATAATTGAGAAACGCAAACAAAAACAAGGTGCATGTAGAGGTATACAATGAATGTTTTACAAACTATTAGAAGCTTTGAAGGAAGTCATTTTTTATGCTTAACAGGTACGGAAGGACGGTTAGGTGCTTGTATCTGGACCATTGTTTTATGGGTTTATATGAAATCACACGATATTCTACTTTAATCTAATATAAACTACCAGCACGCGGTGGGTGGTGTGAGGAGGAGAAAGGGCGGAGTACATCCGCTCCAGCCTAGCATGCTCATGAAATCAATTAAGTGAATGTTTATTTGTCTTTTAATAGATTAGTTTGTTGCTAGGTTAATTTGATAGTGGGTTAATAAGTATACCAGTGCAGGTGCTCCCTTAAATAAGGATCACTAGGGCCAGGAACATCTGGGTCTGTCATGATCTGCAATAACAAGAAAACTATATCACAAGAGATGCAAAGTAAAATCAAATTGATCCGATAATGAAGACTCATAGAGAAACAAAAACTAATTAACTGAAGTGGGAGCTTTGAGAAATATTGGAAATTTGTATAGAACTATAGATATATATACCAGAGTAAAGAAAGTTCTCATATCTCCTCCTTGAATCTCAACTCTAGGTTTGGTGGTGACAGCAGAAGGATAGAGCTCATATCCATTGCAGACTAGCCTGGTGTTGTAAGTGACAGACATTTTTGTTGTTGGGGTGAAACAATCAAGAACATCTCCTATCACTCTCCCAACAACCAGAGGCTCAGATATTCTTGCCATTTTTTGGATTCAGGAGAGAATGAGGAGGAGTGAGAAAGAAAGTGTAGCTACTGATCAAAGATTAATGGATAAGAACTCAGGAGGAATTAGAGATGTACTTCTTATATTGCTTGGTAGTGGAATTCCTGTAAGGTTGTATTTATAGTGTTTTCAAGCGAGTTACTTTAGATCTCTATTATGTGTTTTGAGACGGGCATTAAGAAGAAGAAAGAGTATAAAGGCATAGAATACGGACATCTCTAGAAAACATTGTTAGCCAGTCCCCCACCTCCCACCCTCTCTTTTCTATGTCACATCAACACAGTTTAGTGGTATCGTTTCCAGAAAAATTCCTGTATATATAACAGTTGTATTAATTCTATAACATGGTTTCTTCAATATTAGATGTGAATAAGTGAGGCCCGATCCTCACATAATTTGTCATAATTCATTATATGCGATGACCAAAAGAATTCCTGAAATATATATTTTCTTTTGGGTAGGGAAATTTTCCTCTCATTCTTTTTGTATTCTCTTTTTTCACTATAGATTTCAACATTTAATATTTGTGACGCATTAGAGTTTTATATGTGACCCTGTTGGCATCACAAATACTTGTTAGTCTTTCCCACCTAGAACTGCGCTCATGTTTGTGACGACTCTGGTCTTTCCCAAAAACTGTTGTTCTCTTGGTCATTTTATAAGTGACGACCAAATAAGTTCTTCACATATTCCAACTACATGTGAAGAATTTACAAACTTCACTTTTAATTTCATCACATTAGCCAATTTTTCTTGTAATGATTTACCTGATCAAAATCAAACGTAATAAGTTGGGTGACATGTTGAGTCTAACACATGAATTATGTGCTCTTATGACTACTAATTAACACTCTTTCTATGATTAACTGAGAAAAATGTGGCGTATGCAATAATTTTTGCTTATTTAGGATAATATGCATAATATACTTATGTTACGTATCTGTGCCTCTCATATTAATTGGGTCCCTTGGAATTGGTTCTTGATTTGATTGGCTGTGCACTTAATTATTGAACATTTTTATTCAAAACGAGGGGATGTTTTTCCATGGTCAGGCCAGAAAACCATTATTATATGCAATCCTGCATGCCATAGTGGGGTCCTTACAGTTCCATGGCTGTCAATTCATGCTATTATATATGTGTATATATATATAAAGCAAGACACAGCAAAAACAGCTAAATTTCTAGGATTCTTGCTGAACATTCACAAGTTTATAAAGGAAATTCACCTTTTGCAGTTTGGGTAATCAGAAGAAAATGTTGAATGTGTGCATATATAAATATGGAACACGAGAGGGAATTTCAACATTTTCAGAGAGATTCTCTATCTTTGAAGACAGGCTGAGGGCATAAAGGAACTCCACCTCTATGAGTGCCTGGCCTGCTGCTATACTGCTTTTGCTGTGAGAGGTCATCTCAATATATATAACTCAGATTAAAATAAAAGTGATTTTCAGAGAAGTTCCAGGAATGGCAATGAGAAAGAAGGTGAATTTTCCATTACAAGAAGCCAAACTACTTTTTTTTCTTTTCCCTTTTGTATATTCCAAGCTGGACCTCATGTGAAAGTCTTCTATACTATACTGCATGCACACCCCCCCATGTTTGAATGTTTCCATTCTTTTGCTTTATTTGCTCCTTTTTTTTTTCCTTTTTTTTTATAAAATTGTTAATTTCCTCTTTTTTCCCTCAGGATCGATGCTTCCTTCCTCTATCGTTTCCATTTATATATATATATATATTATGTAAGGTTGATACAGTTGAGTTGGGCTTAAAAGTTTATACCTTTTTGTATATATTATTTTTATTATATATTCTCATGAACCACACCTGTTATGGAACTGCAATCTGTGTAATCTGTACGTGCAATCTGTCTGCGTCACATTTCCAGTCAATTATTGCTATATTTTACCAAAGAGTAAATGGCAAAGTGATTTGATCTTATCCACCTACTGGTTTTCTTTAGATCTTATCAGTAAGATAAAGAAAATAGAGAGAGCCTTTAGATTTCTAACACGCTGGGCAGCTAAAAAAATTATTTGAGGTTTCTTAAAAAATAAAACCCTATTCTGGTATCTACTAGTTCTTAATCTAGCGTACTTCTTTTTGTCTAATACTTTAAAAGCTTCTAAGTTCGAATTTCCCGTTTCTATTTCCTATGAAAAAGCTTGAAACATCGGCAAATGTAGCGTATGGAAAGCTTCTAAGCTTGAATGTACTATTTTCTATTAATAAAAAAGGTTTCATGATCTTCTGTAACCAAAAAAAAAAAAGAAAAGGTTTCATGATCTTCACATGTTGATCGTTTGTGACTATTAACCCAACCAGTTAGAATCGTACCTAAAAAGCAAAAAAAACTATTCAACAGGACGAGCATTTCTGATTGATCAGTACTTAAAAGAAGAAGAGTCTACCGGTTCATGATTGTAAGGGGGCAATCATACCACTTACGGTTAAACCCGGAGACTTTCTGTTAGTACGAAGGTTCAGAAAGCAAACCGCAGAAGCTGTCGTGGGGAACTTCAATTTTCCCGTGCCCAAAATACCTGTGCCCACTCTGTTTCCTCCCTCATCTTTTGACACTTGTCCTTCACCTAATATAAAGTTAACATTTACAATCATGCTCCATATTATTTAGTTTAAATTTAACTAAAAACACACAAAAACTATTATATGAGCTCTCGATAAAATTTCAACTCTAATCATATTCCTTAAATGGTGCATCTCTATTAAAATAAAATTATAAAAATAGTCATAATTAATTAAAGGCTTAAAATATACATAAAATAAAGCAACAATAAATTATAGGGAGTTACTGGAAGTCGTTTCTCCCTTCTCAGTTTGGCATTGCTGTGCGGTAAAAATAATCGCTGTCAGATTTGCTATGAGAGAAATCAGCTGTGAGATAAAGCAGTTTGGCGTTTGGTAAACTTTTTGTTAAAAGTATTATTGATACTGATTCCCGCATAATCAGAAAATGATTGCAGCATAATCATTAAACCCAGTGCCCATTGGAAACTGATTCTTGCATAATCAGAAAATGAAAGCACCTCATTAGCTGCTTTCCCTTATAGCTTTCTCTTACAGCAATTTTTAACAATAAGTGATTTTCTCATAGTTTATCAAATGGGCCGGGCTTCCCAAAATTTTTAAAAAATCACTTATCACCCCAAATGAGCAATGCCAAACTGGCACTTAGGAGTTCCTAGAGATCTCCTTATTTTAAAGGGTGGATAAGGAACATGGTTGAAGTTGTATTTTTTCAATTCCTCTATAAAATTTATTTAAGGATGTAATTTAGGGAGCCCATTGTAAATGCTCTGGGTCCATGAATTTCTATTAAATATTAATTAAATATCAATACAATATTTTAGATGTTTTCTTGAGGAAGTTTTAGTATAGAGAACATAGACGATGAAGGGAAAGGAAAATTGTTTTTTGGTGTTGGGTAGTTACAAGACTGACGGGGTTTTGTACATCGGAGTATGTCACTTCTGTTGCTGGTGTCGTCAACTATAGTAGAAGCTCAGAGCCTCCTGACTCTGTTGGTGTAGGTGGTGTCGCTAGTTGATGTGCAGTAGTCGATGATCAACGTATGTAGCGGCAGTCATCTTGATGGTAACGATTTCATTGAGCAGAAAAAAAAAAATAACCCACAAGGAAACCTTGTGAATTGCATATGGATTCATTGATATTCATGCATCATAAATTTTTTGGTTATGGTTCTTCTTCTTTTATTTTTTTGGAAAATTTTTGGGTTATTGTTTGTGGCTCACCATGAACACCTTGAATGGGCTTAATAGAAAAAAGGATCTGCAATTGAGTGAGATTGAAAGAAAACCTTGTATGTAATAAGCGCTAACAATAATTGAGATGTTTCAAATAACAATATTTTTCTTCAAAATGAAACAAATTTTTAGGGTGTGAAATAGAAAATGAGGAAGTTGAGGTTCCACCTCGAAACCAATTGACAATGGAGGGGAGTAGCCCAACTCCTTGGGCTTACTAGATTTCTCAACTTTCCAATATGAAATATTTTCACCTTGACATTCTCACACACTCTCCCACGTGTAGCGACATTTCAAGCATAACACGTGCACAAATATATTGGGTGATGTGGAACTATGGTTGTAGGGCTTTCACCCTCTGATACAATGAAGGAAATTGAGGTTCTATCCTAAAACCAATTGGCCAATAGGGGGATAATTCAACTCTTTATAAACCCTTTGGGAAAAGTACTAAACAAAGAAAAGGATGACCATGAGATGCTAGGTTCAATTCCCCTCTTCTCCAATAAGAAAAGAAAAGAAAAAGGTGTTTGTCTTTGTTCTGTACCGTCCTGAATTGCATTAAGTGCAAGCAAACAGATCATGACCGTAGATCCTAGATCTTGAAACCCAGAACCAAAAATCAACATTTAAAGCCCATAACCTCATTTGTTGAAATAATCCATTTTCCAAATAATAGAAGTCGAGCCCAACCAGAACGTTTGGATCAATCCTAATGGCCACTCTCAAGCATTTAGCAACCAATAGGAAGTTGACATCTAGGAAGGCTTCAAGCAAGAGAAAAAAGTCAGGAAAGCCACACATATTTAGGAAAGGCACGCATATTTTCTTTAGAATATTCTTTTGCGTAACCTAATCTAAAGATAAACAAAGATGCAAGCGTATAAAATGAGAGGATAAAACACTAAGATGCGTTTGATAATTATTTCAAATTTAATTTTTAGTTTTTATTTTTGTGCTAGAGTATAGATAAAAATGAGAGTGATAATGGGAGTGAGGATGAGAGTGAGAGAGAGAATGAGAAGGGAAGATGAGAGGGAAGAGTAACAAAAGTGAAAACAATTTTAAATAGATTTCAGTTTTTAGTTTTGGTTTTCATTTTTGTTACTTCTCCGTCTCATCCTCCTCTCTCATCTTTCCTCTCAATCTTATCTCCACTCTCACTTCTATTCTCCTTTTTTTTTTCTTTATACTCTAGCACAAAAACGAAAAACTAAATTAAAATGGTTATCAAACGGGTCCCTAACTTTTTCTACATGCAAATTGTAATCAATTAATGAAAAAGAGAGACCACCCATTCAAAATAGCTTAATGAAGGATAAGAGTTTATATATTAAGCAAGAGAAAGTTATCTTTAGGAACCCCAACATTTCCACTCACTTTATCGTACTCATAAACGATGACCAAAAGGAAAAAGAAGTAAATCATATGTAGAAAAGTCTAGCCCACCTAGGCCATTAAGACCCTTTCGGAAAATAGTGAAGGTTTTTTTATCACAAAACGTTCCTGACGTTTGCGAAACTATCAAATTGCATTTTTGAAGTTTTTTTCTATCACTCATGGTCCATAACATTAATATAGGTGCTCTTAAATGATCCATATGTTAAAAAAAAATGTTAAATTCAAGGATATAATCGTTAAATCAATCCAAAATTATAAAATATTTCTTTCTCCCCTCTTTCTTTTATGTTTCCTTTCCTTCTCTCTTCTCTCTTTCTTCCTCTCTCTGAGTTCAGTCTTCTCTCTCCTCTTTCTTTTTTATTTCCTTCCCTTCTCTCATTCTTTTCCTCTTCTTCTCTCTCCACTAGATATCTTTCTCTATTTCTTTTCTTCTCCTTCCCTTCTCTCTTTCTTTCTCTCCCGAGTTTAGCCACCACTCTCGCGGCAAGTTTAATAATCTAAAATCTAAAACTTTCTTCCAATTGAACAAAAGGGTGGTACATTAGTTTACAAAGGAATGCAACAAACTGTCTTAGAACCGCTCACAACCTGAGCAAAATAAAGTGATGTCAAGATCTCAACTTGGACCTTATTTCCAGGCCCAAAGGAAAAGCTATAATCTTATGTTGTCTCTTCAAGGCAAAATTTTGAATCTACTTAGCAATAGACATAATGTCTGCAACTAAATAGTACTTGCATTTCTCACTAAGATAATTGAACTTACCACGAGAGTGGTGGCTGAACTCGGGAAGAGAAAGAAAGAGAGAAAGAAAGAAAGAAGGGAAGGAAATAAAAAAAGAAAGAGGAGAGAGGAAGAAAGAAGAAAAAGAGATAAAAAAAGAAAGAGGAGAGAGGAAGAAAGAAGAAAAAGAGATAGAGAGAGAGAGAGAGAGAGAGAGAGAGAGAGAGAGAGAGAGAGGAAACAGAAAAGAAAAAGGGGAGAGATAAATATTTTATAATTTTGGATTGATTTGACGATTATATTCCTGAATTTAATATTTTTTTTAACAGATGGACTATTTAAGAGCACCTATATTAACGTTAGGGACCATGAGTGATAGAAAAAGACTTTAAGGATGCAATATGATAGTTTCGCAAATGTCAAGGACGTTTTGGATAAAAAGCCAATAGAGAATGATTCTTAGCTTAAAATCATGAAAAGACTCACAACATACCCTATCTATATATACTGAAAATCGGTTTGTATACGTTTAAAACATGTCCATATATGTAGTCCACAATCAAATTACTTGTTTTATATACGAGTCTTTCACCAATGTAGTTACTAGTTATTTCAAAGTTTCAAAATGATGCAATTTATTTCTTCCTTTGGTAAAGGCTGTCCCGTGACAACAATAAGGATTTGAGCTTGGCACTTTCATCCATTGTGCTATGACAAAGGGTAAGGGGAAGTAAGGGCAAATACTATTCATGTGAATAGTGATTGCCATAGCAATTTTTTTTAATGCATTCCCACTTATTGCTATGGCAACCCAAGGATAATCAGTATTCACAAGAGATATGAGAAGAGGAATTTGTATGAATTTTGGTGTGGAAAGTGAAGAAGATGACTAGGTATTTATAGAAAAAAAAATCTGAATTTTTTGATATTTAATTTTTTTAATATTTAAATTGCTCGATGACGTCACAATGGCTAAACTAAATTGGTATCATTTGCTAAACAAAATTGTTCACTGAATATAGATAGATTTTAAAATGGTAAATTACACAATAAACTTTTCTCCAATAGTTGATTATGTAAGTTTCTTTGTGATGAGAATTATACATAGTTTAGTTTCGAATTATATGATTTGTGCACTAATTGACCTTTTTACTGTTTTGCAAATTAACATTTGGCAACACCGACAGAGTTACACTCTCTCAAGACAGCCTAGTCACCGTCCTTTTGTCCATCATAGAACTCTTCGATCTGATCTCTCTCCTAGTCTCTCTCTCTGAAACCCATAAAGGCTTTCTCTTTCTTTCGCTAAGCCTGACTGTGAATCTCTGATTGATCTTGTGGGTTGGTGGAAATGGCGGGAGGAGTGAACAGGAAGATATCAGCGGCGTCGGCCAGAGCTCACACCAGAAGAGCCAAGCAAAATAGTTCCTTCCAGCTTCCTCCAGGTGGGTTTTTCTTGCTTCTTGTTTTTCCTGTTTATCTTTATTTGTTTTGGTAATTTGATTTAATGGTTTCAATGATTACGATTATTCATTGTACCTCGTTTTGTTGTAAGTCAGCGCCAAATTCTGTTTGCTCTATGAGAAAAATGCAGGACCAGAATATAAGAACTGCGTTTGTTTGAGGACTTTTTCATTATATGGGGTATAATTAGATTTAAAAGTTTTACTTAGCAAGTCTTATCTGTGATTAAGTTGGCTGAGTTTTCATTTCTTCCAAAATAACGATAAGAATAAGAGACCAGCCTTTTCTTTTCTTCACTTTTGTAATTATATTTACAATACTAATCAGAGGGTTCTGTTTTTTTCAATAAGAAAAAACTAAAATTGACTAATTGTTGCATCATTTACTGATACTGTTGAAAGTTAAATAAATGTCTTCAAGTTGAGCTGTGATATGTTGGGTTAGGACTAGGATAGATCGTGGTTTGACCCTATTTAATGTATCAAAAGAAGTAATTAAGGGAAAATGAGAAATTTTGACTTGGATAATAAACATTTAACAAATGGTATCTTGTATGCTTCAAATTTGTGATTGTATTAGCAGTGTGATCTTTGAGATTTCATCATTTGTCAAAACGAAAATTAACAAAAACTAAAATAAAGGTTTGGTTCTCCTTGTGGTAATTCGTTGAGGGAAAATCTTATCCCACAGTAAGGTTGAAATAACAATTAGATATAAGACATTTGTCTTTCATCTGGATAGCAGTAAGTATACAACTAACTGCGTTCACGCATTTAAGCAGAAAGCCAACATATGTGTTTGATCCCTAATTTCTTGTAAACTGTCAGTAAGAATTTGTTCTAAATGCATCTGATGCAGAATCTGTATGTGTTTGATATCAGACACTCAAATAAATTAGTCCAATCTTTCTTGTTGCTAAAAAATGTAGTAGAAATTTGTTGGCGCTTTTTCTCCAACCTCTGTATTGTGATTCCGTTAGAACTCAAAAATTTCAGGGATGTTTATGAAAGCACTAGTTGCATTGTTTATTGGATTTTTGGCATGGACATATCAGGCAATCCAACCTCCTCCATCGAAGATAATTGGCTCTCCTGATGGGCCGCCTGTTACAGCACCATTTATTAAACTTAGTGATGGAAGGCGTTTAGCCTACAAAGAGCATGGGGTCCCAAAAGAGAATGCAAAGCATAAAATAGTTTTTGTCCATGGTTTTGATTCTTGCAGGCATGATGCTGTCGTTGCTGAAACCCTGTCTCCGGTATCTATCTCATGGTTTGTTTTGTATCTATCTATTTTCCCTTTAATCACATTTTAACCTATGGTGAATTCCCCCAGGAAACTGTTGAAGACTTGGGGATCTACATTGTGTCTTTTGACAGACCTGGTTATGGAGAAAGTGATCCTAATCCAAAGCGCACAGTGAAGGGTATGGCTTCAGATATAGAGGAGCTGGCTGATCAATTGGGTTTAGGACACAGATTTTATGTAATTGGTTTCTCCATGGGTGGACAGGTGCTTTGGAGCTGCCTCAAGTACATCCCTCACAGGTATGATTTTTTTCAAGCAATGTAAGTGAACAGGTTCTGCATGTATGTGTCTGTGTGTTAGAAACGAGAAAGTAGTACAACACAATACAACAGATCTTCATACAATGGCACATAATCATTGTTTGTGGGACCCATATCATTTACTGAATGGACCTGTATCATTTGTTATATCGGTTTGTTGTCGTTAGAGAAAGGGAGAGGTGGGGGGGGGGGGGGGGGGGGGGTGATTGAGGTATTGTATGTCTTTTATTCTTATGCTAGGTGTGAATGATAACAGGCTTGCAGGAGCAGCAATATTAGCTCCAGTGGTTAACTACTGGTGGGCTGGTTTTCCTGCAAATCTATCTACTGAAGCTTATTCCCAACAGCTTCAGCAAGACCAATGGGCACTTCGTGTGTCTCACTACACCCCTTGGCTTACCTACTTCTGGAACACTCAAAAATGGTTTCCTGCTTCAAGTGTTGTGGCTCACAGTAGAGATATTCTTTCTGACCAAGACAAAGAACTCATGGCTAAGCTTGAGAAAAGAGGAACATATGTGGTATGCACCCCATGTTTTGGAAATTTTCATAAAATTAGATTATTTAAAATTTAAAGTTAAACCATTTCATAATGACATTAGCCAAATTTAATATTCTACATTTACTGAATAAGTTACCAAATTTCAAAATTAATTTGGTTTATCAAGTTATTTTTTTTATAGGCTGAGATCCTTGCTAGTGTTTTGAAATTTATGTGTAAACATTCTAGAAAATTAGGCTGATTTTTCAACAAAAAATTAGTCTAGTTCTGATGCTTGAAATTATACTCGTCATTTTGTCTGTTTGCTATTTGAAGATTAACGTTTCCTTATGTTTCTTTTCCATTTTGATTTTATGCTGAATCAATTAAGGTCTTTTAAGCTATGGATTATAGTTATTGCCTTCGATCTATTGTGAAGTAAATAATGAGCCATGCCAACTACATCCTTGCCCTGTTTTCTAGCATGTGTCTAATTGATAATTCCCCTCCCATGGATTGAATTTGAGACCCTTCGCATGTGGGCAGAGGTATTATTTGGTTACCCATACCGGTGAAACTAATTGAGTGCTGCTTATAAAAAAGAGAAAAGTTTTCATTGTCTCACAAATGAATCTACTTTGAATATCTACCGTCAAGCCTACACTGCGTCAAGAGACATCTTTGCAAGCCTTCTGGTTAGTGTTAAGAGGTGGTTGGTCTTAGCATTTCATTGGAACTGTAGGAACATATGACTAGTAGGACACTAATCTGGCACCTAGTGAATTGTCGATTTAAATATTATTTCCCGTCATGGAATAGCAATGTGAGAACTTTGAAGCTTTGCATTTCTGTTTCCTAGACTTCAATCTTTCCATTGGAACTGTGGGAACATATTACATATGCCTAGTAGGGCATTAATCTGGCATCTTGTGAATTCTGGATTTAAATTTTTTTCTTCTTCATGGAAGAGCAATGAGAAACCTTTGAAGCTTTTGCATTTCCCTTCCCAATAATTAGATCCCTATTTTATGAACAGTTTTGTTTTCACTTTATCATAGATGAAGCTTTCATGGGAACTACATTTTAAGATAACCGTGGTTGTGGGCTCTATATCTGTGTATCTTTGTACTTCTCAGTATCAACCTCTAAAATTTGGAGTTTCTCCTGACTAAGTGTATAATCCTTGATTAAATATGCAAGGTTTGTTATAGATACATTAACTTTATAGACCCACATGGCACCATACGCTTCCCTGATGTAACAACTCTTGTTAATGTCTTTTACAAACCATGTGCTTGCAGTGTACAGTAAATTCATCGGTTGGCTTTGGATGTTAGATACTCAGAAAATGATGCTGATATTTAATGACATGCTTTGTTACGTCTCTGCTCTCTGTCTGCTCTGTCTCTGTCTCTGTCTCTGTCTCTCTCTCTCTCTCTATAGCTTGTGGACTTTGAAACTTGAATGTGCTTAGGGAAGCTTCAATCCGAGAGTACAATTGACATAAAACAAGTGAACACTATATGCTATTACAGAAATAATTTTATTTTTTCAGAAAAGAAAGTGATGTCATTGTTTTTGAATGTGGTTTCCTCAGGAACAGGTAAGACAACAAGGAGAATTCGAGTCCCTTCACCGTGACATGATTGTTGGATTTGGGACCTGGGAATTCACCCCTCTGGATCTTGAAAACCCATTCCCTAACAATGAAGGTTCCGTCCACTTGTGGCATGGAGCTGATGATCGTTTGGTACCTGTTAAACCGCAACGCTACATTGCTCAACGGCTTCCATGGATTCACTATCATGAGCTGCCAGGTGCTGGGCACTTGTTCCCACATGCTGATGGGATGTGTGATAATATTGTCAAGGCACTTTTAACTGAGGGGTAGCAACCTTCCAAATGCTTAATGAGCTACCTCAGATGAACTTTTTTGTGCATTTCTTCTCCAATACGGAGAGATAAAATTTCAGTTGATCATATTGGTATGTATGATAGATCTTGTATTAGCCAGCTTCCTTTATATATTGTTGCATCACAATGAAATTGTTTCTTAGGGATTGAATTTTAAAAAGTTGGGTTTAAGAAAGCGAAACCAGGATTGCTTTTTGGTAGTATTTGGATTCGGAGGTATTGAAACCGAGATTAAAGAAAATTCTTGCATGTTTACCATGTTAAAATTTCATTTACCAGCACCTAGACCAGTTCAGGATGGGGAAGCACAACAATTCATGTTTAAAACCACTTCAGACACAAATAATACATGGGTTTAAATGACCAACACAATTTCTTCTACTGTATCAATACAAGATACATTAAATAAAATTGCTCCTCCGCAATTCTGGGCAAACCAACTTAGAACCTCACCCTTTTTGGATCAAATCTTCTTCTCATAGTTCCAATCTGCTTTGAACTCAATCCAAAGGCCTTCTCCAAGAGTTCATCATTAATCCCAGACCCAAAAATGGCAGATGGGATCTTTTGCATTCCGGGGTTTTGGCTATTGAAGCTTCCAAAAATTGTAGCAGGCTTTTTACCAACATTCATTTGGAAGTGCACTAGACCCCTAGGGAACACCATGACTTCCCCTTGTTCAATTACCCTTGCAAAAACCCTATTGGTTGAATCAACAAACCCCGAGTAAACACTCCCTTGCACTATATGGGATATTTCTGTGGCTCTTGGGTGAAAATGTGGTGGATTGATTCCACCAACGTTGAGGTCAGCTCTTACAAATGACATCCCTAGTGTGTTGATCCCGGGGAAGATTGTTGGGTTGACTGAGATGGCTGCGAGGCCCGTGTCAGTGAAGTTTCCGGCCACCTTCATCCCGGAGAAGACAAAGTCATCGGTGGTAGCCTCGGATGAGTTCTTGCATGGGAGGAAGGTGTGAAGAGGTGTTTTTATGACACCTAATTTTGGGTTTGGTATGCAATAGTCTTGAACTGGATCAGGGTCAGAAGCCAATGTCATGGCACATAGGAGGCAGAAAATAACAAACAAAAGGGTGAGCCTAGGAGACATTTTTCTTGGTACAAACGCACCCTTGAATTGGGTTACAAGCATATATAGGGGTCTATGTGGGGTTTTATAGAACTCAATATATAATTGAACTTATAAGCTCCTCTAAATGATCACATTAGATATAATTAAAAAGATTATTTGCAGGATAAAAGGCGGGTTTCATGGAAGTTTATCAAATTTGGACCACCATAATGATCTCTTTTGCATCCAATACATTAATAATTAATAATAATTTCAACTAGTAATGAAAATTATATTGCTCCATTCAAATCATGAACAAAAACGATGTGGACGACAACCATGATTATGATGATTATTCCTTCTTCATGAGAGCGGCGCCTGAATATGTATACTTATTCCTTCTTTTGGTCTGCCAATATTTCTGCATAATTCATTTGCATGTGGCCAAGCAAAATGAATAATTTGATAAAGATATGAATGATAGGTAATTTTCTTTGCTTGGGAGTGAAGGGAAGATAACTATTTGAGGGATGATTAAATCCACGCATTGGAGATGTGATAATTGTTTTGGCAAATGGTATGCCAACAGATGTATATTTCATTATCCCACGATGTATGTCATGCTTCTCTTACAGCACACATCACCTGATCACGTAACGTGTGCGATAGGAATAAGTAAGTATACATCCCGGGATAGAGAAGTCACACAACTCCCTTCCCTTCTCAAAAAAAAAAGAAAAAAGAAAAAAGAAAAAGAAAAGTTTCCTTTAAGGAGTTGAAATTGTAGAATTTTTTGCTACACGAAGAATATGAGTCCCACATAAGAAACTTTGACTAAATAAAATACAAAATATAATGAATGGTTTTACTATTAGTAACACCGAGCCTTTTTGTGATAAAATCTCACACCTACTAAACTTTGTAGATGGTTAAATTGAAGACAATATCAATATTGTTAGTAGTGAGCCCCTGACCCATCTCTCTGAATTTAACATAATCCTTCAAAGTATAGGGATGAGAGAGAGCATGTACTTTTAAATTCTGAATTGTGGCATGTACTTTTCCAATTCTCAGTTGTGCATTGTAATTTCTACCTCCTTTGGTTTTGACTGGGCCGGCTTCTTCCTCGTTAAAAATATGAAGTCCATGCAGATGAAAGTGGGTCTGGCCCAGCCCACATTCTTGAAATAATACTTCAAATTACCCAAAAAGAAACCAAAACTTTGTGCTTGGTCAGATAATGAAAACTTGAAGAATGAGAAACAAGTTTACTATAAAAGATAATTATCGAAATAGTTTTTTTTTTTTTGGGTCAAGGGTGAATGTACGTATTTCTGCCGTTGAGTAAAAATATTGTTTTGAATTGTTCTCTCACGGTTTGTGGGAAGGGGATTGGGTCGCAACTCTCATATGATTTGCCTTGCATTCCATTTTGGAATATGCACGGCCTGTCCATACGGACATTCTGGTACTTGGTTGTCTGACCTTGCACATTGTGTTGGGAAAGCTTGGTCTATGGGGCCAGCATTCTGGGTTAAGAAATGTTAACGTGACTTGCTTAAAAGAGAATCGTTACATGAACTTGCTAGTTACCATCATCTCATGTTCTTGTTCACTTTACATTAGTGGCGGAGCCAAAAACTTTGTATAAAGAGGGCATCTCAAATATTCAAATCTTTTTCTTTACGGTGTGACATTTGAATTAATTTTTTACTTGGTACAAAATTCCTAAATTTAATTACTATACTCTATTATTTTTTATATCACATTACCTATCTATTCATCATTAATACAAGCAAAAGATATTGATTCAAATTAAATGTATTTTGTTAAATATACATACTAAGAAAATTTGAATTGTAGTTTATTACTATAACATTTAGACTCAAAAGAAATAAAAGAGATTTAGAAGGGGTAGTAATAATGTGAAAAAGAGATAGAAGAAAAACAAAAAAAGAAAAAGGGAACTTTGAAATTTGGATAAGAGATATATATAATTAGGCTAAGAAAAATGAGAGGGGGCATAGGACCCCCCCGACCTTGTCTCCCTCCCCCCTTGCTTTACATAATAAATATGAGGGCCAGTAAGGCCCCGTTTGGGATTGGTTTTTTTTCGCTAAAAACCTGCTTCACTTTAAAGTTAAGCAATTTAAGGTGTTTGGTAAAAATAAAATATCCCGATTATTTTAAAAGCAGTGGCCTTTTAACAGCAGCTTTTAAAAGTAGGCTCTGGGTTGCTTTTCAAAGTTGTTTTCAAAAGAAGCTAAGATAAATCTTTAATGAATTTTTTTAATTCCCAAAATACCATCATTCATTTTAAAAAATGACTTCACCTCCACTTTCACATCCAACTCCACCACTTGCACCACCACATTCACTAATTCCACAACCACCGCCGCCATCACCACCACCACCACCACCACATCCTCCACCACTACCACCATCACCATCACCTCCTCCAAAACCTCCATATCCACCACCACCTCCACATCCTCCTTCTCCTCATCCTCCGCCACTACCACCACAACCACCACCACCACCACCACCATCACCTCCTCCAAAACCTCAATATCCACCACCACCTCCACAACCGCCATCCCAACCACCACCTCTACAACCGCCATCCCCACCACCACCACCACCACCACCACAACCACTACCTCCACTCCATCACTACCACTACTACCACATGATTAGTACATAACACTTTCAACATCATGTCTATTTTAGTCATTATTCACAGTTACAACAATTTTATATTAAAATTTACCAAACAGTTTTGACGTTGCTTTTTGTACTAACTGCACTTTAAAAATATTGTTTACCAAACATAGAGCTGCTTTACTTTACAGCTAATTATTTTCAAAGCACAACAAAAGTAACTTTTTTTAAAAGTGACAGCAATCCCAAACTAGGCCTAAGTCTATGTAGGAACTCTATTTTGATTTCTCTCATGAGATTTTGGTCATTTTTTAGAGCTAATTAATTAGCATTAAGCAATTATATAAGCAATACCAAAAGGATAACAATATATCCCGATCAACGTCCTAAGTTCGAATTTTGATATAATGCTTACCAGTCCGAAAACACTCGGACTTCTCTCCACTTCATTTTATTTGAAAGGATATAAATTCGGATCCTCCTTTCTCATATTAAAATTGAAAAAACACTTAGATAGTACCTTATACGTGTGATTTACCGATAATTAACCAAGAACTTTGTGCATAATGAAGACAACATGGGGTAAGTGGGTACTAGAGTATGACAATGAATTGTTCCCAACATTTTTCTCTTTTTTCGCAAGGGCACACACTAACTGTTGAACAAGCACAAGAGCTACTTATATCTTGCCAAAAATACCACAATAATGAAAAATCAATTGTACTGGAGGCATCTGGGAAGGGAAATATGAATATTGGACCACTTCCACTGCTGCGTTCTTGTACAAACAAGAACAAGATCAATACCAGCAGATATACCAAACCCCAAATCAGCGGCTACTGAACCAGAAGAAGAACCACCAACACGGGTTTGCTACAAATCCACCTAAATTTGAACAAAATCCCAAGGGCAAATTCGTCAAACGGAACAAAACAAAGAACAGATGCCCAGATGCCCTAGTTCTCTCGTAGAAATTACTTCTTGCATGTGATCTCCTCGCAGTTTATAAGGCTGCACCAATGAATTGACCAAAGGTAAAGAGTATGTACTTGACTATTTACAAAGTTTCACATATTAGGTTTGAAGGTTCGAGTTTTCATGGATGGATTAAGTACAATATCCGAATTTATTTGATACGTGTGTTTTACAAATAATTGTACATTTTTTCTCAAAATCAGGTACATAATCAAAGAAATGATAACTTTAAATTATAAATTCAAAACATGTTAGAATTATATAAATCCGACTTAATCAGCATGTTAAGCTTTACACTACAATATACACATGCACCAATTGTCATTCATTTTAGAGTGAATGCTCTCTAATTTAACAAATAAATAGGTTCATAGAGTGATTAATACCTCAGTATCATAACCAAATGATAATAAAAAGTCGGATTGTCAAAGCCTATTATTTAAATATTATTATATCATGTACATTTTCTATTAATTTCTGGCTGGAGAAGAACACGTGTTGCTTCTCCAACAAAGACCTCTCCTCCTGCAGCCACATGGCTAACAGGTGTCAAGGGCTCGAAGCATTGTCCAATTTTGGCACTTTGAGGCTTCAAATTTTTATATGAACAACTGTAGAGACTGATGGGATTGACTTGTAAGCAAAAGTTGCACACACCCAAACTCTTCCCCTGTATAAGCTAGCTCTCTCTCTCTCTCTCTCTCTCTCTGTGTACCTAATAACCAAAAAAATTAAATTAAAAAAAAAGAAAAAAAAAAAAAAAAAGGAAAAAAAAAGCCTATCCTTTGAACTTGGTACTATTTATATACCAAAGCTTGAAGCAGAAGTTCATTACCAGTACTTGGTTATGTGAGGTGTGAGCTTGTTTTGTTGGCCCTTCAGATCTGTCCAAGGCTAAAATTATATTGGTTTCTGGCATTAGTTCTTTCTTAGCCTTATCTCTCTCCAGCTTCCCAAATCAAATATATACATTCAGTCAGAGTCAGGTACTTTTTTCTTTCATGTTCATAGCTACCAGGTTCTCTTTCTCAAATCTCTGTATGCTTTGAGAACAACCCATCTGTTTAAACTTGTTTCTGTGATCTGTGTTTGCATGTATTTGATGATTTCTATGTGCTGGTTCTGGGATCTGAGACTTCTTGATGATGAATAATTTCATTCTTTATGCAAATAATTGGTGCAACTCAGGCTTCATATATATTTTGGTCACTTTTTTCTTGGTGGTGTCTAATAATTGTTGAAATACCACTGATTGCAATACTAAAATAGGAAAGATTCTCTTAGCTTTTGCTATCCACCCATGTCCTACATTCTATTCCATTTTCCTATTTTTGGAAATGCATAATTAATTGCAGATAATATGGACCACCATCTCATGAAAGGCACGTGAGTTTCTCCAATTGTTTATCAATATCATGCTTAAGATTAAGCAAAGCACTTGTTAATTCCAATTGGTCCCTCCAAGTCCAAGCGCAGCAGTTTTGTCCTTAAAAATTTGATGGTAGGGACCACCGTAGAGAGATTTGTTGTCTTGTAGTTTCTGTACAGCAACATTTGGAAAATTCATACTGAGGGCTGCTCTGTTTTGTTGATATAAATTTGGAAAATTCGTACTGATTGGGTTTTTGTGATTCAGTTTGATCAGGTCTGTTTGAATTCAGGAACCCAATATTCAATCAAGTGCAGACCACACGAAAACATGGGCGTTTCGGAGTCTGAAATCATCTCCCATGATGAGGTCGAATCGCCGTTGCAATCCGACCAGCAAGCCACGAACCACTTGTTCACCTCATTGGGAAGACAGTCCTCCATCTACTCCCTCACCCTTGATGAGTTTCAGCACACCCTCTGCGAGAATGGCAAGAATTTTGGCTCCATGAACATGGATGAGTTTCTCACCAGCATTTGGACCGCGGAAGAAAACCAAGCCATCAATTCAAACCACACCAACATTAACAACAACCATAACCACCACAACCACCACAACAGCAACATCAACAACATTGATGCGCACATGCCTTTGGCAGAGGCCTCTGAGGAGAAGGCCGCCGCCATAGCCAAGCAACCCAGCTTGCCACGCCAAGGCTCGTTGACTCTGCCTGGGCCGCTGTGTCGGAAAACAGTGGATGAAGTTTGGTCTGAGATACACAAAGGGAAGCAAGCAAAGCAGCAGAACAGTCACAGCAGCAATGATGGTGTTCAGAATTCCGAGTTTGCCCCTCGCCAGCCTACTTTTGGGGAGATGACATTGGAGGATTTCTTGGTTAAAGCAGGGGTAGTTCGGGAACCGGATTCTATGTTGGCGGCTGGGGCCGTGCTGCCGCCTCAGCCCCAACAGCAGCAGCAGCAGTATGGGATGTATCAGAACAGCAACCAGGCAGTGGGGCCAAGTTTTGCTAACAGGCCTGTGATGGGAATGGGGGCTGCTGGTGCTGCAGGCCCTAGTACTAGTGCTGCTGCTGGTATGCCTAATTACCAGGGTATGCCCCAAAATGGGGCCACAGTTGTCGCTGAGTCATCGGGGTATGCTGCAAATGGCAAGAGAAATGGTGCGTACCCGGCAGTGCCGCCTCCACAGGCGGTTTGTTTTGGAGGGAGAGTGGTGAATGGGGGTGGTGGGTATGCAGCAGGGCAGCCAATTGGGATGGCAGCTCCTGTGAGCCCGGTATCCTCCGATGGGATGTGTACTAGTCAGGTTGAGAACTCCGGGGGTCAATTTGGTTTGGACATGGGTGGATTAAGAGGAAGGAAGAGGATCTTAGATGGACCGGTGGAAAAGGTGGTGGAGAGGAGGCAGAGAAGGATGATTAAGAACAGAGAATCTGCAGCAAGGTCTAGAGCCAGGAAACAGGTATCTCATTTCTTTTTCTAAGTCCTAATTCAACTGCTCGTATATGATCAGTAATTTAAGTATCTTTTTCTGATGCTTTCGGTAAGATAGACATTGTTTTATTCACAATTGATCATCAAGAATTTAGTGATGGGGTAGCAAAATGGTCCTTCTTTTGTTTTAGTTTGAATCAACATAATTGCATTATCCCCGGTTGTTATAGATGGATTGAGCAGCAGCTTTAATTTATTATTCAATTTTTTCAATGCTGTCGTACGCATATAGGCAAAGCTGCTAGCTTCTACAAGCTCTTAACAAAGTAGACCAGATAGGTAGTTGATGAATATGATTTTCTACCAAATTCAGTACGAAGCAGTTTGTGAACTGCTAGGTAAGCAGTTGAACCCGCAATCGAAATTTTGAATCATGTAGGATTTTGGTGGACACGCTTGAATTGGAAGAAACTGTTTTATTATTCTTTCAAGAAGAATCATGGCAAAAATTTCCTTTTTAGTGATATGTGCTGCTTTTACAGGCATACACAGTTGAATTGGAAGCGGAACTGAACCAGTTAAGAGAGGACAATGCACACCTTAAACAGGCGCTGGTAATGACATGGGAAACATTTTGATGCGTCAAAAGCTTTCTGCCTTCTTTTGTTTCTTGTAATTATTTGCTCTTGCTGATCGGGTTAACATGAACAGGCAGAGCTCGAGAGGAAACGAAAGCAACAGGTAATTCTTGCAGTTAATTTCTCATTGTAGCACTTAGCAATGGAACAAATGCTTTCTAATAACTTGTGAGGTCTGTATGTGGAGTAGAATGTTATGTTCGATAGCGATTTTGATTCACAATCTCGCAAAATAATAATACTATTTCGTATATGTTTGTGCGTGACTGCACATTTAATAATAGGCCTATGTTCTGTAAAAGATGCTATTGATCACATTATGCATCTTTACTTTGCAAACTGCAGATTCACAAACCGCACGATTATGCATCCTTAAATCTTTTATCTAATTGAGATGGTTTTGCAGTACTTTGACGAAATGCAAACGAGAGTTCAGAGCAGGGCCCAGAAAGCTAAGGAGAAGCTGCGAGTGTTGAGGAGGTGTCATAGTTGCCCTTTATGATATGCAAGACAGAGAGATGGTAAATTCATTCGAGATTTGTATTTCAAGTTGCCTTTGGACATCTTCTGCCTTTTTCCAAATCAATATGTTATATTTCTCTACTTAACAAGTTCTTCCATGCAGATCATTGAGGAACAGAATTGGCATCTCCCACCAAGAGGATTGAAGCTGTGCAAGCTAACCCCAATGCTGAAATGGCTACAAGGTGGAGCAAATGATTGAGTGATCAACACCAACGTAAATGACCATGAGAATATGGATCGTTGAAAAAAAGTTGAAATCTGTAAAATCTAGTAGAATAATATTAAATTTGAGATGTGGGTTGTTGTTCTTGTAAGTTATGTATTAGGCTTAATGGTATGTGTGCTGTAGTTTTGTATTCAACTTACAAGTCTTCTAGAATAATTGACGTTATTAGCATAAGCTAAAATTCTTTGCAATTAGAGCCTCCTACCCAAAACCAGTCTAGCACAAATGCAAGAACTTACATTTTCTAACGTCGAAATGGTGAGAACCATGCCCCTTGACATATGTCGTCTCGTCTCTTGAGCTTAACGCACATTCAAGTCTACTCTGATATCATACAGGATTAGAGCAAAGGTTTTAACTAAATAGAAATAAGTTTACAATGATTTGCAATCTTATTTTAATCAAAATGCAAGTAATCTACATTGATTTGCAATCTTTATATTTGTGTTTGCAAGGGTTTGCAAGATTGGCTTGGTTGATCATGTTCATCAAGTCAGACTGGACCTAGTATACTCAAATGTGAGTTGACTGGTCAAGCGTTGACTGAAAAAAGAAAGTTTCCCATTGCATAAAACTAAAAGAACAAGTTACATTCTAAAAGCTTGAGATTTTTACGTGTTCTATTTTGGGGCTTTTCAGGATAAGGTACCTTCACACCTAAATTGTATGGTCGGCCTCAAAACTAGCTACTCTTAAAAATTGCATCAACTAAAACGGGATGCATGTTTCAAAAATACACATATATTACGTGTACTTACTAACTATGCACATTCATATATACCTCTGATATGCACAATCTCTGGTTAACCGGCCTTCTTTTTCTTGGTGGTTAAAAATTCTTAATCTAAATCCAGGTTTGGTTTGAGGGCTGGTGTTCTAGCGCAACGCGCGAAAAGAAAAAGAAAAAAACAAAATAAAAGAATTGTCTTGGACTTGTTTAGCATTATATTCATCAAAACATCTCTAGATCTCTATTCAACCATGAGTTCGAAAAAATGTTGCTGTTGCTGCTGCCTCCTTCTCTTATTATTTTTCATCGTGGGCCTGATTGTTCTTTTCGTGCTTAAAGAAAAATTAGGGCCGTCGTTAGAAGCGCGCTATAAGGTGACGGATGCCTCATTGAGCCAGTTTAGCATGGGGTCTGGCAACAACCTAGAATACAATCTAGCCGCCAACATTAGTGTTGAAAATCCTAACAAATATTCTGACTACAGATATGAAAAATTTATAGCTGTTCCCTCTTACGGTGACGAGGATTTAAATGAAGTTTCTTTGAGCTCATTCGAAGTAGCGAAGAAGAACACATCTGCATTGACACCTCTAGTGTTCAAAGGGCAGAAATCGGTGTCTCTTAAGGGCGATGCAGCGTCCAACCTTAAGAGTGGTTCGGTTTTCGAAATCGTTTTGAAGCTCAAGATTAAGGTTATGAGCAGAGCTGGTAAGGTTGAAATTTACAACGAGTACAAGGAAGAATGCAAATTGAAGGTTCCCTTGTTGAATTCCAAGGAAAAAGCTTCTGAAAAATTTGAGAGTACAGATTGCAAAAAGGTTCGGTTTAGCTTACAGTTCTTTTTGTGCTCACTTATAAATATTATGGCAATTACAAAGAGATATCCTAAGTCTAGCTAGAAACCTTGATTGAAACCCTGCACTGGCTAGAAATTTCCTTTAGGGTTAGCTTGAAATTAGACCTTTGAAGTAATTAATCAAATATATGCTTTTTGTGTGGAATTCAAACCTTTATTTAAGTTTAAGTATAATCTCATCTCTGCGCAGGTTGGAAGCACTAGTTCGGGGATAAAGGTGTGATTTGTACATTTGAGTCATCTCAAGACCTCGTGGAAGGTAGGCCAAATCAATGTTCTAAAGCAAACAAGAACATTTTATATAGTTTTTTCAGTTTATATATAGGTTATATGAATATGATTTTGCAATATATCTCTATCTTGATCGGTTTATATTAGCTTGTTGGATTTCATTTAAACCGTTGTTAAGTACATTTAAACCGTCGTTAAGTAATAACTAACTTTTCGTCCTAGTGCTTGTATATTCTAGTAGAAAACAATTGTGTACATGATGGAAAATAACAGAACTCAATGCCTATTTTGATGCAGATTATTGGGCAGGGGATTTTTAGAACACGGTCTACAAGAGGTTTTGTGATCTTTAGAATAGGTGCTTAGTCTTATTACCAACCACAACAGCAGAAATGTGTACAATCTGCATGTGTTTCTTCCTCATCAAGTTTTCATGGCTCTGGTTAAGCACATATAGAGATTAGATTCTCATTTATTAAATGAAAAAAGTTATTCTCAAGGAGGCTCATCTTGTGTTGGTTGCTACTCAGTTTGTATGGCGTAGGGACTTATGGTGGTCTCTTCCTCCATCAGACTTATGTACTAAAGAATCGTTGTTCTCTTCTGATAATGAGTGTAGGAACATTACTTTTCTCTATAAAGTTTTTAATTATACAAGCGATAGTCTAAATTAATCTAATCTATGGGGAGGGGGATTCGAACTTGGGGGCAAGAAAATAGGCATTCCCCTAACCAAGGGTGGAACAAGAAGTGGCTAGCTAAAGTTATTAGCTTAAAATATAAGGATCTTTTTTTTTTTTTTTTTTTTTTTTTTGGGACTTTTATAATTTTTCTAGAAATAAAATTATACACTAAATCATATAAACCAAGCTAATTCGAAATACAGAAAAAAATAGAATTAGAACCGTATTATTCACAAAATGGTGAATTTCATTTAGAAAAATGCTTCTTGTTTGGAGATTCGAGACAAATCAATGAAAAAGCTTAAAATGGGAGAGTTGGGGCTAAAGACTTTACCCTTAATTAATTGGTGTTGGGACAATATTTGACACCAGATACAAACGTGGAACAATCTTTGACATCAACTACAAATGTAGAAGACCTCTAAACCAAAAATTACTCCTAACTATGTGTATTAGTGTTGGCAAGAAATGAAATTGTGTATTTTTATTTACAGGTTCACAAACTGGGCTATATAGGTTTGATTTATTTTTCTCCTTGAGCTACAGTCCACTAGAGCCCACAATGTGGTTCCACCCGAGCCCCTAACCAACTGGCCTAAACTCAATTTCATAATGTTTCTAAACATTTAAGCACGTCATCAAATATAACATCCAAGTTGAAGCATCTGAAGAAATGTTTGATTGGGGCCTAAACTCTTGCTCAATGCCCTATCCTAAAAATGAGTCGTCTCGCAGATAGACACAGTGGTTGCGTTTCCAAAACTTTCAGTAAGTTTCCTAGTTTTTCTATGCCTAAGAAAATGTTTTGGAAGTTCCCATTGGCAGATCTCACGCAGTTACTCCTAAAATGCGTTGATGTGGTGTAGTAATATGACTAAAAAGGAAAAGTTTGAAGTGGGCAACATATTCCTTTTAGAAATATGTATATATATATAGATATATATGGGTGCTTCTCCATTGCAAAGTCCCACAATGCGGATTCGTTATGGAATTGAATTTTTGACCGTGCGATTGATTTGAACAGTTCACATCTGTTCTTCCTCTTCTCTCTCCTCTTCCTTTCTTTTTTCATTCTTCTCTTCTCTCTCCTTTCCCTCTCTCTTCTCTCTGTTTTTTTATTCTTTCTCTCCGCTAGTTTTCTTCTCTCTTGTCATCTGGTGATTTTTTTTTTTCTCTTCTCTCTTCTAGCTAGTTGGCTCTTCTTTTTTTCTCTCTCTGACAACATTGAAAATACTACTAGACCAAGACCTAGACGTACTAGCATTTAAATTGATGTGCAATGTCATTTTTTTAAAATCCACCAACAGCCATTTAAATTGACTATTTCATAAACGTCACCAATTGTAAAAGATTTTCTTCAAATCTTATCTGGAGCTTGCCCCTCATTGTCAACGATACCCAAGTCAATGACATTGGAAGTTAAGAGGAAGCATGTACCTTCATTGTCAATGCGGCCGACCATTGGAAGTTCACAAGTAACTTCGATCTTTTATGATTTAAATCATTCACAAGTATATAACACGACCCAATCATTCTTCTCAGCATATTAATCGTCTCTTTATTCTCAGCTAGCAGCAGCCATGCGTAATGGAAGGCAAAGCCGCTGGTGCAACTTCTCTTGCTTCTTCTGGATCTTCTACTACTCCATCCTCGCCTTCATTCTTTTCATTGTCGCCATCATCATCTTCTGGTTGATCTTTCAACCTCAGGAGCTCAAATTCACCGTCACCGATGCCTCGTTGACCGAATTCAATCTCACCAACACCACCAACAACACTCTATACTACAACCTCGCCCTCAACGTATCCATAAGAAACCCTAACAAAAAGGCCGGTGTATATTACAATCGGATCCAAGCCATTGGCAACTATGGGAAAAAGAGGTTTGCATTGGTCAACACCACTTCCACTCCATTTTACCAGGGCCACAAGAACACAACCATGGTGCGTTTTGTGCTTCAAGGGCAGCAAGTGGTGGTGCTTGGGGGAAAGGAGCTTTCTCGGTTTAACTCGGAAACAAGTGCTAGGGTTTACAATATTGATGTGAAGCTGGCTCAACGGATAAAGGCTAGGTATGGTAAGATCAAGACTGCCTACTTCAAGCCCCCAAAGGTGGATTGTCAACTCAAACTTCCTTTGAGTACTATTTATAACAATGGAACTTCTGTAGGTCCTAAGTTTGTTTCCAAGGAGTGTGGGAGTGTCAAAATCTTTACAATCTCCGTGGGGATTGGGATTGGTCCTTTTAGTTTTGAAACAGGCTGAGGAGTATAAGGGACGCATGCCCTTCAATGATATATCTTGAATATTTTTACTGTGAAATAATCCTCTCAGTTTGAGTTTAGTAATGGAAATTATGTAGCTAAAAGAAGAGTAAAGGTTTATTATTACAAGCTTCAATTAATTAATACCATTTTCTATTTGTTGAAAATTAAAATTGATGATGACGTTGTGGATGCAAAAATCTGTGTTCCCACAGACATAACCTCTTTCTATTTTACTTTATACATTAGAATATGTTGATTATGCCATACAACTGCTTATCGAGGTCTACTATCGGCAACACTATCCCTCTTTACATGGGAGAGTAATTAAGTGGCGGGTTATAGCTAAATGTCGAAATCCACTATGAACTCGATTTCCCCTGTAATTTTTCGGCAATAATTTTCGCTTGAATTAATAAAAACATCTAATTTCACTATTACATTCAAATGTCATCACATTTCATCTAATTTGCTCTTTAAAATGGGATATGTATAAAAATAAAAATAAACACGCATTACACATGTATTTTCCATAAAACGGGATATGCATGTTAGACACTTTGAACCATTTCACCATTTTAGATCTACATATTAGATTCTTGTATTGATTTCTTGAAGAAATTGATTTTTTTTTTTTTTTCTTTTTCAGAATCTACATTCCATCATATCATTCTGGACGTGTGTTGTGCTGTTAGTGCCATGAGGTAAAGGAGCTCAAGAAGGATGCTGCCACTTTCATGAAAGACTAGCTGCAAACATTTTGACTTGGAGAATAAGACTGCTTAGGAAGTTATAGCTTGTACTTGTTTTTCTTTGTAACTTTCTTTCTCTATTAGTGGATTGCCTTGTCGAATGATGACCCCCAGTTTTTTCAAGTAGTGGGTTTCTCAGTGAACATCTTTGTGTGTTACTCTGTTTGGTTGCCTAGTCATACTATATATGTGTCACACTCTTATGGAAGTGTGAGGTAAAAGAAAAACTTGAAATTGGTACTTAGGTGACGAGGGTTAACTTTTACGACACTTAAACAAAACGCAACAATCTTCACACACTTTAGACCTTGACCAAGTACACTTATGACTAGTCAACTGCTAGGCATGAACAACCACAATCAAGAATACACACAGAGCATGCCACAATGTACCTGCAACCCTAAAAGATTACTAGTGAGAACCTAGGCACTCAGAAGGACCCGTCAATCTAGGCATCCCCTATGCTAGCAACAACTATGGTGAAAGTGTGTGAAATCATCATAATCAAGTAAACACCAAACAACAGATAATGATGACTAGTCAACTATAAGGACACAAACCCAGAATTTATACAATGACTAGTCAACCACAATTCATACGATGACTAGTCAACCACCAAGAACACAAACCCAGAAATTCATACGATGACTAGTCAACCACCAAGAACAGAAACCCAGAAAAATTACAGAGATGCAATCAGAAATTGTTCACCCAGAAACCCACCATTGGGAAAAACTGGGGGTCATCAACCGACCAGGCAATCCACTAAGTAGAAAAAGATTCTTACAAAGGAACACAAGCAAGCTCAAGCAAAACCTAGATCTATTTAGGAAGATGAGCAATACCTCCTTTGTGCAATCTTCTTCTCCAACTTAGCAAAGCTTGAAGCCAGTTCTTCATGGCAATGGCAGCTCCTTCTTCAGCTCATTCATCCCATGGCACCAGCTTGCAAGCTCAACTCAAACAGAAACCAAAATTTGGATTCAAAGGAGAATAACCAATTTCTTCAAGAAACCATACTCTTGAAGAAATCAGTAGTGAATCTGACCTAGATATAAATGAGAGAATGTTTTTATGAAGCTAGATGCAGATTCATATTTCAAATGCAGTTTTTTCATAAAGAAATCAATTTGGAAAAACTCATAGATGAAATATTGTTCTCTCTAGAGGAAGAAGAACGGAAAGATGGAAAACCAATCTTTTCTCAAATTCCACCCAAAAGAGACGACTTCCCAAAGAGGAATAGCAAGGCCTATACAGACCAAAAAATTCCCTTAGGTCAGAATCCCATGTGGTAGCAGAGAGAGAAAAAGGAATAGGACAAAAAAGTTGGTTATCAAGCTGGAGAGCAAGGATGACTAGTCATCCAAGAAACAGATGACTAGTTATCATTTTATGAAAACAATATAATACAATGTTATGCAATGCACAATTTACCTTTGCTAATTTGCATGAACCTCCATATGATAGTTGTTAGTTAAGAACACCTAGAGAAGCTATTCTCAATCTAAACTTGAGCTTGATAAATAACAATAGAAATCCTATTACAAATTTGTCAAGGGAAGCCAAAAGAAAAACCCAAAATGCATACATTAACAAAACTAGAACTAAAATTTAAGTAACAAGAAACATGAAAACTGAACAGAAACTTTTATTTAAACCAAAGTAATTTACGTCTTAATTTTACAAGCAAAATAACAAGAAAGAAACTCTCTCTTAACTTATTTTTCTACAACAAAATGTCCAAAACTATCTACAACTCGTTTTTCTTGTTTCAAGTCACAAACTAAACCTTAGATCCAAAACCTGCAGCAGATTTAATAAGGGGTCTACAAGCTCAATAGGGGTCCTATGTCTCACGTGATTAGTGAGAATTACAATATGTAAATTACTAATCTATATTATAGGGCAAACAAATTAGCATGTCCCATACCATGCATTTTATCACTGTGATTTCGAATGGCATATTACATAAACTAATACCCGTAACATTCCCAATTTCATATTCCCCTTTTCCTTTTCGTCTTGTCTAAACCATCGATCTCCATATGCCCAAATCAAGGTAGCCACCAAATAGCTGGCAACGAGTTGATCCTGTTGAAACTAGAGATGATAGTCAGGGTTGGGAGCAGGAACAGTAGAGTCAGAGACAATGAGAGTCTTAGCAGGGGCAGAGGCGGAGACATCCACATATTTGAGTAGCCCATGGCCAATGAGAAAGGGGCGAAGTTGAGCAGTCCAGATAAGATATAAAATTGGATTCAGTAAGCTTGATGAAATTAGCCAAGGTTGGGCCAGGGAGGGAGGAAGTCGATGTCACGGAGGAGGAGAGGAAGTAGAAGCATTGGTGGGCATGGCGAGAGAGGAAGGAACAGGTCCGGAGAAGGAAAAGATTTTGTTAGAAAAGGAGAGTGGCTGATACCATGTAAACTTTGTATTTTGGATTGATTTGATTAGTGTAATACATGAGAGATTTATACATAGTCGACAACCCTAATAGAGATGTACAAGCACTACTAAAAAACTGGGCAAAGACCACGGGCATAAAGGCACAAATACAATATTGTGCGTTCTTTTTAACATTAGGCACAAGTAAATTACATTTGTGCTTTTTTCTTATAAAACACACTGGAAGGAGACAGGGATAGAAGGCACTGGAAGGAGATTGTTGTTGGTAGGGCACGAATCTGGAGCAGGTTTTGCGGCTGCGATCTGAAAACCCAGATCGGGATCGAGAGAGAGAGAGAGAGAGAGAGAGAGAGGGAGAGAGAGAGGAAGTGGATGGTGGAGGGATATGAGGTGGAGAAAGAGAGAGGAACTAGGCTGATTTAAATGTGGAGGGGTGTAGGAGGTGGTGGTGGTTGATGGTTGAGAAACAGTAGGGAGAAAATCGATGGTGGTGGTGGTGAGAGAGAGAGAGAGAGAGAGAGAGAGAGAGAGAGAGAGAGAGAGAAGGAAAAAAAAAGAAGGTGGTTTAGGTATTTTTTTGCAATCAAATTTTTTTTTTCATTAAAAGATGCTTTGGACACGAATGAATAATTGGTGTGCATGTATATAAAAGTCAAATCAGATCTGAAACCTTCGTGCTCAAAAGTATAGAGCAAAGGACACGAAAATGGTAAAATTGTGCTTCATGAGTAGAAACTCTTATAGAGGAAACTGAACAATTTTTTGTAGTTGCACTGTGGCTTTTAATAATTGTGTCGTTTTATACTAAAGAGCACAAATAATATGAGTGCCCGTAACTAGATATTGTAGTAGTGAAGGAAACTGAATCAGCAATACAATGAAGGTAAATCAATATTATCACGTATACAAATACAGAAGGAGAATTCCTATAGTGAAGGAAGGGCCTAAGGATCATATTGTCCTAGAGATATCAAGAATACTTATGTAGTGACAAGAATGCAACTATTGATCAGATTATTATATCAAGGATCGTTTTGTAATAATTCCTTGATCTAATCTCCCTCCATATATATTGTTTAATTACATATATCTCCTTTCTTGTTTCCATATCTTATGTAGCAAGCAAGTGCGGACCATACTCAGCTTGAGAGCTTGACATCTTCGCATCTTCTTATGCTTAGGTAATAACCACGATATGATACTAAAGTCAACTAGTTGGAAGCTTCCAAGAAGTACTTCCTTCAATAACGTTCTTAATCTGGCGTTGACTTTGAACTGTTCCCGATCCTTTATAATTCTCTGCCAATAGAGAGAAGCCTATACATATAAACTTCCCATGCCCATAGGCAAACTTGATCTTTCACACCATTAAATCCATCTGAATTTTTTTCTTCTCAACCCTGTTTGGAAGGAGTGGCCTCTGTTGCTTCTGCTTTTGCTTGTGCTACATCACCTACTTCTTATTCTTCCTAGCCTTCTTCATATTCTGGTCGATCTTCCTTCCCCAACAGCCCAAATTCACCATCACCAATGCCTCTTTCACCCAATTCAATCTCACCAACACCAGCATCAACAACAACACTCTCCACTACAACCTCACCCTTGAGATCACCATCAGAAACCCAACAAAAAAGTCGGCTTATACTACCGCCGAATCCTAGTCGTTGCTAACTACAGAAAGAAGAGGTTTGCTTTGGTGAGGTTGAATTCGACGCCGTTTTACCAAGGCCACAAGAACACCACCATTGTGAATGCAAATCTTGAAGGACAGCAGTTGATGAGATTTAAGGAACGTGACATTTCCAACTTTAACTTGGAGACTGCAAATGGGGTTTATATCATTGATGTGAAGATTGCTCTTCGGATAGGAATCAGATTCGGCAAGGTGAAGACGGGTTACTTCAAGATTCCAAGGAAGAGCGACTGCAAGCTGAAGGTTCCTTTGAGCACTTCATTTAATGGAACATTTTGGAGTGGTTTCCAGACCACCGAGTGTCAGAGTTTTCATATCTTTGGTGACCCTGATGCTGCCTAGCAGATTTTATTATGTTTTTTACTCCCATGTTTAAATAGTTTGACATGGCCACTCCCCTTGTTATTGTTATATGTAACATTCAGGACTTGACATATGTTTCATATTCCAAAGTCGAAACTAAGATAAGATGCCAGGCTCAAAACTTACTATTTTTAAACTTACATAAACTAAAACGGGAATACTTACAAGATAAATACACATTTTATACGTGTCTTTACTAACAATGCAGAGTCTCTACGCCTTATATATACTTGTAACTTGTAACCCTATCATATTTCCCTATACCTCAACAATCTCACACTCTTGTTCATTAGAAATATTATGAATCATGTTCATTTGAAAATCTGTTTGTCCCTCACCCCTTCTCTGTCTTTCTCTCTCAACCATGCTAAAAAAAATTTGCTGCTGTTGCTGCATCCTAGTTGTAGTACTTGGTGCCCTCAGCGGCACAGGTTGATTCGTTATCCGGCAATTCAGCCCCTCGAAATCGGTCATCTACAAGGTCACCGATGCCTCGCTGACCCGATTCAACCTGACTGCGGCCAACAACACCATCCAATACAATCTATCCCTCAACATGACTGTTGAAAACCCTAACAAATGGAATGACTTCCACTACGAAAATTTTGAAGCCGTTGCTAGTTATAAGAACCAGGATTTGAGTAATAGTAGCTTGGCCCCCTTCCGCGTAGGGCACAAGAATTCTTTTGTATTGACTCCATCGTTCGAGGGGCAACGACTGGTGGCTCTTTCGAATGATGAGGTTTCGAATTTTAGGAATTCTACAGTTTTCGATATCGTTTTGAAGCTCTATTTTAAGTATTGGACCAAGATTGGTGCGGTCAAGATTAACAAGGAGCTCCAAATGGCTTGCTATTTCGAGGTTCCATTGAGTTCTGGCGGAAAATCAGCTGAAAAATTTGATAGCACCAAGTGTGATAAGGCTTAAATTTGTTTCATGTACGTAGTTTAGAGTTAGATTATATTTTTGCATAATTTTTCTCTCTCTTTCAAATTTTGTTTCAATGTTCATTTGATGACTTTATTTTCTGGTTTACTTTCAAATTAATAATCTCAATCCAGATATAGGGAACCTTTACTTCAAAATAGCGGCTTTCTTATATGTGATGATATTATCATAACAGAATAACGTAGAATTATTAATTCATTCAAATTAAAACACATACAATTATTAAACTCGGCATAATATTTCAATGATTATGCACGTATTATAATTTGAGTGAATTTGTAATACTAAGTCAACGTGTCACGTATTGTTTTTACATAGAAATTCTTTTCAGTTTTGGACATGTTTATTCAGTTTAAAATCTTCCTAACAATTTTAGCCTGAATGAATTTGTAGTTTTTTATGGCTATAAAAAGTACATGTAACCCTGCACGCAGAATCAACCAAAGAAAAAATGAATATTTCCATACATTTCCACATGCAAATTTAAAAGAATTTGGTTACGTGTTTGTGGCCATTGGACTTAAAGCAATCTAGATAGTTGGAGATGGATCATTCAAGTAACCCGAGTGCCACTATCCGGAAAAAAATGATCCATTTTAAAGACCCAGCTCGCAATCTCAAGGCGGCACCGACTTTAATAAGATTTTGGCATTCCGCTATTACTTTCCTTTATCAAGCAACCAACCAAAATGCTTCTATGCAGCCTCCTTTGTCTTTTTAAAATCCAATAAACTCACACCTTTGTGAATTTTGATAGGTGCAAAGGAGTTAAATTCTATTGGTTAGTAATATAATTTACAAATCCTATCTTTATGTTATTAATTTTTTTTTTATATATACAAAAAAGCAAGATTGGGAGATGAGAGAATTGAACCTAGGACTTCGGGTGCATGAGCACATGCTCTTAACGACTTGAGCTATAAACTCTTTTTTGTGTTATTATCTTTAATGCACACTTATTGTAAGGTAATATCACATTTTGAGAAAATGTCAAAGAGTTTTATGTGACCGTAGACGTGTATTGAAGAAAACAGTTTAGATACCGTTAACTACATCTAAAAGCCTTTTTCTTGTCTGAAGCTTTCTCGTGTCCATGTAATCCAGCAAAAGTAATTCTTAAGATTTTTCGGTTAATTAACATGTAAAATGCCGCTATAATTACATGAATGTGAAATATTAAATGAAATTGGGAAAACAAATTACAACTAGTAATTCTAAAATGATATAGAACAGATGGTGGAAGTAATTAAAGAGGCGTTGGAGAGACGTGCGCGCAAGGGCAGACTTGAAAAGCTGCAAGTTTGGGCCCTGAGATTAGTTTTGGGCCCATGATCCGAGATTGTTTAACAGCCCAAAATCCAGTTTTTATTCTTTATCAGTTTTTGGAAACTTTGTTATTTTCCTATTTTAATCCTTGTTTATTCCTAGGGTTTCTAGGGTATTTAAACAACTTTAAACCCGTAGGGTTATGTTATGTTATCCCATATTATCAATAAACTTGAAGTTCCCTTATTTCTTTCTCATGGATTCCAGAATTGTGTGTTTTAGGCTAAAGCTTAACCATCCAATTGTCATTATGCGTCATAAAATCTCATGGCATGAGATTTTTCCACATCCGACTTTTTTTCTTGCATTAATTACAAATCATAATCAAAACTAAGTTGTGCGGTACTCCTCAAAACATGATGTTCTTAAATTTACGTACACTAGATTAACACGGAATAATATTTAAAAATACACGTATAATACGTGTATTTACTAAGTATGCACATTCTATATCCCTTAGGGCGCCATATCCGGTGTTTGCACCCTATGTACCCTTCATTTATATACCTTAGCAATCTCACATTCAAGTTGCCATCCCTCTTTTGTCTTGGTGGTAGAGAAAATCCACATCAAGATCAAAAGTTTTAAGGGTTGGTGCTCGTGTTGCAAAACTTGAAAGAAAATAATCTTGCATTCTTCATTACAAAATCTCATTGGCCCCCTCCTCCTAAATCTCTATCAACCATGGCTTGGAACTGGAAAAAATGTTGCTGCTGTTGCTGCATTCTCATCATCGTATTTTTCATCGCCATCCTCACCGCCACGCTCGTCATTCGCGAATACAGCCCTCAGCATTCGATCAACTACCAGGTGACCGATGCATCGCTGACCCAATTCAACTTGACGACCAATAAAATCCTCCAGTTCAATCTAGCCACCACCATAAATGTTGAAAACCCTAACAAGAGGTCTGACTTCCACTATGAGAAGTTTGAAGCCGTCGCTTCTTACAAAAGCCAGGATTTGAAAAATACTAAATTCGACCCGTTCGAGGTAGAACACAAAGATAAGCATCCTTTGAATGCAGTGTTCAAGGGGGAGCAATCGGTGTCTCTTCTGGATGATGAGGTTTCAAAGTTTAAGGCCACCACGGTTTTTGACATCGTTATCAAATTGAATGTCAAGCATTGGGTCAAGTATACTACATTCAAGGTTACTGAGGAGATGAAGATAAAATGCAACTTGAAGGTTCCTTTAAATTCCAACGGAAAATCAACTGGAAAATTTGAGGTTGCTAAGTGTGATAAGGAATAAATTTCTCTTGGGTAATGTACGTGGTTGGTTTTGTAAGATGGGGATTGTGTTTTTTGTTTCTCAAATTAATTCATAAATGAAATTTTTTTGTTTTCTTTTAGATTCATATGCTAGCTAGGGTTCGATGCATTACATTGACACGATTATGCGCATGCGTGTGTCAAGAGTCTTTTCTTTTCTACATCCGTTGACAAAAGGAAAAAATGTGTTTGAAAAACAATGCGAGGCTAAAACAATTAGTCACCATTAACGTACGAGGATATTCATACATGTATACTTTCATTTTAGTACAGGCTCTGTCGAATTCCTATATTTAGTAGTTGCAGCCTCCTTTCCTCGATACAATCATATAAAAATCGTCCTATATTTCACTTCATTGGCATCTTCAATTGCATGTTTCCTCGAGTTCATAGTTTTTGCTATGGATTAAGTGCCCGTTTAGCATTGCTTATTTGGGATAATAAGTGATTTTTAAAAAATTTTGAGAAGCCCAACATGTTTGGTAAACTATGAGAAAATCACTTATTATTAAAAATTGATGTGAGAGAAAGCTATAAGGAAAGCGGCTAAAAAGGTGCTTTTATTTTTTGATTATGCAGAAATCAGTTTTGAAGAGGGTTGAGTTTAATGATTATGCGGCAATCATTTTCTAATTATGTGGGAATCAGTACCAACAACACTTACCAAACGCCAAACTGCTTTCTCTCACAGCAAATCTGACAGCGATTATTTCACAGCACAGCAATGCCAAACTGGCCCTAAGAGGAAAAAACTAAAATAATAAACATTAATATTTTTTATTAAAAAAATAATATTTTAATAAAATAATAATATTTTACAAAAAAATTTATAAAGAAAAAACCAAAGCTTCCACTACCTCCCCCAATGCAGCCCCTTTCCAACCCTATTTTGTAAGAGCTCGGTTACCCATTAAATTTGATTGCATCACCATCCAATTTGATCTCTGTAGCTAGCTAGTTTGGTTATGGGTTTTTGTTATTCTCGATTTTCTAGCAGAACGTGAAAGATGTGTGTTCTTTAATACAACACATTAATCAATATTTGTCTTTGCAAGAATGGGTTTTTTCAATTTGTTCGAAATTTATTCTCGAGCGTTTTAAAACTTGGGTTTAAGTTGGATTCTTACTTCTTTGGTGTTGGTAATTGTAGAGATATAATATTCGATTTTGAATCTGGCTTCGGCAAAGAGAAAAAGGGAGAGAGGTCGAGAAGTTAAGAGTGTTAAATGGGAGTGTAAACACGAATTTCTTGCGACAAATAAGACAAGAACACGTGTACAAAATAATATTGTATTAATGAAATTTAGGGTTACAATCTCTGTATTGAATCCTCTGATTCGATCTCCAAAGTGTTTAAAGAAAATTTGTGTTTGATACAAGGGTCGTAGAGACTTGATCTTGATCAAATGGGTAGCACGAACCTTGTTTGGTGTTTGAGATTTTTCTATGGTGAAGGAACCGGCACGTATTTGTTGTGCTTGGTGGCTCTTCCAAGGTAGGGTGAAGATTGCAGAGAGTTTTCTGATTCTTCTGAGTGCTAGGTTTTTTCTCTCCCTCATCTTTCGTCTTGAGGCATCCTATTTATAGGCTCTGGTAGGATGCTTGACCTAAATAACTTTCCCTATTTAAAACCTTGTTTTGTGGGATTCTGATTTGATTTAAATCAATTCCCATAATCTGGCAATTTAACCAGATTATCTTCAATTGATTAACCTGATTAATATTTGATTTAAATCAAAGTCAATCACAGAAGATTCTTTCCTTTAATTTTGTCTTCATCTTAAACCGTTTGATGCACTCCGTCGGATGTCGCCATTTGTCATTTTTGACAACTAATCCGATTTTGATGAGTCACACGCCACATGGGTGAATTACGGGGCCCACGATTTAATCCACTGAACCCTAATTATTTTCTTGTCCAATGAAATTTATTGCACCAAAATTTCTTTGTCTACAGGGGGTTAAGTAAATGGAACAAATAGATAAGGGTTTCCTAAGTCCTTAGAAGTCATTTTACAAAAAAGTAAATGTGTCTTTAAAATTTTGAAGGAAAAAAAAGATGGGAAAATAGGATAATAATGGAAATAGCAGCACTCGGTGCAAATTGTAAGTCTTAATATAATACAACTATTCTGAGGTGGAATAATTAATCTCATCTTGATTAATGGAATGGTTAAGATTCTTTTAAATGCGTATAAATGCGTGGATGCGAAATGTGGAGATTTGGGATCCAATAATTTTGGGGGAGGAAGGAGGAGTCTAAATAATCTGTCCCCAAATTGTCTATGCCCCTCTCTAATTTTGTGACATCTGTTTCTAAACTTAAGAGTGCCTTAACATTGTTAACCCCTATTAAACCATAAAGCCAAGTTAAATTAACAAAATCAAAGTATATTTTACTCCTCTCTGCATCAGATCGACGCAGCTCCTCCTCTTTCACTTCGCCACTGCCTTCATCTTGCTCCAAATTCTATCGCCCCATCCGATACCATGAATTCTAAGAAAACGCAATGAATTGAAAGACACCCCTCATGTTAAACTTCTCCACTGCATAAATTGCATATGAGCTGAAATGGGTTTTGCCCGATCGATCGGCTCGGCATTCAGATTTGATTCTTTTTTCAGTTTTGAAGAATTCCCTGCTTGCAAAAACTAGTAAGAAAAAAGATCGAATCAAGACCAAGAAGAAACAGAAGTTAAAACAATTTGTAGAAAACAAACAACTAGACAAAAATTTGGTTTCTCCTCCTCCCCGTTACAATTTTTTATATATGGTTTGATAGGAATTAAACAGCGTTAAGGTTATGCGCAATTGAAAGGCAGACGTAATTGAATTAGATAGTGGGACAAAGAGGAGACGGTAATTTGGGGACAGAAGATCTGGACGCAAAAAAGAGAGGCTTGCAAAGAAAGGAAGAATATCAAATAAGAGGAAGAAACACATTAAGTTTGGCGTTTCTTTAGGAAATAATTTTCTTTTTAATTGACATTTTTTTAGGAAATATTTGTATGTTTAATTATGAGAAGATTTGGGGTTTTGATTTAAAGAAGATGTAAGCAAAAAGAGTGCAAAAAATGAAAACGAAACTACTTGCCCAAAATACATTTATTATTATTATTTATATAAAAGCGAAGCATGTATCCTTGGTGGAGCTAATAGAATAGATCATAGAGCTCCACAAAGAAAAACAACTATGGCGAGGAGACCACGCGTGATGGGAATTCCTGAGGGGGCGGTGGCGGATGATGCTGATACCAATAGTAGGTCTCTATATGTATGTACCTACGAGTCCAAGACCGGTCATGCTCGTTACGATATTCGCGCCATTAGATTGAGCGATTTATTATCCACATTCAAATCCAAATCAAAGACAGACTTGCTGCGAAAATTGGCTTCTGTGGAGGGCAAGGATGTTCCCTACTTGATGGGTTGCGGTTTGTTGGGCTCCCAAATTCTTCTTGCCGGCGGCCTGGAACCGCGGGACCCGAAGCAGAAGACGGGGTTTCGATACGGACCATATGGGAGCAAACAAATTTATCTGTTTGAGACAGATGATGATGGGAAAAGAAAGGAGAAAGTAGTTTACAATCAGAGTCACAGTCACACTACTGGTGATGAAGGAGAATTTGAGGGGATCATCAAGGGGGACTGCTGCTATGGTGAACTTCATCAAGGGAAACCTGAACCATTGGTGGTTGAGGTTGGTGGGAAGCTCTATGTTCTCTCTGGTGGTCCGCGATGTTTCTCTAAAAGTCCTGTTTTTGAGGAGTTCAACTCGGGGACTTGGACCACTCTGCCAGACCCTCCATATATACGACCTTGTCCTCGTGCATTTCGTTACTTCTCTTATGCGATTGTGGGCACCAAGATCATGGTCTCCACACCAATAACTCCAGCTTTTTGCTTCGACGTCGCCGCCCCAAATCCCCGCCAATGGTGGGTGTGCTCTGCTGAGCCTTTTCCCTTCATAGGCCTTGCTTTAGTGGTGGACTTGGAGGAGGAAGGTAGTGACCTTAAATGTAATAAGATAATGTTTGGCTATGAACGCATACCTGGATATGGACATGGTTATGATGTAGTAGCCTACGCCATGTTCCACGATGATGAAAATGGCTATTGTTATTATCATCGCATCCAACCTCTACATCTGCTGACAGAGTTCCATGCATTACTTGGTAGATCACATGACACGTTTAGATTTGTCCATCTAGGAGGTCGAAAAGTCTGCTTTGTTATTGCCAGTTTCATCCCAGGCTTGGAAGCTGATGATGATCATCCTATTCCTACGACGGAGAAGATGAATCTCGTTGTCGTGACATTCGAATTTTCCATTTCCGAGAATAATGATGGTTCAACAAGATCCTTCTCAACCAAAACCTTGGGTTCTTGCGTCTTTCCTTTCAATTGGGCTTCAGAATCTGGTCGCACCTTCGATGGCAAACTGCTTGGTTGCTTTGTGCGCTAATTTAAGTAAGCTGCTTCTGCTGCTATGCAATGCAATGTCTTTCCTTTCTTTCATCTCTATTGATTTCTGTAATCTGTCTGTCTGACTAAGTACTACTAGACTAGTACACAGACACACACTTGAACTCATAAATGTACGAGCTTGATTTGTGACCAGGTTGGTTTGAAACTTGTTTTCCATATGGCCCTCTGATTTGTCAAATTTACCTTAATCCTTATGTGTTGTGATTGGAGTGTGCATTTCTAGTCTCTTGGATTATTCCATGTTGTGACTTATGATTTCATGTTTTCACCCACAGTTTGTTTTACTTGAGGTGATTCACAAAGTGATGAATACTTTGCATTCAGGAGTCAGGCATCAATATGCAATCAAATGTAATACTCAAAAGTATTGATGATTACTTTGTGGAATATTTATTAATTTTCTTTAGTCCTTGTTGGAATATCAATTTACTATTACTGTGGGAACTTTGTTTTCTATCACAATTGCTCATATATAAACCCTTCATGCAAAGGACCCACTAGTGTAGTAGTTTGAAATATTTATCTCTTCAGACAAGGTCCTATAGGTTCGAGTCTTTAGCATCCGTGTAGTGTGTGCGAGTTTAGTTTACTATCTCCGCTCTCAATAAAAAAGGCCCTAAAAAAAAACCCCTTCTGTTCTATCTTTTTCTTTTCTTTTTTTCTTTTCTTTTTTTGGCAACTTTGATAACAAATTCCATTGTTTTTCAAATTTTTGTCTTTTTTGTTTTAGAATGCGCATTACTATGAGAACGAATTACCCACTATTTGATTCATATATTCTCTTTGGCTGCTTAAATTTGATTATATATATATATATATTATTGAAGTTGTGTAATATTATTATGCCTAAAAAAAATTGCTGAGTACATGATGAAAGATGAAGAATTCAATCACCAGGGGAGAGAGGGACCAGATTTTGTCAGCCCAAAGTTCACAATAGGGGGATGCAAATGTGTTTTTTGCTCCGATGGCGGGATGGATGTAAATTCGATTTTTTTTTGCACTTATTCATATATATATTTTTTCAATCAATGCTAAAACCACCATAAATTTGTGTCTCAAATCAAAGGCATATATGGTCAGCTATAATGTGGTCAATTTTGTGTGTCTAAATAGCATTACTCATAATCAAAAATGTTATTGTCGACTTGGTGCTTGCATTAGCTGTTGTACACGTTTCTTCTTCTCCATTACCGTTCAAATAAAAAGAAAACATTTTATCAGTAATATGAAAAACCAAAATGGTAGCTGCGCCTGCGATGCAATCTCCAGAATTGGAATATGAGAAGAATTCACTGAAAAACAAATACAACAATCAATAATAAATAAGCCAAAATAAAATCATAAGTTTGTTGCAATAGCTACTGTGCACAAGTCTTCTTCTCCATTAGCCTTCAAGTAAAAAAAGGAAAAAAAATTGACCAAAATTTTTTATTATTATCAATTATGGAAAAATAAAAATGATAGCTGTGATGCAATTACCATAACTGCACTCTGAACACTGAAACACCAAATACAACAATCAATAATAAGCCAAAGAGTGGTGTTAACGAACCCTAAAATTAATTGAGCACACATTATGATTTAAGTACACCCTAATTACTACGAGAAATATGGCTACTACCTAGGGGTGACATTTTAAACCGAAAAACCGCAAAAACCAACCGATAATTTACCGTAATGGAACTGCAATTGCGGAAAACCGAACCGCATTAGAAAGTTCCACTGTACAGTGACAAAACATTGAATCCAATTGAAACCCGCAAACACACAAGAGAAGTCATTCTACAAGTGGATCAAAAGAAAAAAAATATGAAGAATATATGACAACCTTATTAATCAATGAGAAATAGAATTTTTGGATTGAAGAGACGAAGAATTTGGGGTGGAGAAAGGAGATGCTTGGACAGAAAGGAAGAATAAGTTTGGCGTTTTTTTAGAAAATAATTTTATTTTTTAATTGAAGTTTTTTCTGGAAAGATATGTATATGTTTTAATTATGAGAAGATTTGGGATTTTGATTTAAAGAGAATGTGTCAACTTTGAATCCCCTGGATTAAAATATTTAAGTAATTTGGTGTATGAAGAAGGAAAGTCAAGCAAATCATAACAAAAAGAAATCTAAGCAAAGGATCCAGATCCGAATGGGTAACCCACTATTTGATTCATATATATTATTTTTATTATTTTCAACTATTTTACCCCTAAACTACAACGTAGAAATGGCAATAGGTCGAATCGGAGGTGGGTATGCCATTTAGGGTCGGGGATTCAAATACCATCCCCACCCATCCCCGAACATCATACCCAAAAAATTCCCTGTACCCGTCCCGATACCCCATTTTTATCCTTCATACCCGACCCATTAGGGTTGAATCCCCACAAAGACTCTTACCCGCAGGGAAAATTTCCATCCCTACTACAACGATAATCAAACTTAACCCCTCGAGCTAAAAAAATCAACTAATATATTTAGCACCCGAATTTATGAAAACATCCAATTTAGCCCTTACCATCAATTTTTTTGAATTTCATCAACTTTTCTATCCAAAAAATCACATGTCCTTCATGTGACTTACTATTTGAATTATTATTATTATTATTATTATTATTAAAAACTAAAGTATTTAGAACCCAAAAAAAAAAAAGAAAAGGGTAAAGCACTTAGGCACAAGTAAAAGCATCTATCAACTACATATGGGGTGGCAGAGTGGAAAAATAGGCTAAATTCTCCTCTACCCTTCCCCGGAAAGTACACCCAATTTCAATTCACGTATGAGACAATTTTGAGAAAACCCAATATAATACTCCCTCCTTCGGCTCCCCGTCCAATTTTTTTTTTTAAAAAAAATCTATCAACTCCAATCACCACCGAAAATGGGTAGAGCACATAGCCACTAGTAAAAGAGGAACATCCAGCAAGAATGCAAAACACAAAATAGCTTCTGGTTCTAAGGTTTATTCGAGCTCTGCGATTTCACGCAAACACCTCAAGTTCACACCATATATTGCAACCTACAATATTGTGACCACCATATCATCGATCAGCTCTGCGATTTCATGCACAGATACCTATTGATAAAATTGGCTCACCAAAAGAAAAAGAAAATCGACTCGCTGGTTGCAGGGTAACCATTTGGAAATTGCCAAACAGAACTGTCGGATTTTCAAGAAAGAAAATGCAATTGACAAATAGACTGTTGGGATTTTCCAGAGCACATGCAGTTATCATGTGTGCGTCTTTTTCTTCAGTTTTGGCTTGTTTTTCCCATACGTTTTGGCGTGATATATTGCTATGTCATTGGCATGTGTAAATAATTTGAACAAGGCATGTGTTTGAATTTGAGGAGTTCATCAAATATATAGACGACAAAGCAGGGAGGTAGAAGGCGTATACAAGGATTAATCTATTACACTATGCAAATTAGGAAAGATGATGAAATTAAAAGAAGAATAATAATTTATCGAAATTTACATTTACATTTTTTTTTTGGTTGGATTTTTGTTTTTTTAAAATAACTTAACAATTAGAAGAGTGCAAAAAAGGTAAGAATAGTAAATAATTAAAAGGAAAGGAAAATAGAGTGCAAAAAAGGTTAGAATCGAAACTAGTTGCCCAAAATACATTTATTATTTTTTATATTAAAGCGAAGCGTGTCCTTGGTGGATGGAGCACATACGCAAACAGCAGAAGAAATAGGAAAACCAAGAGCTAATAGAATAGATCAGTGAGCTCCAAAAAGAAAAACAGAAATGGAGAGGAGGCTCCGAGAGATGGGAATTTCGGAGGGGCCGCGGTGGCGGATGATACTGATACCAACAGTAGGTGTAGGTCTCTATATATATGTACCTACAAGTGCAATAGCAGGAGCTCGTTATGATATCTCCGCCATCGGATTGAGCGATTTATCATCCACAAATCCAAATCCCAATTAAAGATTGACAAATTAGAGTTGCTGCAAAAACTAGCTTTTGTGGAGGGCAAGGCCCTACTATATGGGTTGCTGTTTGTTCGGCTTCCAAATTCTTCTTGCAGGCCGTCGGAAACCGGAGGACCCGGAGCAGGACGAGACGTCTCTATTCGAACTAGATGCGGGCACACAAATTTATCTGTTTGAGGTGATGACAATGAAAAAACAAAAGCCAAAGTTTACAATCAGGGCAACCGTTTTGGATCTTTTCCTCCTTCTCACAGTCACAGTCACGGTGGGGGGATCACCAAGGGGGACTGCTGCTATGGTGAACTTCATCAAGGGAAACCTCAACCATTGGTGGTTGAGGTTGCTGGGAAGCCGTTTGTTCTCTTTGGTGGTCCGGTAGATTTCCCTAGTCCAGCTTTTGAGGAGTTTAACTCGAATAAGGGGACTTGGACCACTCTGGCGGACCCTCCGCCGTATACTGGTGAATGTCGTGACTTCTCTTATGCAATCGTGGGCACCAAGATCATGGTCTGCACCCCAATATCTTCGGTGTTCTGCTTTGACGCCGATGCCCCGAATCCCGGCCAATGGTCCGTGTGCTGTGCTGAGCCTTTTCCCTTCGAAGGCAGGGCTTTAGTGTTGGACTTGGAGGAGGATGATGATAATCGTAATAAGATAGTGTTTGGCTATGAACACATCCCTGCACATGGCTATGATGTAGTAGCCTACACCATGGTCAACGATAATGAAAATGGTTATTGTTATTGTCATCGCATCACCCCTCAACATGTGAAATAGTTTTTGGAACAGATGACACGTTTAGTTTTGTCCATCTAGGAGGTGGAAAAGTCTGTTTTGTTATTGCCTATTCCATGGCAAGCTTGGAAGGTGATGATGATTATCCTATTCTTGGAGAGGAAGAAGTGGATCTTATTGTCGTGACATTCGAATTTTCCATTTCCAAGAAGGATGGTAATTCTACAAGATTCTTCTCAACCAAAACTTTGGGTTCGTGTATCTTTCCTTTCGATTTTGCTTCCGAATCTGGTAGCGTCTTCGAGGCCGAACTGCTCGGTTGCTTTGTGCGCTAATATGCAATGCAACTTCTTTCCTTTCCTTCAGTTTAATCTCTCTGGCTGACTCATTTCTATTTATTTATCTTAATTTTGTGGCTAAGTATTTTCTTACTAGGATCTCGGGTTTAAGGGTATTAACCACTAGAGTTTAACGCATGTTGGTGCTTATGGTTAGCGTTCAATTTAAACTTGGGCACTAAAGAAGTGCTGAGCAGTCAGCACACCCAAACCTCAATTTGCAAACCAATACTTTGATTAGTCAACACATCCTAACATATTCATGAGACACCTCTGATTATTTTTTTCAAAATAAATTTCTTTAAACTTTAAAAAATCAAATCAAATCAAATCAAATGAAGAGCAAATATCATCGAGGCCAGTCATTGCCAGTGTTAACATGAGGCGACTTTTATTCTTTTGTATTTGATATAGCCTTTCGAAAAACCAGAAAATTTTGATTTGATTTTGGTTAGATGAAAAACTTAGTTGAACAACCAAACTGCACTGCTAATATTCTTCGGCATTCTATCAACGAACTACTTCCAATTCAATAACTTTGGAAGTTCCTCCATAACAAACAAATAATAAAGAGGGTATATGATTGCGAAACACCTTGGAAGTTCCTCTTGGGATTTTTCACAAAACTGTCCCTATTTGGCTTTTACGTTGAACTCTTTGGCAGGGAATTTCTCTGTCTATTGCTAATCGCCTAAGCTTCATGCATTTACATAAGTTCTATCAACATCCTATGCATATTCCTCAGCATTGTATTAACTAATAGTTAAACTTTTGACATATAGATAAGCCAAAACTCACCCAACCTTCCCATTCCACAGAATCCATTTCTTGATTTTCATCTTGCCATGTCTCGAAGGCATCGCTGCTGCGCCTGCTCCTTCTGCGTGTTCTACAACATCGTCCTCTGCTTCCTCCTGTCCCTCCTCATATTCTGGTTGATCTTCCTTCCCAAAGAGCCCAAATTCATAGTCACAAATGCCTCTCTCACGCAATTTGATTTCTTCACCACTAACAACACTCTCTTCTACAACCTTGCCCTCAACATCACCATCCGAAACCCCAACAGAAGGGTTGGCATATACTACAACCGCATCGAAGCCATTGCTAACTACAGAAAGAACAGGTTTGCTGTGGTCACGTTGACTTCAACGCCATTTTACCAAGGCCACAAGAACACCACCACTTTACAACAAGTCCTTGTTGAAGGGCAGCAGGTTGTGGTGTTTGGAGAACATGACATTTCCAAGTTTAACTCGGAGACAGCTGCTGGTGTTTATAGCATTGATGTGCAGCTTGCTGTTAAGGTTCGAGTCAGGTTTGGAAAATTTACGACAGACTATTACACGCCGTCACGGAACATCAACTGCAAGCTGAAGGTTCCTTTGAGTCTTAAACAAACCTCTGCTGATGGTTTCGAGACTACAAAGTGTGGGAATGTTAATATCTTCTCAGATCCTGATAGTGCAGGCTAACTCTGTTTTCAGTTTTGTTGTCCCCGATTGTAAAAGTGCTTGATTGTGGCCATAGTTTTACTATTGTGCTTAGCTAATATAAAACAATTGAATTAGCCAAGGTGTTCAGCACATGGTCGAACAATTTTCATACATGTTGATTGAATTCACACTTAAAAATAACTAAGATTTTCTATGACAGGAGAGATGGGTTCGTTACTAAAACCTCTTAGTGGCAGAAAGTATTGTATTTTAAATATGGCTGAAGGCATGCCCAAAGAGAAGACGGATATGCATTTTACACATCCACTATCATCATTAATTGGTAATAAGAAAAACACAAATTCGTATTTTCTCGGTAATTAATCTTATTAGTTAAATAAGAAAATATTAATTGTTTGTTGTGATTGCAATCTTGTATTATTTACAATGGTTCACACGTAAAAATCAACTTAAGGATTGATTCATATATCAAACTTCAATGTCGGAGCATCTTATGTTGCCAGCGTGGTACTGTCACACTAAATAATTTCTCATATCGATGGTGTGCCCTTTGGAAAATGTTATGCAACCCCAAGGGGCCAAAATCATTTTATCGATTCCTTATTCCATTATTAGTGGTCACCACTAACTCTCAAATCTCAGTCTCTCATACCTTCCCTCTCATCTCATCCCCCCCTTCATCCATCATTTTTGACGGCTACTAAAAGCTTCGCCCAAAAGTAATGAGTTAAAAACAAACAAAGAAGATGAGTTGGAAACTACCAGTAACTACTTGTATTGAACAACTTTGGAAGCGCCTCCTCTTGGCCGAAAGGATGCTTTGGAAGTTCGTCTTGATATTTCCAACAAAGCCAATTGCTAAATATGCATATATATTCTGTCAAAATTTTGCATGATGTACTTGTTGAAGGGCAGGAGTTGGTGGAGTTTGGGGAACATGAACTTTCTCAGTTTAACTCGGAGACTGCTGCCGGCGTTTACAATATTGATGTGAAGCTAGCTCTGTGGGTAAGAGCCAGGTATGGAAAGTTCAAGACAGCTGATTATGGGTCTAGCAAGATCGACTGCAAGCTGAAGGTTCCTTTGAGTTTTAGTGAAACACCTGCAACTGGTTTCAATACCACCAAGTGCTGCAATGTTTATGTCCTCACAAATCCTTGAGACTAGCCAGGGATTTGAGTTTTATGGTCCAAAAGAATGTGACCCTTTTTAACACACTGATAAAAATAAATAATAAAAAGACAATGTCATTGAAGAAATTAAAATTCAGAGAGGAAACCATGAAGCCTCAAGCTCTCTAAGTTCAGAGAGGAATACTCAATGCTGATGGGGCAGTTGATGAATCGTCGGGAGTTCATGGGATTGGGGATTTTGTTCGAAATTAATATGGTAAGCTGATAGGTGCCCTTGCTAAACAGGTCTTAGGTAATTGATCTCTTTTGGCTACTATTGAGCTACTAGTAGTCCAAGAGCAGGTTTAAAGAAATAGTATAGCCGCGCAGGTATACTCTGATTTTTAATTTTATTTAAAGAAATAGTATCGCCATGCGGCTATACTCTTATTTTTTAAAAGAAATCGTATAGCCACACGGCTATACACTGTTTTTCCTAATTTTTAAAAGAAATCGTATAGCCGCACGGCTATATTCGATTTTTTCCTAATTTTTGAAAAAGCAAACGTACAATACTCATCTTGAATATGTACATATGTATTTTTCATATATAATACACGTATACTTTTATAAATTTTTCAATAATACACACAAAATTCACGTAGTATACACATAAATCTCACATATTATTGAATAAAAATAATATATATTATAATATCATATAGTGACCGAATTTTTAAGTTGTTATTTGACAAAATTTTGGAGAATAAAACAATTACGTATTCTATTCGTATAGCCGCACAGCAATAAGAAATCAATATCTATAAAGTATAAACTAATGCAACTAGGAGGTTCCTTCTTTCTAAATAGCCGGGCGGCTATACTCTATTTTTATTATAAAAAAAATTTAAAGAAATAGTATAGCCGCTTGGCTATTAGTTTAACACTATTGTTTCTAGATAAATTCTTGTATGGTTCTCAAGTTGTGAGAGTTTTCTCAAGTTGCAATGTGTCCAAGGGACTAGCTGCTCCTTCTGAACCAAGTGACCACTCACTCGCTATGAACAAGTGATGTTTGCCATACATCTGCTCTCTCAATCTCAGTCTCTCATACCTTCTCTTTCATCTCATCCCTTCATCCATCATTCTAATTAGCTTCAACCATAAGTTAATGGGTACAAAGAAAAACTCAAATAAATAAATAAAAGGTCGAGCCATTGGAAACTGCCAGGAACGACGTTCATTGAATTACTTTGGAAGTTCCTCTTGGGATTTTCACAAAACACTCCTTAACTTGGCCTTGACATTGAAGTTTTTGTCTGTACATTTGTCAGCATTCTATAAACTAGAAATTGAAGCTTTTTCATACATACATATGAGTGTCGAAGGAAATGTTCTCTTGTCATATTGTCCAAAGATCATCAGGTTCAATCTGACCTAAATGTGATCCATAGTCATAATCTGATTGCGTGGTATATTTCTTGTCGTTCGTAGAATCCGTACCTCATAGGCGACTCGATCTCTCATACAAATATTCTTGCTTTTTTTTTAAAAAAATTCACCCATGTCTGGAAGGGATGGGAACCGTGGCCATCATGTTGTACATCTATGAACCCCAACAACCCAAAATCACTGTGACCAATGCCTCTCTCGCACATTTCAATTTCACCAACACCAGCAACGCACTCTGCTACAACCTCACGCCATCCGAAACCCTAACAAATGGGTTGGCATACTCTACTGTGCCATCCAAGTCATTGCCAACTATAGAAAGAAGACATTTGCTTTGGTAAATTTGGCTTCGCCACCATTTTACCAAGGCCACAAGAACACCACCATTTTGCAGCATGTACTTGTTGAAGGGCAGCAGTTGGTGGAATTTGGGGAACGTTAGCTTTCTCAGTTTACCTCAGAGACTGCTGCAGGGGTTTACAGTATTGATGTGAAGCTTGCTCTTAGAGTGCCACGTGCACGTCGGGCGATTATGAGTCTGACAAGATCAATTGCAAGCTGAAGGTTCCTTTGAGTTTTAATGAAGCATCTGCGAGTGGTTTCAATGCCCAAAGTGTGGGAATGTTTATGTCTTTCTTTGAGATTTACGGTCCAAAAAAATATGACCCTTTTTTTAACATAGGCATAGAAACAAATTCTAAAAAAAATGTAAGCAAAAGAAAAAAAAAAAAACATAAGTAATTGAAGATCATATAGCTCATGTGTCAACTTATGCCAACAATTCAGGTGAGATTTTCGATTGTGCAGCAAGACTTTTCTGGTTGTATTGCATAACAGTGCGAAACTTTTCTTAGTGGACTGTTAAATGTAACGCAGATATGGAAAAATGGGGAGTTTAAAGCAGAAGTGATTGGGGGACATAAAGCCTGGCTTGTACTTGATGAAGTGAGAGAAGTGATCCAAAAAGTTGTGTGATGCTTTTGGTTTCCCTATTTCTTGTAATTTTTTTTTTTTTTCCTTCTTCTGCTAGGCCTGTATTCTTGTAATCTTTTGTAACCACCGTATGATGAAGAACACAATCTGTACAGTCAAATATCTTTCTATCTTTGTTTTCTTAGATGTCTTTGTTAAGAAGAAGCACTCCAGTTTTGTGCTCAATTTTCTAATCTTTGCAGCCCTAAGAATGGTTAAAAAAAACTTGTACAGGGCAGACCTATTGCACCTGCCCCTCCCTAAGACCTACAGGAATTTATAGGTTTTTGCTATGAGGTCGTTTCCTAAGAATGGCCTCATTTTCATTGATGACAGAGCTTGGAAACAATTATTTTGCAGAACTAGCAATTTGCATGACAAGCACAATAAATGGAAGAATAAAATGGGATCAAAGCCCGGAATTTGCATCATAATATTGTCAAGGAAAATATGTCAAGTATCAACATGCTTCAAGCAACAGACTTTAGATACAAAGGCCAACTATATGTCAAACTGGTAAGGCTTTAGTTTTGAGTTGATCACTTGATAAAGAAAAAAAGTGGTATGGCTTTCACTACCTTCAAATTCTCAAAATGAAGCGATTCCGACAATCAATTCAAATGATATATCAGCTTCATGATTTTCGAAGTAACAGACAGTATGGACTTTCGAAAGATCCATGAGTGCAAGCTTGAAAGCTCAAGGGGCCTGTCATGATACAAATATGAAACGTGGGTCAGTCAAAGGCATGAGAATCCATAAATATCAAGAAGCAGCCAATTCAAGCCAAGAACACAGGTGCTGTTATCACCCCCCAGCTGACAATAAGTGTACGTAAGCAAAAAAACCAAGTCAGAAACAAAAGAAATTTCATGAAAATAGGTTTCAGATTTCATGTCCTTAATCCCAACTCTAATTCCAGTCTGTCTGAACATATCACCACAAGGATGGTAAATTCTTCAACTCTTGTATCCAACATGACATCATCATCTAGGATACGTTTTCTTGTTACTTAGCACTTCAAATCACTAATGAATCTTACTGTTAGCAGGATATTGAAATCACAGGGCTAAAAGCCTACAACAAAGCCCTCAGGTGGGCAGTTCCAGAAGCGCACAGCATTATAGACAGCGTTCTGCTTTACAGCGATGATAACCCAAGGCAGCAGATAGCATATTATTCAAATTTCAAACCGCAACCCTCCGTTTTATAAAACTAGTGCCATAACATGGCCTTCAAGTTTTCAACCGTATGTTCTAAAACTGATCTAGGCAGGAGTTAAGAAATTATCCCCCTAGAACTCTTGCGTAATTACTAATTTTGAATGAAAATCTAGGAAGTTAAAACAAGATAACTATCAAGTATATGTTGATTTGCTCAGAATGAAACCTAAATTGCTACTATTATGATATAAGAATTTCTCAAACAACCAAGATTGAAGCTTCTAAACGAGCACACACGCATTATGATGTAAGGGTCATATCAACAGAGTCATTTTATCAAACAGCTAGTAGGCGAGCTTTTTACATGCATTAAATTGGAAGACGAAAGATTCCATACTAAAAACTCAGCCTCTGAACCATAAAATACAACATAAATATGCTTTTAATTTAGAAAACTACATTGAATTCAAACTTTTACTCACCCCAGAAGATCAAAGACTAGGCCACCGGACCATCAAAGACTTGAAATGCGAAATGTTTATAGCTCCCAAAAGCCCTCTGTAACTGCAGTGAACTACGCCTTTGGCCCTTGGGATTGTGAGCAAACACCATGGAGAGCACCAAAAAAACAAAAAACAGAATTGCAGAAAAGAGCAAAAAAATTTGGACCATTTCTCGATTTATGCGTGTCATCCTTGCGCAGGGGCCATGCTAATCTTCTCTGTATCGTTCCAATTTTATCGGATGTCCCCGAAGGGACGAGCTAAACACTTAAGCGCCAGTATATAAAGAGCTCTTATAATAAGCAACCCTCCGATGTGGGATACAGCTTCCTTGGTTGGTTTAATAGTCAAATGTTCAGCAGTTGGACCTTTCTTTGCGATTAAATAATAAGCCCAATGGAGTTTCAATCTCAATCCCAAACGAGTTAACTAAGAACTCGTTTGAAGCAAACACTGTTTATGCAAATGGCTTATATAATGGTCTCATTTTGAAGGTTCCTTTGAGGCATTCTAATTGGAACTTTGTGGTTTTGTTTTTGGATATTCAAAAATGTAAAAAAGCACACTATTTAACAATTTTTTTATTTAAAAAAAAAACCCATAAATGAACTTTTTCACTTCTTCAAAACTTTTGCATTAAAATTTAGGCATGTTGAGGTTTGCCTATAAAATTACTTATTAGAAAACCTTATTCCATAATCATTTTATTCTCCTCTTCATAAACTCCTTCCTTTATTAGCCCTTACAGTTGTAGCCACTCCCTCTCAAATCTCAAACTCTCATTTCTTCCCTCTCATCTCATCCCCTTCATCCACCATTTCAGATGCTACCAAGCTTCCACCAAAAGTTAATGGGTAAACAAAAAATAAAAATATTATAAATAAAAGATAAATAAAAAGTTTAGGCGTAGTTATCATTTTTCCAAAATACTTTCATTTTCCGTACATGTCTAAAAAACTTGGTAAAATACACATCTTTAAAATCAAACATACAATACATGTATTATACACGTGACGTACATACGTACGTATTCTTCATGTTTAATACACGTGTTTTTTTATATAAAAATTTCAATAATACATATAAAATTCACATATTAGACATGTATTTTTCATATATTATTAAAAAAAAATAATATATATAGATTTGTGGTCATTCACGTCCAACGGTTCACTCACTATTGCACTCCTTTTAAGAAACTTTTTTAAAACGTTGAATTAAAATCTAACGGTGAGTGACTATAATCTCTTGTACCCCTGTAGTCCAAAAGATCAGGACTGTATACTTAAATTGTAAATAAATTATATTAAAATATTATATAGTGGTCCAACTTTTCATTTGTACTTCCCTATTTTACTAACTATTAGGGGCTGGAAACTACCCGGAAAAAAACTGCTCCCAATCAATAACTTGGAAGTTCCTCCCAACCAAAAAAAAAAAAAAAAATGCAATCTTTGGAAGTTCCCCTTAGGATTTTCAACAAGACACTCCTCAATCCGGCTTTGACATTGAAACTTTTGTCTAAGCCATAATCTCTTCCAACTGCTAATCACTAAATCTTAACGTACACACATACATTGTATCAATATATTGATTAAAAATCTTCATATAGGCAAAGCCAAAACCACCTTGTTTTATATATCGCTTTCCATCTCTCGCACCATTTCTTGTTTCGTCTCAGCCATGTCTGGAGGGTGTGCCTGCTGCTTCTGCCTTCTCTGCAACACTTTCCTCTGCTTCACCCTAGCCTTCTTCATGTTCTGCTACATCTTGACTTCTGATGAGCCCAAATTCAGGGTCACCGATGCCTCTCTGACCCAATTCAATTTTACCAACACCGACAACAGCACTATCCACTACAACCTTGCACTCAACATCACCATCAGAAACTCGAACAAGAAGGTTGGCATATACTATCGTCGCATTCAAGTAATTGCTAACTATAGAAAGAAGACGTTTGCTATGGTGAATTTGACTTCCGCACCATTTTACCAAGGCCATAAGAACACGACCACTTTGCATGCAGTTCTTGAAGGGCAGCAGTTGGTGTTGTTTGGGGAAAGTGACATTTCCCAATTTAATTCGGACACTGCTGCCAGCATTTACAGTATTGATCTGCAGCTTGCTCTTCAGGTAAGAGCCAGGTACTTTAGTTTCAAGACAGCCGAATACCCGTCTAGCAAGATCGACTGCAAACTGCGGGTTCCTTTCAGTCTTAATGAAACATCCCCAAGTGGTTTCAACGTAACAATGTGCTGGAATGTTCATATCTTGACAGATCGTGGCGACTAACCATAGATTTGACATTTATAGTACTGTAATAGGAGCCTTTTTAACATACTCTTCCAAATATATATAAGTTTTTACTCATTTCACTCTTATGGAAGAGGCCTCCCTCAAACAGAAGTCCAGAATTCAGTGACTGAAGCTGGGGGATAGTAACACAGGGTTTTTCTTTGCTCAAGCTAATGTATGTAATGTGGTGTTCAGACCATTTGCTGCCCTCACCCTAGCACGCTTTGTGTTGCGAGAGTGGCGTTTATTTTTGCGTTTTTCATATTTGTTGGATTAGCATGTCTCCTTTCTTCTGGAATCTGAAATCTAATTTGATGGTGATTCTCACCTAACAAACAGGACGAAAAAGATCTCAAAGTAGCCAAAATCACAAATTGGCCATACACCATCATCTTCCACATTGATTAAAAATCGACCCTGCATCTAGTGTTAAGGTAGATGATAGAAAGTTTCAAAGTTGATGATCATCCCTAGAATTTTAGCATATAGTTTAATGTGTTCATCCCATTTTACTTCCATAATTTTTGGTTTAGTTTTACCTTCTTTTACTATTTTTTTTTCTCACATGGACTAAGTTCGTCATCTTACAATCAGTTAAAAAATCATGGCATTATCATTTTCAAGAAACAGGCTCCATTCTATCCATTCAATTTTTGAAGTAAAGGAGTTCACCTGCTCAAGCAATCGGGAGACATAGCATACCAAACCCGCGACCCATATTCAGGAAGGTAGCCATATTGAGTGCCATAAACAGCTTCAATCCAAATTATCCAAATAGTAACCACACTACAAAACAAAGACATGGTAAAATACAAGAGAATTATCAAGGATATAGATTACTAAATTCAAAATCGAGCACAAAACAATCTGTAATATTGAAATTTCCCTTTGAATATTCTGAAATAAAATACAAGCCTGACATAAACTGACAAAATTAATTTTCAAAACAATCTGTAAATTTACATTTGCTTAGCACTCATTAATCTTTATCCAGAAAATAAAGGGCATCCTTTTCAGACTTGTATGAGGACGATAAGAATCCTCGTGAACTGCCATGTACCTTGTTGTACAATCATGCGGAGCCAAATTTGAAGTCACCACAGCAGTCAGCAGGACTTCTATTCATACTCAAACTGAACCTCTACACGCATGTATTTTCTCATCAGTCGGACAATGGACGAAGTGAAGCTTGCTAAAACTTGGCATTCTTCATGGGATTTAACTTCTGAAACAACGCCACAAATAACCAACTTCTTCAAATTAGGGCATCTTTCTAGAAGTCCGGCTACCCAGTCAGAGAAAAGGTCACTGATTATAGTCCACCCAAGTTCTAACACAACCACGTTCTCCAAAGGAGATGTCCCCTGCAAGCCACAGACATCTCTTAAATCATAACTTAGTGATAGGTGACTTAACCGAGGGAAGCAAACAGAAACAGTCTCCAAATCCACGACCTCATCCTCATCATCAAATACAACACCCCAGAGCCGAAGCCTCTTTAAATTTGATGATTTTGAGATCATGTTATAGAACTTTGGCCACATAATCGTAAAGCTGCTAACATCCACAATCTGAAGATTCTCTGTGTTCTCACCAATATCTAGATGGAGGACACTAACATCGTCAATCTTCAGAACCCTCAATGAACCCTTACCAATAAGCTCGAAAGCCTCAAGGGTACAATCTTTTAGGTGCAGATTCTCAATGCTATCAGCCTCCAATATGAACTTGTCTAAACTGACAGCTTCCACATAGATATCTTTCAATGAAGAGCTGTTAAGTTCCATAATTGCCTGTGCGTCCGACATGGCAATATCAGGATTAATAAGGGTCAAATTCTGAAGTTTTGGACATGCGGTGAGCAAAAGGCTCAAATCCAATGCTGATATACTGACATAACTTAGGGAAAGTGACTTCAAACATGGAAATTTCTGATAACTGGGTTCAACACCTGTTACAGAGTTATGAGCCAACGACAATACTTCAAGCTTCTGCCGACTGCATTTCTCAATGATATTGACATTCGGGGTTGTCCTCACATTATAATGTAGTTGCCGCAAGGTATCCCGGGTATACATGAGCCAAGCTATCACTGGGGCAGCTGAAAATTCATCTACATCGTCCATAAAAATTGATAAACACTGCAATGCTGTGGTTTGGAATATTGTTTGAGTTATAAGAATTTCCAACCTACTTGGTGCCAGATCATGATATACAGACCAATCGTTGGAATTGAAAGAAAGAGTATGGAGGTGATTCCGCCAAGCCTCTCTCCATTTCTTGCAAGTTGCGGATGCAATTACCACGTCTCGGGCAGCTTTAAGCCGGGATAATATGTTACCTATGACTTCAACTGGAAGGTGCTCCATACCCAATAAGAAGAAGCCTTAAATGTAGACCTAGGGAAGCTCTTGTTTTCAAAATGCAATAAAGCCCATGAAAATTAAGAACCCAGCTCTAAAGAAATCCACACCGTACAGTTAAGCATCCAGAACTGTTAAGCCTATCTGGGTTTCTCACAAAAGATCAGAAAATCAAAGATCCATCATTGCCAAATACCAATCTGCCATATTTTCCAGATAATTCACGATGCCATCTAAAAAATAAAAACCCAGATCAATATTTTGGACTTTCAATATTCAATCAGTGATTCTCAGTACAATCAGCATGGCAGGCAGAGACAGCTAGCAGAATTTTGAAAAAGTCCAGTATTTTGGGCATTGAAAACAAGTCAACAATTTCAAAAGTTGGCAGATTTTGGAAAGGATCAACATTCAATCCAGAGAAACCATGCAAACAAACTCAATAAGATAGCCCAATTCAAATCTTCAAACGAATTTCAACTGCTTAGCATAAATCTACTTCCCCAAGCAATAAAAATCAATAAAAACCAAATAAAAGAGAAACAATCGTAATAGAAAGATAATCAAAATGATGAGACAGAGAGAAAATCAGGGATGGCTTACCTGGAAGGCCAGGACAACCATGCTCTTGAAACAAACCAAAATCCAAAAGTTCCAACTATCAATCCTTATCCCCATAATCAGAGAAAGAGAATGAATTGGAATGTGGAATTTATTAATTCTGGAAAAGAATGAATATGAAGAACCCAGCTACTTGGTCTAAATGACGAGACCGTGAAGAAGAAGAGTGTGCGATGAGAATAGGGGAAGAAAGTCTTCTTCTAACATCGTGTGGAATTTGTATAGTCTTGTGCACGTGAGAATGACCCCCCTACGTCTGCACTGGCAGTTGGCAAATAGGCAAAACCTCCCTCCAACTCCCTTTTAGGCCATTTCTCACTATACATTACAACCCATTTCCTTTCCTAACGTTTCTTCAAATCTTCTTTAGATGAGGTGGATCCTACATAACATGTATCCTACCTCACCTTCAAGAATGGGGAAAGAGTTGGATTTGTACTCATTTTCCATAAGAAGATGGTTGGTTTCGAATGTGGACAACTGACAATCGTTAATCATTCAATAATTAAAAAAATTATTGAATTCGAAATAATATTCTATAATGAAATTGAAACTTGTATTATTGTAACAAATACGGACAACTCACGACTGTTAATCGGTACTAATTATATGTCAATTTGATTTTTCATAACTTTTTAAAAATTTAGATCATGTAAGTCCATAAGATACTTACAAGAAAACGCACCATTTTGATCACACCTAAATTGTTTTGATCATGTAAGTCCTTAAGATACTTACACCTAAATTGTTTTGATTCACGATAAGAAACTATCTACAATTTTGACTTTTGAAACCATTTTATGGATGAAAGTACCCCTAATTTACTCGAGGGTTTGCTCGGCCATTTTATATCAAGGCATATTGGATTAAAGTGGCCCAAAGAGCCAAAATTGTAAACCCTGAAAAACCAAAGTAGGGATCTTCGTAATACCAAAAGAACGGCACAAAAATGTTGAAGGAAAGAAGTACGTTACACAGCTTTACTCCCCAACAAAGTAACAAAGTCCAATTTCACAAACTAATACGCTAAACCTATTGTTCGATTTTGCAGCACAAATCATTTTGATCCTTTCCCTTTACGCTGAGAAAATCCTAATCTGAACCATACATAGCTTCTGCAAGAGTGCATATAAAACTACGCCTGCAAGCAAAAGAGATGGGGACAGGAGGGGCGGAATGATCACAAAGCTGATCATAGCCATGAAGATCCCGATAGGAATCTCACTGCTGCAATTTCCACAAGTCGGGCGGTGTTTACATGTTCACGTTCACATCACAAAAGTTAATACAAATTCAACAAGTACATAAATTATAGATATACATTGTGTTGTTCCAAACAAAATTGGAATCAGCTTTACAGAAGAATATGAACTTTTTAAGACCTAAGTTAGCACTGACTGCTATAACTCAGGAGAGTGCCATAAAAAATAATAAGTTAGTAAAGTCTTGGTTCATCGTGAGTTGGCCATAGTTCTTTAAACCTTCTTAGTAGCTCCACTAACACCTGTTGTCATGAAAGATTCTCCACAACCACACTGTCCTTTAGAGTTGGGATTGATAAATACAAACTCAGACCTGCCAACGAAAATAAAAATAAGTGTGAGGAAAACCAGGAAGGCAGTAGTAATTGGAGGCATAAGCAAGTTGTATAGACAAGGGCATCAATGCCAACCGAATAGTGCCACCAAGAAATGAATATAGGGTATCCGTATGCACGGTGGTTAAATTTAAAAAGTTTTCATCAGATCAACAAGGTGTCAATTTATCATGCCTCCAGGTTCTTCTTTAACACAAACCTTTCAAAGGTTCACAATCTCAAGTACTCATTCATTCAGTAATAAAGCAAGAAAAATAACTATTAGCAACCCATCTTGCTTCAATGTTTGGAAGCACATCTAACAATGTTTCTCCTAACATGGCCAGTTGAAGAATTCAGTAATTGCCTTTTTAACACACACATTGAATTTGCCATCAAATGTTCACAGGCACACATCCAACACCTACACTCTTTCACAGTCTTTTTAATTCCTGAACATTATAATAAACAGAGGATGAAGTACTAATGGCAGCAGCGGTGGAGGTGATCATGATCCCATGGTGGTCTTAAATTCTTAATGATGGCTCCGTGGTGGTCTTAATGAAATGGTGGTGAGGCTAGTTAGTATGATGGCAGGAACAGAAGGCTGACCATCAACGCAGGTGACAAAAGGAGGGGAACATTAAGATCAATAGTTGAGGGCATAAAGCTTAAGCTGAAGCTGGTGCTGCTCATTATAGCAGTGCAAAGCAGCATCAATCTGGGTCTGGTATTGGGGGGGTGGCATTATATGGTAGTTAGGCAGCAGAAAACCCACCAGGAAACTGAAACATACTGCCCATATGTGTGTTGATTGTCGTAAGATCCTAGCTCATTTCAAAGTGTTATATTCACACTCTCCAAAGTTAAACACGAAATTCGAAACCCAATTTTCCTCAGAAATGTTATGGGTTATGGCCAAAATGACAATTGAAAGAGATATAAATTACACATCAATACTCAATTGTTTCCACCAAATTAAAACCAAAGGACCACACCAAAATCAAAATCAAGCAAACAATTTCTTACAAGCCAAACATGCTGATATATTCACACCCTTCCACCAAAACAAATCATAAGAAATGAAAAGAAAAAGAGGACGAGAAGATTAACCTGAGTTTGTCATCTACAAAATCCATTTTGGTTCCTATAACGTGCATGAGCGCCTTTGGATCGATCAATATCTTCACACCCTTGTCCTCAACCAACTCGTCGAACTTCCCTTTATCATCTGCACATCAAAATTGGAGGCACGTATTTATCAAAATCATTTTCACTTCAAACAAATTCAAGCATATAAAAATGAAGAACAACAACGATCAAGATCAAACGACGCGGGACCTGCGTAATTGAGAGTGTACGACAAGCCGTTGCAGCCACGAGCCTTGACGCCGAGCTTGAGATAGGGCCGCCGGCGCTGCTCCAGAAGCTGCCGTATACGACTCGCCGCCGCGTCAGTTAAGCTGACGGCTTGACGCCTCGCTGCCGGTCCGATCCTCTCGGCTGCCGCCGCCAGAAACTGCGAAGCCATCGGTGAGATTTTTAATATCCTCCTTCCAAAATTGCATTCACGATCTGAAACTGCTTGTGTTGAACTCGCGCCAGGGTACTTCCGTCATTTGAACGTTGCGTCCCAAACCAGTTTCTTGAAGTTTCGTGGACACAGGAACGAGAAAATTTATGCTTACGTGTCGCAACAGTATTCGCCTATGTGATAATTACCTCTTTGTTCCATGTTGCGAGATTATTTTTACCGCGCTCCGTGACGTGCCTAACATTAACCGCTAATGTCCGAGTTAATCTAAGACCATGAGCTTGGCTTTTTTTATTATTTAAAATGAAGGAATAATTGACCTCATTTTGCGACTTGGTCTGAACCGAATTATTTCAATAATTTTTCAAAACTGAACTAATGACCAGGGGCTTCACAAAAATTATCTAGGCATTGCTTCATCAAGATAGCTTGTCGTTGGGAAGCTTCAGCAGAGAGGATAAAATTATACTAGTGTCATATTTGTTTTTGGATAAACTTATAAATAACGAGACTAAACTTATTAAATACAACATGACATATTGTGTCCTAAATAAAAAAATAATAATAATAACACAAGTTTGAACTCAATTCAAGCTTAGCAAATGACAATTCAGTACATAAACCTCCAATTTACTGCATATTTATATTGAAGAATATAAAATTTTACGTTAAAAACTTGAAAAATATAAATATAATATATAATAAGTTGTTGCATTACTAATAAAATTAGACAAAAGCGATTCGGCTTGCATTAGGTGCATTAATCAAATTTCTGGTTGCACTGCATTGCATGGGAATTTCTGTAGCTGTCGGTTAAATTATTTGGGCCCAAACAATTAACACATGAAATTTAAGGTAGCCCATCAATTAAACCCTTCACTGAACGATAAGGGTTTTGTGACTGTGTAGACCTGGTTCATTTCATGAGAGCCCACACAAAGATGCTCCTCACCTGAAAGAAGCCAAATCAGTCACCAACCTCAATCGCTATTTGCTCGCTTTTCACCATTTTTTCCTCAGTTTTCTTGCTTGCCTTTATACTTCCACTTCATTATCAACAAGGACCTCGACAGTCTAAATCTGAGTGAGCCATTTTGAAGACTCTAGAAACCGAAGGTGCTAAAAACCCTCCATTTCCGACTCTTTGGGCTCAGCGCCCAAATGCTTCCAGGAGTTTTGTTGTTTCTGTTTCCTAGGTTTCTTCAGATTTCTCAGGTCTGTTCATCTAAACCCAGGTGCCCATTTTCTGTTTCTTGCTTGTTTCTCTGAAAATTGGGTATCCATTTGTTCAGCATTTCTGGTTTGTTTCTTAGTCATTGTAGTAGACTGCTAACTTCATACTTACTTTGAATTCCGTATAATTTGTTGTTAGCTTTGCTTTTGCTGTTATAATTATAGTCCGGGGATTGTAATGCCTGCTTTGCAGCTTGTGGGATTTTCTGTTTGATTTGGTTTGACTGTTGGCATTTTACCCTTTGTTCGTCTTGACTGTTTGGGCCAATTGTGTGGTTTCTAAGAATCATTCGGTTTTTGGTAAACAGGTAGTGGAAGAAAGATTGGTGGTAGGATTGAAGTTTTAAGTCATCTGGGTTTCTAAATTTATTGGCATTCATCAACTTACCAGTCTCGCCATTACAAGATGGCGACTTATGCGTCAACATATTTTACTATTTCTGATACTCGAAACCCAGTGGGACTACTAACAGGACGTGGAGGGAGGTTATTAATGAAGAACCAATTAGGAAACTTTAGCTGCGTGAAAATGGCAGAAGACAAGTATGGTTTTATGGGTGCAATCCATAAGTCGACTTTGACACAAGTCAAGTGCTCAAGCAACTCTCAGAGTGTCAGTTCATATCAGAATAAAGACCCTTTTCTGAATCTACACCCTGAAGTTTCATTGCTTAGAGGGGAGGGAAACAATACGGTGAACAATCCGAGAAAAGATATCTCAAGTGGAAGTGTCACTGAGAGCTTAAGTGATAAATCTTCTCCTAGTAATTACAGTGAAGCAAAAATCAAAGTTATTGGTGTTGGTGGTGGAGGGTCAAATGCAGTTAATCGCATGATAGAGAGTGCAATGAAGGGTGTGGAGTTCTGGATTGTTAACACCGATGTTCAAGCTATGAGAATGTCTCCTGTCTTTCCTGAGAACCGCTTACAAATTGGTCAAGAGCTTACCAGGGGTCTTGGTGCTGGTGGAAACCCAGATGTTGGTATGAATGCTGCCAAAGAGAGCAAAGAATCGATAGAAGAAGCCCTGTATGGATCAGACATGGTCTTTGTTACGGTAGGTTCACATTCTGTTCCTCTGTCATGACTTCCCAATAGATGCCAGTGTATTGTGATATTTTATCTCAAGCATTTCTTCATTTGACTTTAAATTTCTCTATATGCAGGCTGGTATGGGTGGAGGAACTGGAACTGGTGGAGCTCCTGTAGTTGCAGGAGTTGCAAAGTCAATGGGTATATTGACTGTTGGTGTTGTGACAACCCCATTCTCTTTTGAGGGACGAAAGAGGGCAGTTCAAGCCCAGGAAGGAATTGCTGCTTTGAGAGAAAATGTTGACACACTGATAGTCATTCCAAATGACAAGTTATTGACTGCAGTTTCCCAGTCTACCCCAGTAACAGAGGCATTTAATCTGGCTGATGATATTCTACGACAAGGAGTTCGTGGTATCTCTGATATAATCACGGTATGTGATTTTTAAAGATATTGTGTGTAATATGAATTCTTTTCTTAATGGTACTTACCAGAGTGTTAAAGAAATAAATGAGCTAAGGAAAGCAAAGAAAGAAAGAAGAAAAAAAATTGAAAGGAAAATGAATGAATACAACAGGAACCTTGATTTACTTATTTTATTTCTGCCATGTGTAGACCATAATCTCAACAGCTGATTCCCTACAGTCATAAAGAATGCTTGATAGACTCTAATGTTAGTAGTACTTCCCCTAAATGCATTTAAATATACATAAACAGTAAGGGTATCAGTACTTCTCTGTGAGTAATTGTTCAATATTATCATGGGTTGAAAGTTGTTATTCAAAAACTGGCACCCAGTAGTGGAATCTAGTGATGATATATTTGCGAGTTTATTAATACTGATAAACTGGTACTAATATTTTTGAACCTTGAACTTCTGGCTTTAAAACTGTAAGTTCAGAAGTAATATATAAAATAAAAATCAAACTGACGGTATTTGCTTCATACTTGAACTTCTGGGTGTTAAGACCTTATGAGCATTAGGTTGTTATCTGCTTAAAGTGTCTTCATTTGGTCAAAGGAGTTTGATTATTTACTTGTATATCATTGCATCTTTTTACGGCAAATTTTTTTTTTTTTTTGCTCTAATTACTTGGTCATCACCTTGACTGCAGATACCAGGGCTGGTAAATGTGGATTTTGCTGACGTACGGGCTATAATGGCTAATGCAGGTTCTTCATTGATGGGGATAGGAACAGCAACTGGTAATGTTTTAGCTACTTACTACTAGCCACTAGGATGTTTAGAGTGCTTATTTCATGTCAGACGCTTCACTTATGAAATAAGACTTCATTATTGTGGTTCCAAATTTTCCATATTGCCTTCCATGATGACACCATTGTGGATAACCTTCTTGTGAAGTTAATATATTATGAATGGCACCAAGAGCTTCTCAGTTTTTCTGGTTAGAGCATGAGGAGGAACCGAAAGGAGACATAATCCCAAATTTGTTTTGGGCTTAGATAGAAAATTATGCAATTAAAATGTTTACTAAAAGACGTGATGTTGATATTGCATATTTTCTCTAAATTAATTAATTTTAGTTGCAGCATATATGCAGCTAGTTAAAGATCACCAAAATACCGGGTGATCTGTTGTAATAAATTAACTGTTGTTATTGGATAAAGAGGTATTAAAATCCTTCTTACCTAGATCTTTGTAAGCTTATGTGGTGTGAAGAAATCTCTACTTCTAGATGTTTCTTTTTATGGTTGTCTTCACAACTGTGTACTTTCAAGGGTATTTTTATGGTTGTCTTCACAACTGTGTACTTTCAAGGGTTATCAGAATGGCAACTCTGACTTTACATGTAGTTTATCTTAAAAACATAATATGTTTCTGTTTTCCGTAATGTATATAATATTCCCTAATTAGAATTGAAAGGGAGATTTGTGTATACAGTACAACTATATCACGAATTCTGATATCATATGCTTAGACTGTCATACATTGGCAGTTTTTTTCCCTAACATGCATCTTCGTCAAGCCTTTTGTTCCAGTATCGATGACCCTTTTCAATTGTTCATAATATAATGCTATAACTATTTTCTGAGGTTTTTTTATATCTTGGAGTAGGGAAGACAAGGGCAAGAGATGCTGCATTAAATGCCATCCAATCACCTTTACTTGATATTGGTATAGAGAGAGCTACTGGAATTGTTTGGAACATAACCGGGGGAACTGATTTGACCCTTTATGAGGTACTTTTCTCTTTCACTCACTCTCCTTTTTGGTGATACTTGTGGACTCATGGAGTTCACATATTCTTTTGTCTTCTGTATGAGAGTCTTTCCACTACTTTTTGTCTTGTAGAAGGAAATATGTTCTTACTTGAAGTCTGGTCTACCACATATCTGCGAGATAAAGCTGTCTTTAGGAATTACTTTTACAGTTTCACCATTGCATTCCACATCCGCACACTTATTTAGTTGACCAGTTCTTTGAACAGCCATAGCCTGATTTACATGTAAAGAAACAAGATGCCATTATGCTTCTCCTGTTCATTCTCTTGCCCTTTTCTTTTTCAAGTTTGACTTAAGTAATCAGAAATATTATGAAGCAAATGCTCCCCTTAATTCTAACCTGCAAGAATGACGTTACTCTGCAATCTTCTTAGGTCTTTTATTCTAGGCCTAGAGATATAGACTAAAACTTTCATCTATTAGTTTTCTCATAGAGAAATCATTTGGTTGACCCAGAAATGTCCTAAGTTCCAATGCGGTAACTCCAGTATCTACCGAGTCCTAAATGGTAGTTTTCACTCACAGTTGACACATGTATTTCTCGTCTCTTACTCTAATTTTCAAATGGGTATTTTCATAGGTAAATGCTGCAGCCGAGGTTATATATGATCTTGTTGATCCAACAGCAAACTTAATATTTGGAGCAGTGACAGATCCATCACTTAGTGGTCAAGTAAGTATTTTGCTTTCTCTAAATTAAACATAGCAAAGTTTTCGAATCTGCAGTCCTAGCCTGCACATTATGTCATGAGCCTGCAATATTTTGGCCCATACCATCTCGCTGTACCATTAATTCAAACAAAGGAGAAAAATAAAATAAAATTCAACCAATTGATATATGTTTTTGTTTGGTTAGTTCTTTCTGTAATTCTACTTGCCAGAAAAGCATTTTATACCTTTTTTTTAATACAAGGTATAAGTAATTAGAATATATATATTCTTGCATCTGGTGGTGTTTTAGTTGGAGTACATCTTAAAATGCCATGCTACTTGTTTTGGTTTTTCATTCAGGTCAGTATAACTCTTATTGCTACTGGATTCAAACGCCAAGAAGAGAATGAAGGGAGGCAACTCCAGGTATTCCTAAACTCTCTGTCTCTCTCACTCCAGGCCATTCCAGAAACAATTTTGTAACATCTACCAAATTTCAGGCACAAGGAGACGTCACCCTTGGAATCAATCGACGGCCTTCCTCTTTCATGGAAGGTAGTCCAGTCGAGATTCCTGATTTCTTGAAGAAGAAAGGACGCTCTCGCTATCCAAGAGTCTGACGTGCCTTTTTTGTCCAAAAGCGGGCTGTGTCTCAGGCCTCTTAGCCTCTTCATTCCTACTAGCTCAGCATCCATCCGAGGGATTTAAATGTGCCTCTGTAGATACTAGATGATAGATCCGCAATATGCCATCTGTTAGTGGTTTCTAGCTTTGATATATTATTAGTGCATACTCATCTGAGTGTATGTTTTCCCTTTCACGTCATTTAGAATCTTAGATCTTGTTTTCCCAGAAGCTTTGAATAAACGCCATTGGCTACATTGGCATGTACAGTGTTTTCCCCCTAGAGGGTGAGATAGAACTTATGGAGAATCATGAATGGCTTGGTTCAGAGAAAATAATTCTTTATTTTTACTTGGTTTTTGTGGGGATCTTCAGAAGTCCGATATCTGATTCTTAATTTAAGCTTTCTTTAACTATCTCAAACAAGCAGCAGCAGCCATTTATATTTCTCAATGAGGTATTACATCTCAGAAGTAACTGTTGGGTGAAAGACATGAGACTCCCCCATTTTGTTGGGTGAAACACAAACTGTAAGTTCATTAATCAATTATGAAATCTAGGTCACTTAGTTGAACAATAAAGATTCAATCATCATAATGATTTGCGTCTCCACCAGCAGTGATATTGAATTCCCCACACTCCACTCGATTCTTTGAAGATTCAATAATCATAATGATCTGGGCCATCTAAATGAAATTTCTCTTTGATCGCCTACCAATGGCTGCCAAATTATTGATGGCAAAGGGTTAGCTGCCTTCCATGATCAAGATGAAGGCCAAGGCAAAGGCTTGTCTCCTTGCATGCTTCTGAATCAAAGCCTAAAATCCCATTATTCCTTCTTGATGACCAAGTCATCTTACATTTCTTCCCTACCAGTTGGATCAAAAGATTGTCAGAAAAGCTCTTGTTGGTGCGCATGCTCAGAAACCAGGCAGACAAGTCTTGTGTGCCTTGAAAACTCATGTGAGTAAATAAGATGGTTCTGGGCAATAATCCCTTTAGAAATGAATCGGCCTTTGAAACACTACCAGTAATCTCCACATGAACATAACCCATCTGCAAAATGGTGAAATCGATTATTATCCCGAACAATAATCTTCCTTCCTGCCACCTTGGAGATGTACTTGATTGCAGAATGGCAATCCAAGCACACCCTTAAATTTTTCTTCACAATGATTGGCTTCTCAGCTGGCATACTTATCAGTGCAAATGCAATTGCTATCCTCTCACTGTGATGGTGAAGAAGCTTTTCCTTGGAGCTTTCGTCCATTTCATGTGGAATAGAATCTGTTTGTGGAACATATCCAGCGTCCTTTATCTGATCAAGAAGAGTATCAAGTTTTTCATAAATTTCTTTCATCAGAGGATGAGACCAATCTTCTGCTCTGAAAGTATGGGTTTTGTTTCCAACATCAACCCAACTATAGCCAGGCAATTTCTTCATGCGGCAATCTCTCATCTTCTTCCGCACACTCCTCACATCTTCCCACTGCTGTTCCTTTGCATATATATTCGAAAGCAAAACACGTGCTCCAATATTCTCAGGTTCAAGCTGCATCAGTTTTTCCGCTGCAAGTTTGCCCCTCTCCTGATCACCATGAATCCTGCAAGCCCCAAGAAAAGAGCACCACCCAAAAGCATTTGGTTGGATTGGCATGTTATTTATGAACTCTTCAGCCTCCTTAAGCCTTCCAGCCCGACCAAGTAAATCAATAACACAAGAGTAATGTTCTTCTCTAGGCACTATGCCATATCTCTTCTCCATAGAATGAAAGTAATTTAAACCTTCATTTACCAATCCAGCATGGCTACACCCTGTTAAAAGACTGACAAATGTTATTGCATTTGGTTTCACTCCTCTGTTTACCATTTTAGTAAATGTTTCCAAGGCTGCTTTTCCTAAGCCATGAAGAGCAAACACACTTAACAATGAATTCCATGCAACTTCAGTTGGGTTTTCTATCTCGTCAAACACTTGGATTGAATGATCAAGCAACCCACATTTTCCATACATATCAACAAGAACACTATAAACAAAAGGGTCTCTATCGAAATTAACCTTAACCACCTGAGCATGAAGCTGGATTCCTTGATCAGGTGCAGCTTGGTTGGCACAAGACTTGATCAAGCTAGAGAAAGTGAACTCATTAGGCTCAACTCCCCGCCTCTGTAAGTCAACAAACAAATTAAAAGCCTTGTCAATTTCATCCATCTCAACAAAACCATTGATCAGAGAGGTACAAGAAACAATATTTCTACCATCAGAGTCAATCCAAAACACATTTGAAGCACCCTCCATATCTCCTGCTTTCGAGTACATATCAGTCAGAGCATTGCCCACAGAAACCTCTACTTGAAGTCCTAACTTCAGAACAGTTGAATGAAGACACTTTCCAAACTTACAAGCCTTCAATGCAGAACAAGCATTTAACGCACTACAAAGAACATGTTGATCTATAACAATCCCATCATTAACCATCCTCTTATAAGTTAGTAAAGCTGCCTCTGAATCACCATTCTTTGCATATCCATCAATCATTGAAGTCCACGAAACTGCGTCCTTACACGGCATCTCCTCAAAAACCTTGCAAGCATCAGCCATCAACCTGAACTTCCAATACATATCCGCCAAATTACTACCCACAAATAATTCAAAAGCCAAGCCCAATTTCAAAGCAAGAGAATGCATTTGCCTCCCAATCTCAATCGTCCCAAGAAACACGCAAGCTCTGATGACACTTGCAAATGCAAACTGGGTTGGGTTCTCTCCAGCACCTCTCATCTGGGAAAAAGTTTTCAAAGTCTCAGAGAACCTCCTGTTTTGAGAAAACCCAGTTATCATTGCTGTCCAAGAAACCAAGTTTCTCTGAGGCATTTTGTCGAAGACTTTGAGAGCATAGTCGACCTCCCCACATTTTGAGTACATGTTGAGAAGGTGGTTGGCGAGAAAAATGCATGGGGTGTACTCGGTGCGTAGAAGCTGAGCATGGAGCTCCTTGCCTCTGTTTAGCTGCTTGGTTCGTGCGTAGGTTTGGATAGTTTGCGCCAAGGTGGTGGCGTCCTGGAGCATGTGCCCGCCAAAACGGCACACCGCTTGAAAATTCATAGAGGGGTGAAATCGAAATTTTGTGGAAAAGCTTTACACATTGCATAAGAAAATGGAATTATGCCCCATATGTCCCTTCCTCAGAAAATAGAATAAATTTCTTTTTTTGCTAAATATTTGGGTATTTTATATTGTTAGACCAATTTAACTAACATGATCAACAATTTTTTATTTTTTATTTTCCGTTTATTATCAATAATTTAGATTCTTAATTTGGTTGTCTAATAGCATATCATGTCAAATATTTTGCGAGACAACATCACTCATTTTAGAAAATTTGTCTTCTTTTATCTAATCAACAGAGAGAGGGATTCAAATTTTAATATCTTCCAACATTATGAAGGTAAATAATGGTAAATCAAGAAGTCAATTTGACGTCTTTTTTTTACATGTTGAATTTGAAAAGATAGGTTTCGTTTAACATCATCAATAGTTGAGATACATAATTTGGTTCTTTAATAGCATATCATATCAAATGCATTACACAAGATTACTCATCTTATAAAATCCAAATTTTTTTTCTTATCAATAGAAGTAGGGTTTCGAACTTCTGTTCTATACATGTTGAATTTGGAAAGACAAGTGTGATGCACATAAACACCACACCGGCAACCTACTCAAAGATACTCGAGATATAATTGAGCTGAGAGCATTACAAGAAGAAGAAAAACATTTCAAAATTTCCACAATAAACAAAATAAAAATCTGTTCCAAAATATCATCAAGTGTCACAAGTGGTCCAGATTCTCCAATGCCCCACAATAAGAAAGACGATGAACATAATAAAACTGACATTGCCCTATAACAATGCACTTTATAGTTTATAAAAGTATATCACTTTTACACTATCTGACAGGAGGCTAAAATGGAAAAATTCTCAACTCTTGTTTTATTATCTGATTTGTTCACCAATTTTTGAGTGGTTTATGTTGTTTGTATTTTTTCATGAATGATTTTATTTTATTATAAGTGGTTGGTGGCGGCTACACCTCGTCAGTCTTGTCCCATGTTTTGAGTGTTTTGCCATGGGGCTATCTTTGGGTTTGGCAAATTATATGTGGCTATGGAAATAGATGTTGGTGCACCATTTCACAAAAGACTATTATTGATTTCTAGAGTCATAGGCATCCACATATGTTTGGGTTGGGTTTTTGTGATGTTTACAACACACAGCTTCACCCTTACGGAGGACTCACAGTAATATTTATTGGATGCAATTCAGAGTTTCAATTTTATCGGACGAAAAAAAAAAAAAAGATTCAAATTTAAAATATCTTTCAATATTAGAAGAAGAAGTATTACTAAATTAAGAATTAGTTGGTATTAGTATCTATTTTTAATTCCTTGAAATATAATCTCATTCATGAATATTCTATTATATCTAATAAATCACAACAGCGCTCATACGTCACGCAGGGTGTTATAACTTTTATAAAAAATTGAATGGAATTGGATGGAGGAGTGACATAACATTGACGGGTGGACGTACCCCTAATAATTCATGCCGTATTTGTAAAAATTACACTAAGTAAGTCTGAGATTCAATGTTGTAACATCTTTCTTGTAAAACAACCATAGATATATACGAGGAAGTGTCATTTGCCCTCTTCTTTTGCACAATGAACTTCACTGAATTTAGCTCTTGCATATCAAGAGACAAAACAAGAAAGACATGACAACATGGGGCCTTGAAGAGAAAGATGCCCATGTGCATAATGCACTCTTACCATTCTGATTGTACGAAGATTATATTGTTCTTCTCCTTTTATGTCCAAAATAATTAGTTGTGAAATGATTTTTCGTGTTTTGAATTTTTTTTTTTTTTTTGGTCAATTCGTGTTTTGAATTATGTCACCTGATTGTGTGATGTGTTTTGAGTGCTTAAATTTCAAAGGAGAACTTCGACCAAAAAAAAAAATTCAAAGGAGAAAAAACCAAAGGCTGCTAGCAAGTGATGGTGTACAATAGAAGAAAATATCTTTTTGAAAACCCCAAGAAGGTCCCCATCTTGTATTGAATAAAATTGAATAGTGTGCAAATTATCATTAAATTTATAATTCTTTTTTCGCTAAATAAAATTTCACTACCAACTCCCAAATCCAAATGCATGTCAATGGAGTTTAAACCAGTGAAAAAATAACTTTGTTTTGTTGATCAAATAGTCTTAAGTTCGAAATTTCATGATACCTTAACAGTAGGTGCGTGAGAAAAATTCATTCACTTTTTACTTTTGATACAAAAAAAAAAAAAAAAAAAAACCAAATGTCTTATTATTATTATATGCGGCCCCAAATCAACATCAACCTCACAATCCTCCTAAAACCCATCCAAGGAATCCCACTAGTCGGATTTATTATTATGAGAGTCCCTTTTTCCCTTTCTTTTTTGCATTTTCAAACAAGAACTAAGCCACACAAATTGGACTTCAAAGCAAATCTCAACCAAGCCACGTACTGTTGTCACTAACCATACAAAAGAAAACAAAGAAGAAGAAGAAAAAACTTTAAGCATTGACGTGTACACTAACCCCCCACCCATTCTAGTTGCATTATTAACACAAGCAAATTAAATCCCTCCCAGCTTGCTATATCCCTGTGCACACTACCATTCAACAAGAGAACATCAATTGAAAAAAGTCTGAACACGAAGAAGAAGAAGAAGAAGAAGAAGAAGAAGAAGAAGAAGAAGAAGAAGAAGCACCACCTAGCTAGCTTTGCACACATTTTTCATTTCCATTTTCCCTACTGAACGAGAAAAAAACCATCTCAGATGACTCATCAAGTCCCTTTGGAAAAATCCATCAACCAAAAAACTCAATCTCTTCCAACCCTACAAGAACCAGAGGAAATCTCCAAGTCTAACATCAAGTGCATGGAGCAAGGCAGCACATCACCAAAGAGGCATGAAAATGATGGGTCAAGCAGTGAAGAAATTGCAGTTTTGGAAGGCCAGGCTTCTGCTGCTGGGGATGTTGTTGTTGTAGATCACGAACCAAGTAATGTGGCTGATGAAGACAGTGGACGTGAGAGGTTGAAGAAGCATAGGGTTGAGGTGGCTGGCCAGGTTTGGATACCTGATATATGGGGGCAGGAGGAGTTGCTTAAAGATTGGATGGATTGTTCTGCTTTTGATGCTTCTTTATTCCCAAGTGGGATTATGTCTGCTCGTTCTGCTTTGATTGAGGAGGGGAGGAGACAAAACTCAGCCAGAATAAGAATAGAAAACAGGTGTTGAATTATAACAATAATAATTAATCTTCTCATTTTTCTGAGATCTTTATATTTGTTTTAATTATAGTTATGATCATATACAAGCTCTTTTTTATATTTTAATATTTATGATTATTGATACATGAAACATTATAAATTTATATATATTATGGGAATGGCTTCTGTTAGTGAAAATGATTCTATTTGCCCCAAAAGAGTGCATTTTCTGACAATGGTGTATGTAACCAGCTTTAGAAATTAGGCTTTTCATGAATAGGTACATTTATCATTTTCTTTAGCTATATATCATTCAGGGATTGCACATAACTTCTGAAATATAAAGCTCTTTCTAATTTTATTGCATGGATTGTTTGATGTTTTTATCTTATAGATTGTTTGCTGTCAGCAAACAAACACCACCAAAATAAAGGCAGAAATCAATCATCTCTGAACGATTGTTTGTCTGCTGCAACAGTGAGGATGTTTTTTTAAAGTCCTCTTGGGGGCATACACCCACCTGTGAATGAAGAACAAATTGGGCATTTGGACACCGTTCGAGAAATCGCCACAGCCATTGGTTCAGTATCGGCCAGTCAGCTTAGTTAGTTTAGTTAGTTTGACAACCACTAGGTCGTAAAAGCTTAAGCAACTAGAGAATAGGCCGACAGTTCTATATACAGCTAACAGTGGACACTGCCTGACAATGTAGTTTGTAAACGTGATCAGAACACATGTAAGCCAGACATCGTATTTTCGAACACAATGTAAGAATTCATTGTTAACTGAGAGGATAATAAGGAATCCGCCATCAGAGAGGCGAGGAGGGAAATAAGTTGAAAGAGAAATGTCTGAAAGCAAATCTTGTTAGCCATCCTATAAACAATACTGTAAGCTTCAACCTTCGCCATCTTCATTCTCATAAAGATTCATTACATCTAATTCACATTAAAAATTGCCACATTTCACTTACTATACTAAACTTCATGTTTTTCCAAAAATCGAGACCAGTATAAAAGAGAAAATACTTTTGCAATTACACAATTGTTCTAACAGCAAAGAAAAAGGTTCCTTCATCAGCCTGCAGATGTCAGCTCCCATATTTTAATCGTCCCGTCATCAGCTGCCGAAGCAAGAATCCGATCCTCCTGAAAAATTCAACAGCAATGTACAAGGGAAATGTTAGTGCATGCATGGTATACAAAAAATAAATTCCTCCGGACATGGTAACCTGTTAATTCAGCAACCTCTCTCGCTCACATGACTATTTAAAAAGAATTAATGTATAGAGAGCATAGACAAACTTAAGTCATCCAAAAAGAAGGGAAAACGGTAACAGAGCTCCTGTGAGCAATTTGATGCAACCATAATTGTATTATGTGCAAATTATTTAGTAGGTAATAACTACGCAGAACATCACTGGTACTCAGCAACCACAGCAGTCCTCAACTTGGTGGTAGTGCTGGTGCTTTAAGCGCGATAATGGTGATGCTTGAAATGATAGTCATGGGGTCCTTGATGATTGGCTGTAGGGGTAGTATTGACTATGATAGGGGTGTGGTGGTAATAGTAGCAGTCACAGCAGAAAGTATGGTGACAGAACCAGGACAAGTGATGATAGCCATTTGAGTATAGTTGCCATTAATGGCAGCAGAAAACTAGATAAGACTCATAGAACCTAGTTCTTGTGGACCATGAATGACAAATTACCAAAAAAATTTAGACACAAGAATACTGGACTCTAGGAGATTCTCAGAAATCTAGAGTTCAAGCTGGAAAGCCTCAATTCGCAGTCCAAGCTGGCAAAAGCTCCATTCACAGAGAAAACAACAGGACCTCACAGAACTTCAATGATCTGCAGAACGAGAAATCTTACCCCAGGGCTCCATTGCACTGAATTTATATCCATGTCATGGGCCTTCTCCTTTTTCAGAAGCAATTTATACGAAGGTCCATCAACCTGAACGAAAACACACAATTGGGTTATTTAATACTCCCCAAAACAAATAAGCAAATAACAGAGACACTCCAATCATCAAAGCACTCAATGAGCTTAATTTAATTGGTCCACACCAAGCTCTAGAGAATATTTATTAGCAATTCGCTGTCACAACTAATGGAGATATTAGGCCATTTCACTGGTGATACAAATTCTAATACAATCAATGGGGGTGAAAGATTATGACATACCAAACCATCTTTATCATCATTCTCCACAAAAAATCTTATCGTGTCATCAGCAGCTCCACTGGCAATGATATTGTCCCTGTCATTTTTCAATTAAATATAAATCAATATTTGGGATTAATCAAAATCTTATTTGGTGAATCAAACAATAAACTAATTAAACTAGTAAACTCAATCGAACCAATGCAGCCATGTTTACCTTATATTTTGCGCAGATTGCTACACTATCTTATATTGAATAAAGATCTTAAGTAATTCCCGTAAATCCCTATTAAATAGTTCATCTTTATTCTTTCTTATATTTTATAATCTTTACCAAAGACCCTCAACAATTGGAACTATTTCTTTGGTTCCATTACCTTGACCAATGAACTGAAAATATTGTCCGATCATGATAACCTGAAAGAGTGCAAAGATGTCTCCTGACAAAACCAAAAGAGAGAATCATCTTATCAGTGCGACAAGAAAACACAAATGAATTACAACCAAAATTTTAGCACTCTACTAAACAAATAATTTATTCAATTAATTCCTTGGCCTCATACTAAATGGATCTAAAACAATTTTCCATGGAACTGATAATGAAACAGTGTTATCAACACATAAGAGTAGAACCACATTATTTAATTCCATTCAAAAGCAGCTGACTTCTATGTTGCAACTACAATAACACTAAAACAACACAGCACTTGTAACTGTAAAGCCTCAGAAACATCTCAAACAAACACACTTCAAAATGAAAAAAAAAAATGAGAACCCTCCAAAATTTTCCAGGTAAACTTAGCATATCCTGACTATCAGGCACAATTAGGAATCTTGACCAAGAGTTTTTTAATCCAACTAAATGTGGGGATGGCATGGCCCCTGGTTTCAAATTTTTCAACCCATTGAAAGCACATTCTTCTGAAAATAATAAATTCATTCATGTAAGAGGCAATAATAGCTAGGTCAGATCATGTAGATGATTTTCTAATTCTTCAATCATGCACATATGTCCCTTACTTCAAGCTCAACATGGACTTATTCGCAAAACGAAAAATTATATTTTTTTGGGACAACTAAACGACAAATTACTTGGGCAACCCAGGATGACACATACCCTTCTCTTTCTATACAATGCACTGTCTGTCTAGGAAACATACAAAGTTTCAAATGCGTGAATGATCACATATAATTGAATATGAAAGCATCGTATTCAACAGAAACAATGGTGGAAGGCGCAAGTGTCAGGATGCTTGTGTGTTCACAATTAGACAAAGACTATGAAGAGGAACTCAAAACTCATAAGTAAATAAAGGAAACAAAAAGAAGTATAAATCCAAACAAATATATGAGGGAAGGAAGGGGGGAGAGAGAGAGAGAGAAAAAGAGGCTATTCAGATTCATCTATTTCTGTAAATGCAAATGTAGCCTACATCACTGCCCAGTGCTAAAGCTGAGTCTAATGGAATTTTTTTTTTTTTTTTGGTCAAAGCTGAGTCTAATGGATATGTCATGGTACAACCTATTAAATATCCCCACTCTAAAACAAAACCTATAACATCTGGTTAATAAAATATTTAAAACAAGATCAAATAATTCACATAACTGAAAGACCAAATTCAGGGATTCTAAAATGAAAAGAAATCATTCTAATGGAGCATGTTCCTCACCATGGTACAAAGTCATCCGTAGATTGCATCTTTTCATTGTCTGTTCCCCATATCTTTAAAGTAAGATCGTCACTGCAAAATCAGCACATTGTTATTTTATTTCTCCTTTTGAGTATTGTTCAAAACTTCAAATTTCCATTTTGCATAGATGCTCTTATAAATGGTGTTTTGGTATCAAAACCAATGAAACATAAAAAAATGAGAAAACACTTCTGCTTACCTGCAGGTAACCATTTTGTCTCCACCATCATTAAACGATAAAGCCCAGACAGTAGAAGAGTGACCACTACCAAGAAAACCGGTTAAGCTAAATTAGACTAAAAGATATATTTTGACAAAAATTGCTAGCAGTTCTACAAACTCAACTGGTTCAGAATAATCAATAGAGGCCATGTATCATATTAAAAAGAAAAACATCCTGCAGTCCTTAGATGAGATCATATTTCTTTTAAATTATGAACAGTTCAGATGCATTGCACCCACTGCACTTCTTAGTCGTCCATATCAAATCAATTAGTGAGAAACTTGACCTCATTAACCATAAGGTGCTTCGGCGGGAAGAACTACACACACGTTATGGAAACTATTACATAAAAGAAGGGAATAATTCTGAAGCAGAAAATTTAGAGATACAGAGAGGCTAAGACGTAGTACTTGTTAGTTTCACCTAATGTTTGCACACACGCCCAATCATCATCATCACCACCTTCATCTGCCCATATCTGCAAGAAATATGGTACGGTATCAGAAAAAAAGTATCCAATCTTCTTGATGCATAATTAACGAAAAAATAATCATTTTTGTGGGACAGTAGTAGGGAAGGTAGGAAAAGCACTTAAAACTCTAAACTTTACCTTGACAGTGTTATCATAGCTACAAGAAAATATAAGATTCCTGCTTGGATGCCACTGAACCATCTTCACATCTTGTGTATGGCCTTGCAACACTGCAACACAATCAAACTCATTTCCGGGTTGCACTTCCCATATCCATACAGTTTTATCCCGGCCACAAGTCGCAAGCAGAGACCCAGATGGATTCCAACTCACACTTTTCACTTCGTTTTCATGACCCTATACACAAAAACACCTTTACTAACAAAAACCAAAAGAACCCAACTTGTAAAGTTGATCGATTGAAGTAAAGCGAGAATCTTTCAATGCCATTAACAAAGATACCTCATACCTCTAAAGTGGACACACATTCATAATCACCCCCAACATTTTCCCAAATTGCAGTGGTGGCGTCGAAGCTGGCAGTGGCCAAAAATTTCCCAGATGGGGACCAAGCGCACGATCGGACGGTTCTAGTGTGAGTTTCATCCAAAACTGCCTGCAACCCAAAATTGAAAATTCCATAACAAATTGTCCCATTTAACAAAATAAGGAAAAAAAAAATCAAAACAAAAAGATGGGTAACCTTGCAATCCCACGAAGAAGTGGAGCTAGAGGGGTTGTGTTCCCAAATACGGACGGTCTTGTCACCACTACATGAAGCGAAGGAAAGGGGGATTCCGGCAACACCAGTTACTGGGTTCCATGCGAGGCTCCAGACCTTATCTGTGTGCCCCTCCAGCTTCTGAATCTCTCTCAGTCCTTTTGCTAACTCCATGGCCAGGTGGGGTTGTGAGCTTTGTGAAAATAAGGGATTGGCAGGAGAGTTAAAGAGTAAAGTGGTGAAGAAAAGTGAAAAGCTGGGGTATTGGGTTACGCTACTACGGTGTTGACGAGTCGGCAAGACGAGGATTTGACAGCCGGTGGGAGGTGAATGAATACTCTCTGTGCTCGCGTTGACGAGTTGAGTTGGTGTTTGTACTCTTGCGTTGTGTGTTCTGTGTGCACCACGAATCAGGAGCAAACAGCACTTGATTTTCCTTTTGGCAAAAATTACAATGTTGATGCATGTAGTCACTTGTTTTATTTTTCATATTTTCTTCAGAGAAAAAAAGTCTCCCTAATACTTCTTTTTTTCAATGTATTCATGACTAACTACCTAAACGACTTTGAGTGTTAATTGTGGAATGCTAAACTAAGGTGTGGCTATCCTTCAAACCGTAATCATATTAAGTTATTGGCTACGATTTTGTCAATGATCTCCCACAATCAACACAATTGGCTGAATATCTTGAAACCATTTTATACATATATATATATATAAAGCACATCGATATGATTTTTGAATATTCTACACCACTTATGCTTATATCATGTCAAGGAGTTTCTTTTTTTATTTAGAAAAGGCTTGTATCAATAATTATGATTTTATGTATGAACAACTCCTTCTAATAGATATTTAGACCGAAGTTGATGAACAATCAGTATTAGGGTTGGTTTTTGAACGAACCAAATCAAATACTACACTTAATTAAGCCACTATTAAAGATAAATAAAGAAAAATAAAAAGTAAGGCCATTCCATTTCGAACTTTTACACTCCATATCTCTAGCTCTAAGAATGGGATTGGCTTATTAACCCTCCAAGGTGCTGTGGAAGGAGTCCCTACTACTTACCCTAAACTAGTCACTCTTGACAGCTTCTGTGGAAGCCCTCCCTTTGAAATTAATCGATCACTGCCGTAGACAAGCCCTTGTCATGGAATTCCAATTCAAAAAAAATTGAAATAAAAATTCTTTTCCAATTCCATTTCAAAAAATTATGAAACTTCAACATCCATTCTAATTAAGAATTTTTTGGAAATTTTTGAAACTTACATATTTCAGAAATTTCAAAAAATACTTAAAATTTTAAAACATATCCAATGATTTGAAAGATTAAAAATGACTCAAAAATGAAAAATCATACAAAAAGTTCGAAAACTATTATATGTTACTACTTATATTTAGTTTATTATTTATGAAATTACTCGTCTATGTCTATTTGGCCATTTAAGTCATATTTAGTTCAACATAAAATTAGTCATTATGTATAGTCTAAGCTTGAAAACCCAATATATTTCAGAATTCGGAAGTTTCAAAATATTGAAATACATTCCAATTCCAATCCATTGTTTTTCGGAATTTTCGAATTTTGGATTTCAGATGTCAGAATTGATTTCGACTCGCCAAAATAGGAAAATTTTGAATCAGAGTTGGTCGGAATCAGAATTTCCAATCCAACTTGCACCCTTAACTGGTACCAATATTAGTGTTCACTATAAATGGGCTTGGTCAAGTACTAAGGCAACGGATTTTGGTCCCATTATCTGAAGGTTTGAATCCTTCGGCTCTAGAAATGTTTGATACATGATCATTTTGTTAATTTATTTAGAACAATTGGGTAAGCACAACCTGAAATCTGAGTGGGTAACCAAATACTCTATTGGGGGTGTATTCAATTAGGATTCTAGAGCATTTAAAAAGATTTTGTTTAAGTGGTAGCTTTCATATAACTTGATGGAACTTTAGAATTCATATAGAACTTGATAGACTTTCAGAAGACTTCTATATAATTTTTTAATAAACTTTCTTAAGATTTGTATGGCTTTTATTCCAGACTTCAAATTTAGAAAACGATAGAAGAAAAACAAATGGGAAAAGATCAGCCAATTGCCAGAGGAAAAAAACTCAAATGTTTCATGTGAGAGACTTTTTTTTGCCATTTTTGCCAAAGAAGTGCTCAAGTAGGCCTCCGTCTTCTACAAAAACTTTGAGCCTGTGGCCATCTTTGTTTTGTTTGCTTTGAGATCTCATCAAAGCCATGACTTTATTAAACTCCTATCCATATCTCTGTTAATAATACACGTAACAAATTATAAATAAATAAATAAAGATGGAAAGTATAATAGCATTGCTGTCAATGTATCTAATGGTGATCCAATTTCAAGAGATATTCTGATACTTGATTTGTACCAACGTGAATAAAATTTAAAACAATATGAAATAAAAAGCCAAATTTATAACATTTTTTCCTTCAAAAACATGAAATAAAATTATGTTTAATGAAAACCCTAGTAATAAGCATAAACTCTAACCCCAAACTATGCCCTAATAACAAGGAAAACACGATGAAGAAAAATCATTGAAAAAGAAAACCCAGCGAGGTATTGATAGAAGAAACAATAGGGAGCATACTTTCACAGATGGAGATTTGATTCAACTTTTTTATAATCTTAATTGAATACACTCATATTTGAATGGACTTTTTAAAAGTTCATACAAGTCGGAATTGAATACACCAAGACTTGTAAAACCTCTTTTAAAATTTGTTTAAATCCAAATTAAATACACTCGTTAAACGCTTCATAATCCTAATTGAATTCACCCCCATAAAATTTATCACTCTTTTTTATTGGGCGAAAAAGCACCGTAGTACGTATACCATACATCTTGTTTCTATTTTGATTTTCCAATTTTTTTATTGAGAAAAAAAAATTGAAGCATCAATTTAATGATTGTTAAGCCCACTATTGGTGAACATGGTCCAATACCTGAAAGCCCACAAAACCCCGGTCCAAACGAACCGCGCCAAACCGTTGCAACACTCTAGCGGACCGGTCCAAACCAAAAGCATATTACTCATCCAAGTCTCGTTCCCATTTCGACGACGCCAGAGCTCTGACCAAAATCCTACCTCGCCGCTCAAACCAGAAGCAAGTGAAGGAGACTCGCACAGATCGCCATGAATTCAGCAGCTCGAAGAAGCGGTGGAGGCCTCTTCGAAGGCATTTACAGGGTCATCATGCGCCGCAACTCCGTCTACGTCACCTTTGTCATCGCCGGCGCTTTCCTCGGCGAGCGGGTGAGCCTTTTGCGGCTTTAGATTATGATTTTCCTCACTGAACATCTCCTTTTAGTTTTTGTTCTGTCTCTCTTATGATCTGTTTGGTTGCTAGGAAATCTGAGGAAATTAAAGGTCATTGATTTGCGATTAGGTCAACCTAGTCTAGTATGAAGCTCAGAGATTTCAGTTTAGTTTGTGGTATTTATTTAATTGGCCTTGGAATTAAACGGGAGCGGTTATTTTTATTATTGTGTTAGTGATGAAATTTGATATTGTTTATTGCGATTTAATAGATTTTTAGCAATTCTTTTTCTACCTCGAACTCTATAAATTGGTTTCATATCTGTTCATATATGCAATGTTAACGTAGAGTTGCTAAATTCATCAAGTCGAGGCTCATATATAGTGACTGGATTTGCATTTCAGTTGTAGATTAAGTATTTTTCAGAATTTTAGGATATATGCATATTCCTGTTTGAGTTCTTTCTCTGCTTGCTGAATTTTTTTGCTTTTGTTTTGGTGTATAAGCTGAGTGTCATTTGATTTGTGTTGTTTTGTAAATGAAGAACAAATATCGTAGTGTTCTTACGTACCTGATTTACCGGTTTCAGGCTGTAGATTATGGAGTTCATAAGCTGTGGGAGTACAACAATGTTGGGGTATGGCAGCTATTTTATAGTTTATTTACTTTTGGTAGTTTGCATGCACTTGATCCATGTATATTAGTATGTTGTGCATTTCCAGTTTGGAAATAATATGTAGGCTTGAAGAATTATATGTATGAATGTATCTATGTGTTGCTTTATGGGTTACATACATACAGATTTGGGTGAAAATTTAAAATTGTAAATACCATATGTATTGCTTTTACCCATTCTCCCTTCTGTTAATGCATGCTGGTTTTTTTGGTTTTTCACTAAAGACACTTTTTAGCCCATGGCTGGAGGTTCTGAACATGTTTATATGGTTATGCGTATATGCTTGTTTGGATGTTAATTGGGTCCCAGATGTACGTGTTTGGTAGAGAGTTTAGTCGGTGCCGTTTATAGAGGAACACGTCTTTCCCAATTCGTTGGATACAAGTTTTTGGGGGAATGTTTATTTGGCATTTCTTGCTTTTCCTTGCAGACCTCACCCGCATCAAACCAATTGGAATTTTTTTAAATTAGTCTGGCCACAATTGAGATCAGTTCTGTTGCTTTCCTCCATAGGAATTTATATTGTTCTGCATTTGCATTCTTTGCAGTTGAGATACTTTGGCAGCAAGTGGTTTACAGCATTCTCAATATTTAATGTACTTGTGAGAATTTCTCAATTTTGATCGCCGTAACTGGAGATCCTTGCGAGTTTTACATCTGAACTTGATGTTTTCTTTCTTTGTTGTGCAGAAACGATATGAAGACATTTCAGTTTTGGGGCAAAGGCCGTCGGAAGAATGAGATCATCAACGCTTCTCTTCGGTGACTTAAAGTTTTCATACTTTTGGAAAGTTGGAGCATGCAATCATGCTTTAGGTAGCAATTTTCATTTTTGTAATAAGTTTGGGCGGATTCAGCTTATTTATCAACCATGTTATATTCAACTAAAGTGTTTTTAAGTGTTGAATCAGTTGTGCGCGCGCGGCCACATTGACTGATTGACTCTGACAATGGTATTGTTTTTTTTTTTTGTTATATGAGATTTGATTCTTTGGCCCTCTGCTTCCCTAGTGGTTTGTTTGTGTTGCTTTATTATTGACTATGACTTGCACTCCCATATGCCATGTATACATTCCAAATAACGAAACCAATAGGGACCAGGTTATTTTGTTTAACACAATCATGAGAATTCAATTTAGCAAAAATAAAATAAAATAATATATATATATATATATATATATATATATATATATATCAATTGAAGAACCAACAATGTAGTCGAACTCAAAAGTCTCAACAACAAACGCCTTTCTATAAGCACCAATGTCTTAACTCTGGATGATTATATTTCTAGGAATTTTTTTCCATGATGGTATAAGGCATATTGTAAACTTGGACGTCCAATTTCTACCGATTAGCAATTAGTTATTTAGCGGTATTTCTTGAAAGAATTGCCAAAAGATCCCTAGTTCAATTCTCTTTTTCCCATTGATAAAAAGATCCCTAGTTCAATTCTCTTTTTCCCATTGATAAAAATAAAACGTTTATTTTTTGGGCAAAGTTTGGAATGGAAGGAGGTTTTTTTTGCACACAACTTACAAATTAAAATCATTTTTCAATAGGCTAGACCGTAAATCTTACAACACATCCTTCTATTTGAATAAGGGTAAACGGCCAAAAATCCTCCTGGACTATATCGACTATCGAAATGTCCCCCCATGGATTACTTTTTCAGCCAATTTAGCCTTCGAATTAAAAGGAATCGCCAATTTCACCCTTCCCGTTAGTTTTTCCCCAATTCCATCCAAATGCCCGTAAAAAACACCACGTGAAAGGCACGTGAGGCGTCTGATGAGGGTAATATCGCCATTCTACACCCTCAGCGCTCAGCCCCCTTTGACTGAATCGTTCGAAGGTCAATTCCCAAATCCATTCTCAAATCAGAGTTAGGGTTTCGAAAAAGGGTGAGAGTGAAAGAGAAAAAGCGACTAAAGATTCGAAAAGGGTGAGAGTGAAACAGAGAAAGATATTGAAAGATTCGAAAAAAAGGTGAGAAAGACAGACTACGACTGAGAGATTCGATTTTGGGAGATATTTTGTGACTTGAAGATTCCAAACGAAGGTGCGACAGTAAAGGTAGAATGAAAATCAGAGATGGTGGGGAAGCTCCCATATACAGTGAGTAGCGTGCTTTAGTTTATTTGTTTGATGCAATTGTTTGGGTTTTACTGTCGGATTTCATTGCTGGACTTGATGAAAAAGCATAATAAAAGGAATAAAGTGGTCCCTATGGTTGTTGTTTGTTGACTGAGACTTAGGTTGGGTTGTGAATTTGGTCCTTGTGCATGTTGTTTGTTTATTGTTTGTCAGGTTCTTTGTCTGAGTTAGTATTGTATTGTATTGTATAGAGTAAATAGTAATGTATTGTATGTGGTATTGTATAGGGTAGATAGTAAATGTATATTGTACTGTATAGGGTAGATAGTAAATTAATGAGAAAATTTATTGTTGTGCAGCTAAACCTGACATGTTCACACTGGAAGTACACCATGGGGGCTATTTTGTTGATGGTTTATATATGGGAGGTATTGTACAATGGGTTGATAGGCAAGATGCAGATGAGGTTTCAATGCTTGAGTTATTTGAACTGGTTAAACACCTTGGTTATGATGAGCAGAACATACAATACTATTACAAGCACAGGACAAATGGCTGGGTTGAAATTAGGACATATAAGGATTATTTTGGAGCATTGAAGTTGGTGAAACCGAGGCAGCTGTTGTGTTATACATAACTGACAATCCAGCACCTAGGCCTCTAAATGTTCAGTCCCCAGTATTCTCTTCACAAGGTGAAAATGCTGAACATTATGAAGACGAACACATTGCTCATGGATATGATGGTGATGAAGAAAATGGGCAACATGAGTTCGTAGATGTTGAGATAGATGAAGAATTTGGTGAGGCAGAGGAAGAAGTTGAGGTAGAAAGTGATGAAGCTGAGCAAGGTGGGGAGGATGAGGAAGAAGATGGTGATTTCATAGATAGTGAGTTTGAGAAAAGTGATGAAGAGGACGACATGAATTTTCATAGGTATGTTGTAACTGAAGAGAAGATGATGGACATAAAGAACCAGGTGAGGGTGACATTGATGGTTATAATACATCAGACTTAGAGAGTTTGCATGAAGATAGTGAAGATGAAGATGGGAAGAAGAGAGGTTTAAGGCAGCCAATGTTCAAGTAGTACAATAAACATCATGACCTTTTAGATCCAAAATTCTACTTGGGTTTGGAGTTTCCTAATATGCAGGAATGTAGAGAGGCCATAAAGTACTATGCATGTAGGTGTGCTAGAAGACTAAGGTTTGTCAAGAATGAGCTTAATAGGGTGAGGCTGGTATGTGATGGTAATAAGGAGTGTGATAAGGCAAAGAGGCCTACTAAGGGTGAAAAGACAAAGAGGCATGCTAAGGGTGATAAGGCAAAGAGAGTCATAGTAAGAGTGATAAGAGTAAGAGGCATGGTAAGGGTGAAGAAGGTCAAGAGGGTGAAGATGAATATGAAGATAAACTTGAAGACTGTCCTTGGTTATTATATGTTGCACATGTTGGGAAAGGGCCCACTGTTAGAGTGAAGACATACCATCCAATTCATACATGTGGTAGATCTTAAAGAACTAGGTTTGCCACTTCACAATGGTTGGCTAAAAGGTTTGATAAGGATCTCTGAGCCAATCCTAACATGTCAGTTGTTGAGTTCATGACATTGGTGAGGAAACATCACAATATAGATGTTACTAGGAACCAATGCTACAAGGCAAAGAATTTGGCAAATGAGAGGATTCAAGGAAGCATTGAAGAACAATATTCAAAGCTGTGGGATTATTGTGAAGAGCTTAAGAGGCAAAACCTAGGAAGCACAGTTTTAGTGAAGACATCATTGAGGGGAGATGATCCAATTTTTTCGAGGCTTTATATATATTTCGCTCAACTGAGGAAGGGGTTTATTGAAGGATGCAGAACCATGGTTGGTTTTGATGGGGCTTTCATCAAAGGACAACATCTAGGACAACTTTTAAGTGTTGTTGGGATTGATGCCAACAATGGCATGTTCCCAATAGCTTTTGCTGTTGTGGAGACAGAAAGCAGAGACACTTGGACATGGTTTTTAGAGATTTTCTTCAATGATGTTGGGGTAAGAGGCCCTGAAAATGGGTGGGTTTTTATCACTAACAAACAAAAAGGACTGGGGCAAGCAATTGAGGCTTTAAAGCCAGATGCTGAACATAGACATTGTGTAATGCATCTGCACAATAATTTCAAACTTGCTGGGCATGGTAGTTTGGCACTAAAACATAGGCTATGGGCTGCTGCTAGAAGTACAACACTTCCTTGGTGGGAAGCTGAGATGGACAATATTATGGAAATGTCTGCCCCGGCACATGCATGGCTTCAGGATAGGCCAGCAATTCATTGGAGTAGGTCACATTTTACTACTGGGCCCAAGTGTGATATACTGCTGAACCATTTATGTGAATGCTTCAATTCAGCAATTTTGGAGGCAAGAGATAAACCAATAATCACGATGGTGGAAAGGATCAAGAACCTATTTGATGTTGAGAGTTGCAAGACAAAAGGAGGTGAAATGGACTCAAAGAGTTGGGTCAAGGATATTTCAGATTATTGAGAAGAATTTGAAAGAGAGTGGCTCATGCATTGCACAGAATGCAAGTGGAAACAGGTTTCAAGTCACTCATATGCTTGGTGGGCAATATGCAGTTGATCTAAATACTCACTCATGCTCTTATAGAAAATGGGATCTTTGTGGCATCCCATGTCGCCATTCATGGCTGCTATATCAAGGCAACAGAGGAGCCCAATGACTTATGTGAATGAGGTGTATAAGAGAGAAGCTTATGATAGGGCTTATAGCAATTACATTTCACCAATGCCAAGCCAACAATTATGGAGGAAATCAGGGCATAGGCCAATTAAACTCCCACTGTATCACAAACAGAGTGGTAGGCCAAAGAAGGCAAGGACTAGACCTGTTGATGAGATCCCAAAAGGTGCCACTAAGCTTAGGAGATATGGAATTGTAATCCATTGCTCAGTCTGTGGAGGAGAAGGCCATAATGCTACTAATTGTGGAAGGGCAGATGGCAATATGGGAAGAGGCAGAGAGGCAGAGGGAGAGGAAGAGGAACAGCTCAGTCCATCAATATGAAGAGGAACAGGTAAATGATGTGAAATTGTGATTAATTGTGATTAATTTTAATTGTTTTAATTGTGATTCATTTCAATTGTTTTAATTGTGATTAATTTCATTTGTAGGCAATTAGAGGAGGGTTGACAAGGACTGCAGCCACTGCAAGCCAAATAGCTCCAACCAATGTTGCTACCCAATCAAGTGGAAACAATGCTACTACACAATCAGCTCCTTGCAATTTAGCTTCACAAGCAGGTCCAAGCAATGTCACTCAAAACACTTCCAGGCCACAAGGGAAAAGGTTCAAATCCCCTGCAAAAAGGGCAAGGCCATGGAGGTAAAATACATTGATGGATTAGGATGGATTTTGGAATGTATATTTTTAATACATGGGCTAGTATATGTGTGTATTTTGAACAGATGGCTCTTTTTGGATGGATTTTGGATGATTAAGCAAGGTTGGAATGTATATTTTGTAGTAGAAGTTCCCTAATTGTATTTTGAACTGATGGCTATTTTGGATGGAATTTGGATCTATTTAGGATGGGTTGGAATATATATTTTGAACATATGGCTCTATTGAATGAATTCTGTTTCTGTTGTAATTTTGGATTAGTGTCTTTCCCTTACTTTTGTTGTACTATGTTTGCAGTTTATGAGTATTTTGCCTTGGCTTGTGCCAAAGGGTAAGTATCCAATTTAAACAAGCTTAAAAGACAATTCTATGAAGTTGTGCTAAACTCATATTTGGTCCAAACTTCAAACTTCATCCATAAATTATGCAATCTACATTTAACCTCAAAATGTACATTGAACCAATCCAAATGCCACTGCATTGGTTAAGCTAAAACAAGGCACAAAAAGGCCACTACATTCAACCAAATGTCACTGCATTCGTTAAGTCAAAACAAGGCACAAAAAGGCCACTACATTCAACCAAATCAACTTACCTACATTGAACCAAATCAAAACCTAACCTACTTTAACCAAATGAATAGCTAAGTAATAAAACAAACAACAACAGAATCACAACCAAACAACTCAGCAGCAGCCTTCGAAATTTTTTCTCTTTGTCTCTTAGCTCTTGCACAATCCTCTTGTCTTTAGCTCTTTTCTCTTATAATGAGTTGATTCATCTCAACAATCGACATATGACATGTTTGGCCTGCTCAGACAATTTTGGGTCCTTCCAACCACCACCACCACCATACTTCTCTCTACAACATACATATAACCTCCTCCCTGCATTTTCATCAGACCAGCAAATAATCGTTTCAGCCTCAAATCCATACCGGCAGATACGCACTATATGATCCTCTATAATCAAAGTGGTTGAACTTGATTCAGTAGAAGCTGCACGTCTGTTCCTATGAATCCTATCTTCAATTGCAATGTCTTCTCTTCTTCTTGGAATTGATGAACATCAGCGACGTGAGAAGATTGGAACGCTTACAAATAAGGTTGGGTTATGTCGAATCTCCATGTCTGAAATGAAGGCTTCGTTCGAATAAAAGGGGGCTGAGGGCTGAGGGTATAGAATGGCGATATTACCCTCATCATAAGCCTCACATGCCTTTCATGTGGTGCTTTTGACAGGCATTTGGATGGAATTGGGGAAAAACTAACGGCATGGGTGAAATTGGCGATTTCTTTTAATTCGAAGGCTAAATTTGCTGAAAAAATAATCTGGGGGGGACATTTCGATAGTCGATATAGTCCAGGGAGTTTTCGGCAGTTTACCCTTTGAATAATGAGGCCTCATTATAGAAAAAACTGAGTCGGAAAAAAGAAAGAGTGAAAATAGCAAGAATATATGTATAAATGATGCGTGTAGATTAGAATTACAAGGACTATGAGGTAAATTCCATAAATATTAAGTAAGGCACGTGCGACAACTCGGTGCGACCGCCCTTAAGAGCATCTCCACCTCAAAGGGCTAAGGCTAAGGCAAGGGCAATGCAAGCGTTGCTACTATTCACGTGAATAATGACAGCCTTGCCATTTGTGGTTTCACCCCAAAAGGCTAAGACTAAGGCAATTACTATTCGGTTCGTCTGTTCCTATGCATCCCATCTTCAACTGCAATATCTTCTCTTCTTCTTGGAATTGATGAACATCAACGACGTGAGAATGTTGGAACGCTTGCAAATAGGGTTGGGTTATGTTGAATCTCTATGTCTGAAACGAAGGCTTCATTCGAATAAAATGGGATGAGGGTTGATGGTATAGAATGGTGATATTACCCTCATCAGACGCCTCACGTGCCTTTCACGTAGTGCTTTTGATGAGCATTTGGATGGAATTGGGGAAAAACTAACGACAGAGGTGAAATTGGCGATTTCTTTTAATTCAAAGGCTAAATTGGCTGAAAAAATAATCCATGGAGGACATTTCGATAGTCGATATAGTCCAGGGGGTTTTCGGCAGTTTACCCTTTGAATAATGAGGCCTCATTACAGAAAAAGTTGAGCTGGAAAAAAGAAAGAGTGAAAATAGCAAGAACCTATGTATAAATGAAGCGTGTAGATTAAAATTACAGGGACACTGAGGTAAATTCCATAAATATTAAGCAAGGCACGTGCAACGACTCCATGCGACCGCCCTTACCCCAAAAGGGTAAGGCTAAGGCAAGGGCTGCTACTATTCACGTGAATAGTGGCAGCCTTGCTATTTGTGGTTCCACCCCAAAAGGTTAAGGCAAAGGCAATTTCTATTCGATAAAAGCTGCACATTTGTTCGTATGCATTCTATCTTCAACTGCAATTTCTTCTCTTCTTCTTGGAATTGATGAACATCAGTGACGTGAGAAGGTTGGAACGCTTGCAAATAGGGTTGGGTTTTGTCATCAAGGGTGGGTTCTGTGATGAAAGGATGGTTTCTGTCGAATCTCCATGTCTGAAACGAAAACTTCGTTCGAATAAAATGGGGCTGAGGGCTGAGAGTATAGAATGACGATGTTACCCTCATCAGACGCCTGACATGCCTTTCATGTGGTGCTTTTGACGGGCATTTGGATGGAATTGGGGAAAAACTAACGGCATGGGTGAAATTAGTGATTTCTTTTAATTCGAAGGCTAAATTGGCAGAAAAAATGAATTTAGAGGGGACATTTCGATAGTCGATATAGTCCATGGGGTTTTCGGCAGTTTACCCTTTGAATAAGGAGGCCGCATTACAGAAAAAGCTGAGCGGGAAAAAAGAAAGAGTGAAAATAGCAAGAACCTATGTATAAATGACGCGTGTAGATTAGAATTCCAGGGACTTTGAGGTAAATTCCATAAATATTAAGCAAGGCACATGCGACAACTCTGTGCGACAGCTCTTAACAGCATCTCCACTCCAAAGGGCTAAGGCTAAGGTAAGGTCAAGGCAATGGCTAATACCATTCACGTGAATAGTGGCAGCCTTGTCATTTGTGGTTCCACCGCAAAAGGCTAAGGCTAAGGCAATTACTATTTGGTAGAAGATGCACGTCTATTCCTATGCATCCAATATTCAACTGCAATTTCTTCTCTTCTTCTTGGAATTGATGAACATCAGCAACGTGAGAAGGTTGGAACGCTTGCAAATATGGTTTGGTTATGTCGAATCTCCGCGTCTGAAACGAAGGCTTCGTTCGAATAAAAAGGGGCTGATGGTATAGAATGGCGATATTACTCTCATCAAACGCCTCACATGCCTTTCGCGTGGTGTTTTTGACTGGCATTTGGATGGAATTGGGGAATAACTAACGACAGGGGTGAAATTGGCGTTTTCTTTTAATTCGAAGGCTAAATTGGTTGAAAAAATAATCCAGAGGGGACATTTTGATAGTCGATATAGTCCAAGGGGGTTTTCAGTAGTTTACCCTTTGAATAATGAGGCCTCATTACAGAAAAAGCTTAGCCGAAAAAAAGAAATAGTGAAAATAGCAAGAACCTACGTATAAGTGACGCGTGTAGATTAGAATTACATGAACTATGAGGTAAATTCCATAAATATTAAGCAAGGCACGTGCGACCGCCCTTAAGAGCATCTCTACCCCAAAGGGCTAAGGCTAAGGCAAGGGCAAGGCAAAGGCTGCTACTATTCACGTGAATAGTGGCAGCCTTGACATTTGTGGTTCCACCCCAAAAGACTAAGACTAAGGTAATTATTATTCATTGTACTTTATTTCATATTTTTTTATACTTTAAACCATTAATTTTGATAATATTTTGTAATTAAATTTTCCGATAAGATTTTTGGTTGCCAAGTGTCCATCATTTTTCAGAAAATATTTTTGGATGAGAATTTCGGTTGTCACGTGTCTTATTCCAGATAAAATTTTTGGATATTTATTAAAAAAATTATGATCTCAAATTTCAGATAAGATTTTCACCCTCTAAAATTGTGCCACGTGTCCCTTGTTAGATAAGATTTTCAGATATTTTTTAAAAAAATTATAATCACAGATTTCAGATAAGAATTTCACCCTATAAAATTGTGTCACATGTCCCATGTCAGATATGATTTTCAGATATTTTTTTAAAATTATGATCTCAGATATTCTCCTGGAGCAAAAACTTACGGCTGCTTTGCGGATGCTTGCTTATGGGGCATCTGCAGAGTATGTGGATGAGATTGCAAGGATGAGAAAATCAACTATCCTAAAGTGCTTGGTGAGATTTTATGATGCAGTGAAAAATGTGTACACGAGGGAGTACCTTCACAAACCCACGTCGAGGGACCTGCAAAGGCTTCTACAAAAAGCTGAGGCTCGAGGTTTCCCAAGAATGATTGGAAGCATCGATTGCATGCACTGGCAGTGGAAGAATAGTCCTACTGCTTGGCAAGGAGAGTACGGTAATTGGAAAGGCAAAAAAAGTATAATTTTGGAGGCCGCAGGTTCATTCGACTGTTGAGTTTGGCATGCCTTCTTCGGGGTTGCCGAATCTCAGAATGACCTCAATGTCCTTGGTCAATCCTTGGTGTTCAACGAGGTATTGCGAGGTCATTCCCCCCAGATCACATACCAAATCAACAATACCGTATATTTTGGTGCGTACTACCTTGCCGACAGAATTTATCCTAGGTGGACGACATTCGTGAAAACAATTCCAAATCCCTAATCTGAGAAGGAAACAAGCTTTGCTGCCTTTCAAGAAGGTTACAGGAAAGATGTGGAAAGATGTTTTGGTATCTTGCAAGCTCGTTGGGCAATTATTAGGGGTGCTGCTCGGATGCTAGATGAGGAGGTGCTGCGGAGTATTATGATGACTTGCATCATCCTCCACAACATGATTGTGGAGGATGAGTATGATTATGATGCTCCTGAGGTGTTTGAACCCGATCCCATGAACATGACGTTGACAAGAATATATGAAAGGCCGATGGGACCAAATGGACAACCAATGGAGCCCGAACCGTTACTTCGGGATGGTTGATACAACCCCATGATGAATTGTTATCAAGAAATGCAATCTTTATATGTTCACGAGAGACGTCAACTTGACTTGATCGAGCACTTGTGGGAGATGAAAGGCAATCACAGTGGATGAAGTCAAGATTAGTGCTTTGTTTGGAATTATGCTTTGTTTTTAATTATGCTTTATTTTGTGTGTGGTGTTTTTTGGAATTATGCTTTTAAGTATGGTTTGTTTTGTGTGTTGTTTGCAATAAATTAAGGTTTGTTTTTAATTAATCTTTGTTTTGATGCGCAAATGTTTTTAATAAATAGTCATGTTATTTAATGCTTTCTTTATTGAATAAAAAGGAAACAATACAACAAATTAATACATATGGCAAATCTTTCAATACAACCTAATGGTTTTGATCATTTAACCAATCCGTATTGCTAGGTCCATTGTAAGGAAAAGTTTTCTTCTCATCACATCCCTTCATCTTAGCTTCCAATAGACCTTTGTTTCAGGAGACATATGGCTTGTATCCATGGCCATGATTTTCATCTCTCTATCCTCCACGTCTTTTTCTTGTGCTTGCTGCTATTGAATTGCAAATGCTTCCTGTCGTGCCATGTTTGCTTCTTCTCTTTTCAAGTCTCTCTCAATTCTTAGTACAGTGTTCTTAGCTATTTGCTCCAAAAATTGTACACATTTATTGTTCGAAGTGCTCCCTCTCTTAGCCTTTGCAGCTTTTCTCCCAATAGGTCTCGACGAATGTGGGAGTGGTGACTCAGTTTCCATTAGGGAGTCCAATGGCGAATCGATTGATAGTGAATCGTGAAGCGGCGTCTCATTCAACACAACCGCCAGACTTGGGGGAATAATTTTGAATCTTGAACAATCCTTCACAACTTCCCAACATTCGTGATGCAAGAAATTTTTTTTGCCTTGGCCCATGGCAAACTTGTGCTTGTATGATCTATTAAAAATAAATAATTGGAAGTGCAAGAAAAAAAAAAAAAGATTATGCAAGAAAACATAAACAATTTTGAAATGCAAGAAAAAAAATTGATTATGCAAAAAAATATAGACAAATTGGAAATGCCAAAAATAAAAAAATAAAAAAATAAAAGAAAAAGAGTATGTAATAAAAAAAGAAGAAGTTAAACTAAATTGATTAAAATGGCAATTATAAATATTTTACCTCATCGGATAGATTTTGACTGCTTCGAATGTTCTCCCTTGCTTTTGTCAACGCATTTCTCCATTTCTCTAACTCTTTATTCAGAATTTTCTATCTACTAGACAACGCCATTTCGGTCCGAATGGAACTCGATCTTTGACAAAATTCTCCATGAATTTTGCTCCACATATGAGAGAATTTCATCTCATTGCCCGTGACAGGGCAATGACTAACGCTCACCTAAGACTGACAGAACGCAATATCTTCCTGAGTTGTCCACGCGCCTCCGGTTTCGACAGAAGATGCCATTTGTTTTTGTTTTTTTTTTAAAATACAAATGGAAAGTAGTAGAAAAATGTGAGTGGAAAGTATAAAATATTGGAAGAAGAAGAGTTTGTATGAAGATTTGGTGTGGAAAGTGAATAAAATTGTTAGGTATTTATAGGGAAAAAAATTCAGAAAATTTTGGTATTTTATAAAAAAATTCAGAATTTTTTGATTTTTTTAGCCAAAAAAGCGAGGACCGTCGAATTTCTAGAACAAAAACGATCGGAGCGTCCGGGTTGCGACACAGTGCGTTTTCCCGTTGGATTCTGTCAGGGATGACGTCATCGAGCGGAAATCAAATTTTTTTACCGTTGGCGCGTGAAACTCAAGCACCAAAGGAAAAAAAAAAAAAAGTTCAACTTTTGCTCTCTGACGTTAGTACCCTCGGGCTGAAGCCCAGGCAAGATCTTGCCGGGCTGCATCTTCTGCGCTGGTGGTCCAAAACCCAGCAAATGGGCCTCTTGCCCTGGCAAAAGGGCCTGCGCTGAACATGCTCTAACAAAACGTAGCAGCTAGGGTTTTTATAAAGCGCCAAAGTTCCATTCCGCCTTTCGCCTCACTCAGCAGCAGCAGCCCTGCAAATCCTGTTCTAGGGTTTCGCTCTCTTTCTTAAGGTACTCTTCCGCCTCCACTAGAGTTTTCTCTTATGCGACTTCAGCATTTCGGTTTAGCTAAAAGTTTCACTTGTTTTTGTTTTCCTCATTTTGTAGGAAGTATTTGCACAGGAATTGCAGCGAGGACAAGGCTGTAACCATGAGGTAATTGCGCTTTTCCCCTTTTGTTTTGTTCATCAGATCGTAATTGCTTTTGGCTTCTTGCTTGATTTGGATTTTGGAAGCAGTTTTTGGTGTCTCTGAAAGCCCAAAATCTCACATTTTTGCTTTTGTTTTGGTAGATTGCTTAATGCTCCTGCTATATGGGTGCTTATGAACTTGTTTATCTGTTTATATCTGGTGTTGAAAAGTTCTTAGTCGCTAGAAATCGTGATTAGGGATGTAGTCCCCAGAAATGTATAACATAATAGTCTGGGAGGTATATCTGTTGTAGCTTTTTCTGAAAGCCTGGGTGGGTTTTGGTCACTTGGCTTTTTTTCTGGGGGTGGGGGGTTGTTGGGGGCAAAAGACAGCGAGCTTATTCAATCAATGATGGTATAAAATTTCAAGATGATTAAAAAATAATTATACATTTGCTTCTTGTATCAGTTTTTGTTATCAACTATCAAAAGTTTATATTTTTACCATCTTTGTTAACAGTAAGCTCTCAAGTGACGGGCTGAGAGAGGCCATCGCTCAGATTAAGACAAACTCAGAAACGAAAAAGAGAAATTTCACTGAGACAGTTGAGCTTCAAATTGGGTTGAAGAACTATGACCCACAAAAGGATAAGCGTTTCAGTGGCTCTGTTAGGCTTCCACATATTCCTCGTCCTAAGATGAGGGTTTGCATGCTTGGGGATGCTCAGCATGTTGAAGAGGTAAATTGGTTCATTGGGCAAACTATTTATGAGTTTGATATTTGTGTGTTTATGTGGGTGCATTTGTTACAAACTAAAAGTAAGTCAAACTTGCTTGTACATTTATAACATATCTGCTACATTTTACTACAGGCAGAGAAGATGGGTTTGGACTACATGGATGTGGAAAGCTTGAAAAAGCTTAACAAAAACAAGAAACTGGTCAAGAAGCTTGCCAAGAAATACCATGCATTTTTAGCTTCTGAAGCTGTCATTAAGCAAATTCCTCGTCTTCTAGGCCCTGGTCTTAATAAGGCAGGCAAGTAATTTCAGTGCCTGTAACACTTTATAATTAACTGTTAGGTTAAGCTTCAACTTTTGGTTTCTCTAATTTATTCTCAAATGTTGTTTGGTGGCTTAAAACTCGTCAATGTGATCTTGATACTGACTAGAGTATCAACCCTCAAAGTTGTATTAATTGTGGACCATGGGAAAAAAAAATTATTTCCTGAGATGACGTCCTAAATAATTTTGTCGAGTCTTTCCAAATCTATTCGATCATATCGTGGAACATTTTTCTGAGCAATCTCTGGTAGAATTTAATTCTCAATATTCCTGATTTGTAGCTATTCTGCCTCCCATCTTTTGGAGATTTGGTTGATTCAAGTAGCATGTTAGTTTAATGATTAGATAATATGATATAGATTGGTAACCTTTAGTTTTTTTTGTCGAAGTGCAGGTAAGTTTCCAACATTGGTGAGTCACCAGGAATCTTTGGAGGCAAAAGTGAATGAAACCAAAGCAATGGTGAAGTTCCAACTTAAGAAGGTTCTTTGCATGGGTGTTGCTGTGGGGAATTTGGCTATGGAGGAGAAGCAGATTTTTCAGAATGTACAACTTAGTGTCAATTTCTTAGTTTCACTATTGAAGAAGAATTGGCAGAATGTAAGTTCATGGCTCCATCCTAGTTATACCTGTTGGGTGCTCAATATATGTATGTTTATATCGTTTTGTCCCATTTAGTAATGATACTTATTTTGTTCTTTTGTCTGCATGTGCAAATAGGTGAGGTCCTTGAACCTGAAAAGTACCATGGGGAAAGCAATCCGTATCTACTAAGTTCTTAAGCTCTATCAGACTTTTGTAGCGGAGGAAGCATTAGCAGAACTTTAATTAAGACATTTATTGCAAATGATTTTATGTTCCCGTGTTTTTGTTGACTTTGATTTCTTTGTTTAAATTATAATGAGTACTGTATTTTTGGTTTGAACGAATGTTGGAAGATTTTGAAAGAAATTTTCTTCACCCCCGATGCCTGCTTATGATTTGGTTCTTTCAGTTTGGGATGCCTGGGTGGTAGAATTGTGATAAAAGGATTAGGGGGTTTTGAAGCGAAATTCGAAAGTTGCAATTGCAGGATTTTTACTTTTGTTAAATAATCTGCTCTTGGGTTGGAGAAAATACTTTGCAGGTAGCAAGTACAGGAAATTTTCTCACTGGTGGTAGTACAAGCGATTGTTATTACATCAAAAGAATTATACAATCTATCCAAATAAACCATTATTCTTCTAGTTCACCTCTCAGCTGTCTGGGAAGGGAGTGGATGAAAGCACTTGCAACCTATTGTTTGACCATGAAAGAACTTATAAAACTGTACCCACCTACAGCACTTGGAAGTTGGACTTGTAGTCACGTGAACATGAAACCAGAATTAGGTTACTAGTACATAAATTCGAGCGGGAAAAATATGATATTTCAACAACACTTTTTTTTTTTTTGTCTTAGAAAACATTTAAATTGATAACAGAACATCATAAAATTACATTGATCGAGTATAGCAAAATAGTGATATCCATGTTTCAGACAAGTTTTTGTGCCTCTTGAGGCATCTGGCAGGCACAGTGGAACCAACAATTGCATTGTAATGCTGTACAGAATTTCAACTAAAACCAAAGCACCAAGGCTGTGGATCTTCAACCTTACCAAATTCTAATCTGTAAGTTTCATAATATAGGCAGATGGTGCCAAATAATGGCAAAGCCCATCTACGGCAGATAAGGCACCTTACTCTTCTAAGCCATTACACTGTAATGTTGGAAGCCATCACTCTTTTGTTTTTCTATATCTCCACCTCCTCAAACATTAAAACAAATAATCAAAGTTCAATAAAATGAAAATGGAACAAACACCAAATTAAATAAAATTAGATTTTCTTGTTTGGGTTCTTACACCTTTGCTCAATTCTATATCTCTCTCTGCTCCTCCTTCGATCTCTCTCTCTCTCTCTCTCTCTCGGATCTCAGAGCTTCCGTTGGACATTGTGAATAAGCTCTGGTCTTCGTTACAGGTTCGTGTCACTATTCGATCTTGGTAAGATTGGATTCTATTGGTAGATCTAAAATTGCTTCAATTAGGCTCACGTTTTCTTGTTCACAGTGAGTATTTTCATTTTCTTCTATCACCCACATCCAAATACCAAACCTGAATCTGCAAATCCCAGAAGGCCCCGAAACTCCATAGCAACAGCTCTGTACACTCCATTGAGTTGGAATTCTCAGGTAATTATACATTACATCTTGCTTCATCAATTAATTGAAATATTTCAGTAATTAATAATTGAATTGTGTGGTAAGCTGAGTTTCTTAGAGCATCACTTGAATTTATATTCCATAATCATAAACTAACAAAACCCAGAAGTCAGAATTGTTATCGAAGCCATGAGATAGTGTTTGATCCAATGAAGATTACAATTGAAAATCACAAGTATCAGTCATGAAAACAGCATCGAGGGAGGGAGAAGAGGTTGAAGAAGAAGCTTCATCTACAGCAGAAGTATATAAACAAGAGCTTATAAAAAAAGCACGCCCACAAGTCACGTGCTTTACATTCCCCAAGTGGTAAAATAGACCTTTTGTTTATCACCCTCAGCAGCAGCCAGCCACCAAAATCACCCCCACACCCAAATAACCCAACACCGACAGCCACCACACCTGACCGGTGGTAGCCCCCTTCTCCTCACCGTCGGCCAACCCCTCCTCCCTCTTCCCACCACCATGACCACGACCTCCTCTCCCTGATATCCCCTCAAATTTGTGTTTCATAATTGATTTCTGGGTTTCAATGTTTATGATTTTTCAATTGGATTTCTGGTATTCATGCATATCAGTAATGAATTTTATTGAATGAATTGAAATACCTGTCTTTGCGGATCTGCAAACCCCAGAATGGCCTGAAACTCAATAGCAACTGCTCCATATACACTCCATCGAAGTTTGAATTCTGAGGTAATTCTAAATTACTTCTTGCTTCATCAATCAATTGAAGGATTCGGCTCTTTAATAATTGAATGATGTGATAGGTTGAGTTCTTAGAGCATTACTTTGATTTTATTTTCCATAATCATATACTAACAAAACCCAGAAGTCAGAATTGCTATCCAACCCATGAGATAGTGTTTGATTCAATGAAAATTGGTATCTATTATGTTAGGCTTTGGACTTTACATAGAAAGGGAAATTGCTGTGTTCTTGTCAACCAAGTTCCAAGTTCATTGAAGCCAATAAAATACATGGTGTTTTATTTTTTCCTCACATATGACATAATACATATGCATTTGCTTTCTCTTTGTTGAACGTTGATTTAATTAAACCTTTCCAGTTGTTAACAATTCCTCAGACTGCAAAAGATGGAGAGCAGTGAAGAGCAGAAGCTCCAAGTTAGAAAACTAGAGCTCTCAGACAAAAGCAAGGGCTTCATAGAACTACTGCAACAGCTAACTGTTTGTGATTCTGTATCCGATAAGGACTTTGAAGATCGATTTAGGGAGCTTAATGCCTGTGCAGAGGACCATCGGGTCCTTGTTATAGAAGATGACCTTTCTGGAAAGATTGTTGCAACTGGGAGTGTGTTCATTGAAAGGAAGTTTATAAGGAACTGTGGCAAAGTCGGGCACATTGAAGATGTGGTGGTTGATGCCAATGCTCGTGGGATGCAGCTAGGGAAGAAAATTATTAATGCCCTCACGGATTATGCTCATTCTCTGGGGTGTTATAAGGTGATTCTTGATTGCAATGTTGAGAATAAAGCATTCTATGAGAAGTGTGGCTACAAGCAGAAAGAAATTCAAATGGTGAAGTATTTCATATGAGAAACATTTAATTTTCTTGTAAGTTTGCTTTGGGATTATACTTAGATCTTCTTTGGAAAAAAAACACCATTTCTTTAATTGGTTCATGGTTGCAAGGCAAAGACCTACATGGGATGATTTATGACTTGTGATATTGTTTCAAACATGTTCATTTGTGTTTGTGCCTCGATAATTGTGCTGCATTGAGGCTGGCTCCTACGGCAATTTTTGCTGGTTTATTACTTTCGATTGGCGTTTTTCAGATTTAGTCATATTGACATATAACTTGACATATGATCTTCTCTGTTGTTGAGTTGCAAGATACTCTTCCCAGTATATTATTTATCGGTCACTTGGGTTAGCGTGCTTGTGATCCTTTTATTTTGTTCTTGCTTTTGTCCTGAAGTTCGAGAGGAGTTGAGGAACTCATATGATCAAACCATTTATTTGTTTGAACAAAAACTGGCAGAGCAGTTCTAAAAGCAAGCACCTTGCTGGTGGCCAAGTTTGGACAGGGAAGCCCATCATTTTGGAGAACGAATACCCAAGAGGATTGGGGTCTGATCTAGACCTCATCGCACATCCTCTTCTTTGCTTCCAAAGCTTGCAGCATTCGTTGCTTTGTTTGCTTGTCTCGGGATCCACTTCCAATTGGTTTTCTTATTTTATTTTATTTTAATTAAAATTAAGAAAATATAAAATAAGTAGTTATATTTCATAAAAATAGGACTTATTATTTAATTTTAATTTTTCTAATATGAAAAATATAAATTGATCATATTATCTTTCTTTAATTAATAATTTTAATTTTTAATATTTGCATTAATCAATGATATTTTTCCAAATGTCAATCAACAAAGTTTAAAACAACTCCTCTATGCATTCACGGAATTGAGTATAATTCCAGACGCTCAATAGTAAAAATTTAACTTTTGTAATTTCCTTTTACTTGAAGAAGAAAGAAAAAATTTGACTAGTAAATTGTAACATTTTCTTTTCCTTGTACAATAAGAATGAATAAACTAAAATGCGAACGTGGTGGAAGTTCACTAGTGTCTTCAGTTATGAAACCGTGGTCGCCCCCACACGGGATAGCTACTCTCCATCTTTACACTTGAAATCCTCAAAAGTTTTCTCGTTTCGACATTTTAACGAACAGCTTTCCTTCCCTTAGCGTCCCGACATTTTGCTAACCCCTCCATCTATAACCCTAAACCCTTAAAACCTAAATTTCATTCGACGCTTCCAAATTAAAATTTGGATCTTTATGTAAATAAATATTTCAAATTTTCGCTTTGGAGGTGAGCGTAAAGACAAAATAGAAAATTAAAAAATGGCGTCGAGTTTGCACCAATGGGAGTCAGACCCTCTGTTTGCAGCAGCCGAAGTTGTCCAAGATTCTGCTGACAGGTCAATTTCTCATCTCCGCTTTTTGTTTTTGTTTTGGAGAAAGCGAATAGAATTTGCCTTAATGTTGGCTTGAGAAGAAAGTAATGAGAAGAGAGCTGGAAAGATTACTTTCTGAAATGTTAGTTTGATGGACTTGGTTTCTGAGCTATGAAAGAATGTTTGATATATGTTTTTTTTTTTTCTTTCTTGAAGTTGTTATTTTTTGCCATAATCAATTGTCACTTTCTTTTTGTTTGCTTTGGGAATAATGCTGCCTTTCACAAATGGACTGCATTTTATTTTTTCTTCGATGCTTTGTTTTCATTTTCAAAATAAAGGGGATTTCAGATTGATGCAGAGGACTTTGGACGTTTGATAGTTTTGTATTTGCAAAAGGAACTTGTCCCTTTTACTACTTTATGCTAATTTCTCGATTTAACAAATCCAATATGTATAATTTTTTGTTTCATTGATTTATTCAACTTATTTGATCTGGTTTTCTGTCTTTTTATTATATAGAAGTGCTTATGAATTGTGCACTTCCTGAAACCAAAGCTTCTATTTTTTTTTGTGGTTCGAATTTTAGGATGGAATCAGTTTTCCGCCTTCTGCTGCATGAGCTCAGTCTTATTCAAGGTGACTGTCCAGACCTAAAGTTACTTGTGTCGATAGATTATCATAAACGTGATCTCGCAACAACACTTGAAACAGCAAAGTGGCAGGTGGTAGTTTATACCAGTGTCAACTTTTTTTCTTCTTCATTTTCTTTGTTTTCTGTTAGTTAGGTTTTAGTGATTCTCTCCTGCCAGTTGGAAGATTTTGAAAGAGCAGTCAGCTTTTCAGCTACGGCAGGCAAGCCCCAACTACAGGAGGATGTAATTTCAAGGCACAATCAGTTTATCAGAGCCATTAGAGAACAAATACTTTATGTGGAGAAGAACTTGGAGGGAACATCAATTGGAGATCCCATGAGAAATACAGAGTGGGTCAACTTGAATGAACAAGATAGAGATGGGTTGGCATTGTTTCTTTCTGGGGGAAATGACACAGAACACTCTGGTTGTTATGATGTGGAGGACAACAGTATCTTGGAAAGATTTCTTGATCCAATTACATCTAGTGCTAAAGACAGTACTTCTGGGATTGTTGAGCACAAAAGCAGAGGAATTGAGAACTTGAATATGAATGGAGTAGTGCCTTTGGACCGCGCTATTGACTCGAGGAAGGAGAACAACTGGACGAAAGTTGGTTCTTATAACAGATTTGGTGAAGGTACAAGGTTGAGTTCTGAATTAACAGATTATTTTCCAGAGACATCTGGTGACAGATATTTAGGTGATGGGAGTCGGGATATGGAGGCTAATGAACCCAAACCTGAAAGCTTCTTTTGTGAGGACAAGTTGAGAAGGTTCTGCAGCATAACAAACGTTCTAGGGTTCTTGAATAACATAAGGACTGTTTATGGGAGTAGGGTCACTAGGAATTATACAAAGAGATTTAAAGATGGAGAAGAACAAAGTCATTCCCCATCATGTGCTGCTGATGTTTCTCATGCTGCACAGATAATTAGACTGCTTTTACTGATAATAAATGCTTATAAGTTATAATTTTTTTGTAGCAAATATGTAAGAGTAATCACCATAGTCCAAGCTGAGAAAATGGAATTTCAGCACTTTGGTCCCAATATAGAAAGATTATGTATTCTCTTTATTGTTTTGAAAATAAATAAATAAATAAATAAATAATGATGAAGAGTGTGGCATAGGGTCTCTTTGGAAACAACTTTTGGAGAGGCAAAAATTCTTTTTTTTGTGATTTCTGAGATCGTTACATTGCAATTCTAGAAGAAATTTTGTGCCATCAGAGAAGCAAAGTACCTTTCTGAAAGATTTTCTGGAGAGCCTTAAATTTGGAGTTTCTCCAAATGGACCCTTAATGCAATGAATCTTGTGAACATGTGCCATACTCATCAAATTTTAAGCAATTGAAAATGGAATTTTATGTTTGGAGTACAAACTATGGTACAATTTTCTTCTATGTTATTAGAGTTTAGTAAATCTTCCTACATGCAAATTTACAATACAATCCTTGAGGAATTATTGCTAGTGTTGGTGGAGTAAGGAAGATCTTCTGTCCATATGTTCCACTTTTTTGCAGTGATCAATACTTGAAAAAAGTGTGCCCCTCCCCAAAACCACCAAAAAGAAAGAAAACACAGTGCAATTACTAATATGTTTGGGCTTACATCAAAAAGTGTCTTGGCACTCTGAAATTGGGAACTTTTGTACTAATTACAACTCTTTTAGTTACTCTTAAATCTGTGATTCGAGCATCAAGTTTTCTTTCTTGGATAATTATGAAGATTCTTGAAGTTTCCAATGCTATAAAGTACTGCATGTTCTCATTCTTCTTTGGTAAATTAAAAAAAAAGGGGAATACTTGTAAGTTCTTTTTAATTTTCAGTGTTCCAAAAAAGAGAGTGTTGTGTGATTATTTCTTCATGGAAAACTTGATGTGGAATATTAAGTTTCAGCCTAGATGCTTATGGGTTTGATTGTCTTTGACAGGGGCAGCGTCAGGGAACACGGTTAGCATTTGGATATAGAAATTTTAGAGAATTATGTGTTGGGGTTCGGTCAAAAGTTATGTACTTACAGTCCTGGCTTGGTGTATTTAGGGCAAGATATCAAAGATCACCTTATGACATCCAAGTTCAGTGGCATTCTGTTCAATTGGTATTGATAGTGGTGCTTACACTCATTATTCTAGGTGACGACATATTCCGTATTATTTTTCTGTAGTCCTTGTTGCTTTTTTATTCACTACATTTACTTATCAATTCTAAATCTAATTGAATGAATACCTTTTTTTTTTTTTGGTTGAAATAAAATTACTTGGTTGTCAACCCAAAGAGGAAAGTAGAACTAATCCATTATCATGCTATTTGATGTATGATCACTGGAGTATCTGTTCTACCCAAGATGACATAATACTGACTTTTCCTTGTACATAGGAGATCCATATATGGTAGAAAGTGATAGTTTTTGCTCTAAGTAGCATGTTAGGACTTGCATTACACATGCATAAGCACAGTGTTCATTTTGTTTGTTTACAGCTGAAATTACATAAAAAATTTCTAATGTTGTGTAGGAATCCACCATGCAAAAGGTAAACTCAACTGTGAAATAAATTTTTGTATAAATTTATATTTTTAATTTTTTAATATATTCATTGTGCAGGTATACTGGTGTCCTGGCTTGCTTAGGGACATTCATTCTTTTGGGTATGTGTGCAAGGGTTTTCTCAAGACTTTTTAACCGTGGGAATAACCTGCTTCGTCATTATCTGACCCGATTGTCTTGGTTGGATGATAACGCCTCTGGGCATCGGGTCAATATTTGAGTGTGAATATCTTTGACATTAACATGTATTGTCTCGCTGATTGACGATACTGCTAGTAGTGGATACGACTGTTTATGTCAAGAATACTTTGGCCCTTGTTTATATTCTTCTAGCAGTTTGTAAATCTTTCTTTTACTCTGAGTGATGATTTTGTTTTTTGGTCTGTAACTCCGAGTAGCTAGTACTGGTGCAATACAGATTTGGGACCCTTTGAACTGGCTCTGTTGATTGAAAAACAGGGACACAGTTAATCCATTGCTTTCAATGTCATCATGACCAAATTTTACGCTATGCATGGCATGAGGATGCTGGGAAGAATGAATGAAATGGAATTGTCTGGCAGAATTGTATGATACGGAAAGTGCAGACCCTCGCACTTGTCGGGGCTACTGGGTTGAAACCACTGTAATCGATAGCCTTGAATATGGTAGTCATGCATTCATAACAAATTCTTTGAATTACTCATTGTACGTAACATTTCTTCAGCAAATAAGCCAAAACAAAGGATCAATGATTATCATTGATAATAACCAACTGGAAATTTGGATACAGTTGAATAAACTTATATCTCAATCCCCAATATGTAGACAAAGCAATAGCTTATACTCCTTGAAGC
>NC_047656.1:12575705-12577739 GCF_902201215.1 Prunus dulcis | reverse complement strand
GACAAAGCAGGTTATTCCCACGGTTAAAAAGTCTCTAAAATTTTGACCCAACCCAAACGCATAATTCTCTAAAATTTCTATAGGAGTTTGGCGTTTCTTTTGGAAATAATTTTATTTTTAATTGACATTTTTTTTAGGAAATATTTGGGGTTGGTTTTAGGAAGTGTTAAAGTTATTCAAAACAAGAAAGGTTAGTACTGGTAGGAAAACTTGGTTTAAATAAACGGAATCTATTAAAATTCAGCAACTTGTATATATAAAGTAGGGTTAACGTATATGTAGAAAAGGAAACAAAGTCTACAATTGTACAAGAATTAGGAAATAAATCTCCTATAATTAACACACGCCAACAAATACATTCATTATGTTTTATATAAAAGCGTAGCGGTGCAACACATAAGCAAATCAAACAGAAGAAATCCGAAAACCTAGAGCTAATAGAATAGATCATAGAGCTCCACAAAGAAAAACAACTATGGCGAGGAGACCACGCGTGATGGGAATTCCTGAGGGGGCGGTGGCGGATGATACTGATACCAATAGTAGGTCTCTATATGTATGTACCTACGAGTCCAAGACCGGTCATGCTCGTTACGATATTCGCGCCATTAGATTGAGCGATTTATTATCCACATTCAAATCCAAATCAAAGACAGACTTGCTGCGAAAATTGGCTTCTGTGGAGGGCAAGGATGTTCCCTACTTGATGGGTTGCGGTTTGTTGGGCTCCCAAATTCTTCTTGCCGGCGGCCTGGAACCGCGGGACCCGAAGCAGAAGACGGGGTTTCGATACGGACCATATGGGAGCAAACAAATTTATCTGTTTGAGACAGATGATGATGGGAAAAGAAAGGAGAAAGTAGTTTACAATCAGAGTCACAGTCACACTACTGGTGATGAAGGAGAATTTGAGGGGATCATCAAGGGGGACTGCTGCTATGGTGAACTTCATCAAGGGAAACCTGAACCATTGGTGGTTGAGGTTGGTGGGAAGCTCTATGTTCTCTCTGGTGGTCCGCGATGTTTCTCTAAAAGTCCTGTTTTTGAGGAGTTCAACTCGGGGACTTGGACCACTCTGCCAGACCCTCCATATATACGACCTTGTCCTCGTGCATTTCGTTACTTCTCTTATGCGATTGTGGGCACCAAGATCATGGTCTCCACACCAATAACTCCAGCTTTTTGCTTCGACGTCGCCGCCCCAAATCCCCGCCAATGGTGGGTGTGCTCTGCTGAGCCTTTTCCCTTCATAGGCCTTGCTTTAGTGGTGGACTTGGAGGAGGAAGGTAGTGACCTTAAATGTAATAAGATAATGTTTGGCTATGAACGCATACCTGGATATGGACATGGTTATGATGTAGTAGCCTACGCCATGTTCCACGATGATGAAAATGGCTATTGTTATTATCATCGCATCCAACCTCTACATCTGCTGACAGAGTTCCATGCATTACTTGGTAGATCACATGACACGTTTAGATTTGTCCATCTAGGAGGTCGAAAAGTCTGCTTTGTTATTGCCAGTTTCATCCCAGGCTTGGAAGCTGATGATGATCATCCTATTCCTACGACGGAGAAGATGAATCTCGTTGTCGTGACATTCGAATTTTCCATTTCCGAGAATAATGATGGTTCAACAAGATCCTTCTCAACCAAAACCTTGGGTTCTTGCGTCTTTCCTTTCAATTGGGCTTCAGAATCTGGTCGCACCTTCGATGGCAAACTGCTTGGTTGCTTTGTGCGCTAATTTAAGTAAGCTGCTTCTGCTGCTATGCAATGCAATGTCTTTCCTTTCTTTCATCTCTATTGATTTCTGTAATCTGTCTGTCTGACTAAGTACTACTAGACTAGTACACAGACACACACTTGAACTCATAAATGTACGAGCTTGATTTGTGACCAGGTTGGTTTGAAACTTGTTTTCCATATGGCCCTCTGATTTGTCAAATTTACCTTAATCCTTATGTGTTGTGATTGGAGTGTGCATTTCTAGTCTCTTGGATTATTCCATGTTGTGACTTATGATTTCATGTT
>NC_047656.1:12506147-12575695 GCF_902201215.1 Prunus dulcis | reverse complement strand
ACGACTGTTTATGTCAAGAATACTTTGGCCCTTGTTTATATTCTTCTAGCAGTTTGTAAATCTTTCTTTTACTCTGAGTGATGATTTTGTTTTTTGGTCTGTAACTCCGAGTAGCTAGTACTGGTGCAATACAGATTTGGGACCCTTTGAACTGGCTCTGTTGATTGAAAAACAGGGACACAGTTAATCCATTGCTTTCAATGTCATCATGACCAAATTTTACGCTATGCATGGCATGAGGATGCTGGGAAGAATGAATGAAATGGAATTGTCTGGCAGAATTGTATGATACGGAAAGTGCAGACCCTCGCACTTGTCGGGGCTACTGGGTTGAAACCACTGTAATCGATAGCCTTGAATATGGTAGTCATGCATTCATAACAAATTCTTTGAATTACTCATTGTACGTAACATTTCTTCAGCAAATAAGCCAAAACAAAGGATCAATGATTATCATTGATAATAACCAACTGGAAATTTGGATACAGTTGAATAAACTTATATCTCAATCCCCAATATGTAGACAAAGCAATAGCTTATACTCCTTGAAGCCCTCTTGGAAAGGAGGGGTTAGTATTTGATAGGAACTATTTTAGTTATAACCAGCAGTAAGTATGACCAATCTTTGCTTTTCAGTTCTAAGCAGTCTTTAAGTTTTTCTTAATTGAAGCAGAGAAACAATTAGACCCCAAGCATTTGGAAATGCCCAACAAAAATCACCTATTAACGTTCTACTATGATGCACTTGTTTCCAACAATCGATATAGGATTCCTGTTCCACTCCTTTTTTGGCCTCCCAGGTGAAGATCTTCACTGCCACAGCAAACCACTCGTGTCCAAGATTCAACAAATTGCAGATCAAGGGGATCCTAAAACATATATATGAGCCCTGTGATTCTTAAATTCTTTCATGTGTAAAATAGTGTTGTTGTCCACCTGAAATCTATATTACAAGGTATCATTCCCTGCTGCACCCCACAAAAACTTCAGAATGTACACTTCAAACAAATGCAGGTACCATCACTGGCGCATCAACTACTTGCACCAAAAGTTGTGAAACTCTAATGTTCTTCAAAGAAGTCAACTAGTACCTCTAGTACCTGAAACAATACATACAATGTTATCGGGTTATCAGTAAGTGAAAGGCACTACCGGAGATTCATTAGTCGTTATCCTAGGCCTATTAATTACTTGTTTAGACACACTCATTCAATTTTAACAAGTACACATGCATGCAAGCAAAACATCAAAATGCATTGCTAAAAGTCAACTATGATGAAACCTAGAACTTCTTACTTGATCAAGGAGACTCCTAAAGACTATATGCAATTGATATTTAGGGTACTCAAACAAACTTAACAAAACTCTCTCTTTTTATTTTCGTCCAGACTTAACAAAACTATCAGACCCTACAAAATCCAACCTCACCTACACTAGCAGTTGTGATGCTTAGAAAGCAAATAGTACATTGATCTGAGGCAAGAAATGTATAACCTTACCAAGTAACGGTAGCCTCTTCTCAATCTGACTTGTCTATTTCTCGAAATCTCTTATCCCATTCTTGGGCCTCATAGTCTTGCTCAACCAGATCCCTGTCCGTACTATAGACAATTCTATCCTGCCCAATGAATGTTCTTTGGGCCATGTCCCGAGCACTGAGGAGCTGAATAACATCATACAGTAAAGCAATAAATAGCTATTTTTCTATAATTGAAGGAACAAAGTTAATCAAGTTTCCGTTCTTTATTCAGTTGTCTTTACGTCGACAAGTACAGGATTACATATGACAAATCAAATGTCAAGTCACCCACCATATGATCCTATAGTGCAGAAGAGTACCTTGTGCCCTAAGACAACTTCATGTGAGCAGTCAAGTGAATAAAACTAGATGATTGTTGTTTGAACTTCACTTATTACAACAAATGCAGGATTGTCAGATTTGAATGTTTTACTTTAATTATTCGGTCAAGAAGATTAGAATGTATTAATGGCTAAATAACAAACATAAGCATTGAAAGTTTGTTTTCCTCAAGCAAGCACAAACCTTATTGAGAGAGAGTGAGAGAGAGAGAGAGAGAGAGAGAGAGGTTTATCAGCAATAGCTAATATTTCTTTTTATTGCTCAGACACCTCTCCCCCAGAAGCTAGGTGTGATAAAGCACACGTGAATTTTGAGACAGCAAACTAATCAACTGCAAAAGGGAGACAAAATTATAGAGAAGCACCAATACAAACCTTTTGTCTTAGTGAAAGATCTGGCAATTCAAGGGCTCGAGCACGCTGCTGTCTTGCTTGATTTCTTTTCTCTATGTCAGCATTTGTCTTAAGCACGATGAACCACCGGAACAAAGGAATTGCAAAGAATGAACCAGCATAAATCTGCAAAATAATTGCAGGAAAGATAAATCTAACCCCATACTATATTATAATTACATATATGGATGTGTATATATCATTGACAGGAAGAAGGTCAGTGTTCTAAAGCACTTAAAGATCAGTTGACCAGTAAACATCGTTAATTACGAAATGTATAACAGGAGAAAGTTCAAATTTCTCAGCACTAAAAGATGAACTGAACATTAGAGAATCAGATTCAATTTCTGTACAACGCTATGGCAAAAAGGCACATATGCTTAGTTCCAATTTTTCAACCTCCGATCACCAGCACATCAATGAAGCCACTTGCTGGTTATTGTTATTAAAAGGCTACCCCAAGAAATCAGATTTTTAAAGGGTGAAGTGAGATCACATGAAAAATAGCTGCCAAAAATTAAAATAGAAGATAACTATAATGCCACTAACCAAGTAGACAAAGTTCGTGAAAGTAACCAGTCAAGCAAATTCCTAATGTCAATATCAGAATTCAGGCTTTTTATGACTATTCCATAATAAATAATAAAAGTAAAACATAAATGAACACTTCCATAATAACACCAGAAGTCATGAGCAAAACTCTCACTTGTAATATTGATTAAATAAGAACTGCTTAAAAAAAAAAAATAGTCTGGATCACAGGTAGGGAATTTTTATTTAACTGAAAGCAAATCATACCTGAAGTAGTGGAAATATGCCAGTAATAAACTTAATAAAACCAACTGGTGCAATTGAAGTATCCCTTCACATAAGAATGGAAGCGGGGCACATCAGATCAATATAGAGTAATTCCAACTGAGCAATAACAAAGTTCAACTCAAACATACTTTAAGATGGCTCCAAGAAAGATAACCCCAAATAAATTAAGTCCACCAAGTCCAGCGACCATTGCTCTCTCAGTAATGCTAGTGTTGCTGCAAAGAGAAAACCGAACTGTTTCAATTTAGTTTCCAGATGAATTCACAACATAATTGGGAAATCAAATTGAATAATAAAGGACCTGAATTGCCATTTCTTCTCCTTGAAAAATTTATCAACTCCTCCAACAAATTCAGTCCATCTTCTCCCCACATATTCCTTCCTTCCTCTCCTTGGAGTAGAAGCTGTGCGCTGTAGAGATGGAAATTGGTACAGAATGTTTCCCTGCATAATAAGCAATTTATTTTTTTGTGAATAACTACTTATATATCTTTTCATTTACATAAGAAAAGTAAACAATTAAAAAAAATTAATGGATGGCAAGCATGATGGATTTAAAATCCAGAAGCATATAGTCAATTTCATACAGCAAACACTTAAAATTAATGATTTCACAATTTGCAATGATGTACTAGTTCAAAGGAAAAAGAAAGTGATTTATTAAACAGTTCTTATAGTATGTATATGGAGGAAAGACCAAGAAACTGAAGTCATTGCTTTAAACCAAAACATTAAACATACCTCTTCATCTATTACAGGCTGACCCTCATACCGTAAAAGAACAGGTAAGATGTATGTTTCATCATTCTGAAATTAACAGAAAGTAAAAACACATCAAGCATCCGAATAAGGACCAAAACAGAAACATGCTGAATATAGTAAAAGAAACTGAAATTTTCAAGTCCTTTAAGAGTTTGAACTGATTGAAATGCTCAATATAAAGTCAAACAACACAAATATACAATTGGTGAACTCAATTTATGGTTGGAAGTTAGTAAAGACCACAACTATATAACATTTTTTAGTATGAAGCTTTGAAGCACCGTGTACAAGAACAATTTCGGTTTGATCACATGAGGAACCATTCCAATGTTCTACTGTGTACTGTGTTCAATTAACTAACCAAAGGATACAACTGCTTATTCTTGACCATCAAACAAATAATCCAATCTCAGCTGGAGATAGTATGAATTCTCCAAATACGAGAGCAGAGCTTGATTACATTACGAATTGGGAATTCCACATGAACTTCTACAACAACAAAATATTTACCAGAGTTCCCCCTGAAGTTTCTACATCAAGATATGGAGCAAGCTCTTCAGCTGCAACAACTCCACCATTAGAGGCTATGTATTGCCCAATCTGCAAGTACATTTCATGGAACAATTGCCATTACATTTTTATACAGATCTGCCATTATTTCTAATGACACTCAAAATAACAGTTCCATCATAACGGATTATAGAATTTTAGGAATAAGATAAAGAGTCCCACAACTAAGGAAGTCTTCTATCAAAAAATTAGAAGACTTTACCATACGTGGACCACAGTTTCTGACAGGAGCACCAATTACATTCAGTATTTGTGAAATTTTATATTTTTCAATAATTTATATATTTAAGGAAGTAACAGAAGTTTCAAAAATAATCAAAGTAGAGCTATCTGCCAATGACCAATTGACCATTACTACGACTTCCACCTTTTTCATTACCAATTAAAATCATAGACGAGTGAAGTCCATTGCTTTAAATTTTATGATTCCCTTTTTTCTTCCTTCTGTTGAATTCTAAACATAGCAATTTCGTGTATAATACTCATGTTATACATGTACGTATGTATTTTTCAAAAATACTTCCGTTTCCCGTACATTTCAAAAAAATGCAGTAAAATACACGTTTTTAAAATCAAGGGCACTATACACGTATTATATGCTTACATACGCATTTTTCATGTTTGGCACATGTATTATTTACAAATTTTCAACTAATGCAGGTAAAATTCATGTTTTATACATGTCTTTTTCACATATTATTGAATAAAAAGACATTCAAAAAACATAAATAAAGAATACTTAAGTACTATATAATTGCCGAATGTTTCAGCATAATTTTGTATTATTTCAATATTGATGAATAACACAAGGACATATTTTATTCATATGTTTCCTCTCTCGTATTTTACTAACTATACACACAAGATATTATGATTAAAGTATCATTTCCATATAATGATGATGCTTTAAATGATGATAAAATGTAAAAAATACAAGAGACCTCAACAAAGTTGTAAACTGATGCAAACTCTTTCAAAGTATTCCATCAAGGAATTGCATAAGAATTTACAAGAAGACACCATAACTTATTTCAAATTGCAGTATAAAAAGGTCTTCACAAGATTTTAAGGGGCAATATGTACATGTAGCTTGAGAGGAAGGGGAGAGAATTATATATACCCCTAATTACTAGTTTAAACTCTAACAAGGGAGAAATGAACTTGAACTAAAAGGTATACGAACACAATCAATAAACTGAAACAAATTGTTGAAAGCAACGAACCACTGAACTCAGTGCTCGATTATTACCAACTTCCATCTCTCTTCTTCGATTCCTTGGTTTGGATCACCATCGCCAAATACAAATGAGAAAATCTAAAAGAAAACATTTATAAAGTCAATACTTTCAGTTTAAACAAAACTAGGAAAGAGCCAACAAAAATAAAGAATGATTCAGACCAACACATACAGATTCAATGAATTTCATCTTATTATCATCTGTTTGTGGTCGTCGCCTCCTATAGTAATATGGATCCCAGTACCTTAATGAAATAAATAGTAAGGGAAGTGTTAGCAAAAGTCTCTTCCTAGTTTCAACAAATAATATAACTAAACCAGAAACCCTTCCATATTGTTATGAAAAGCATACTTAACATGCAAGTATAGAATGCATTACCAAAAGAGGTCAGTGGGGCTGAAGTAAAAATTGAACCCCGAATCATACGACCTTCCTCCCCGTCTTCCACGATTGTCATCTTCACTGTAACCAAAACACTAGAGTCAACCATCCTTCCCACAATATAACGTATTTATCAACAAAAACAATAACGGTGCCCTAAAAATTTACCTTCTACCAGAAGACAGAGCAACAACAATTGCAGTATAAACAAGAACAATGGAAGCAATTAGAGCAGTTCCAAATGAAACCCTTGCTACATACTCGGCCCCGGCCTGTCAAAAGGCATGGTATTAGTGCCAATTGCCAAACATTAGTTACAAAACAAGCTTCAACAAAAAATCACTACCTTTGCCTTCTCAAGCAGAGGCTCAACTTTCATTCTAAACGATTTGCCTACAAGCTTTGCTCGATAATCCTTGGGGAAAACATAGAGTACATCACCTTCATCCGAGACCTGTTGAGACCATCTTGAAAACAACAATTGCACTCACCCACTAACACAATTTGTAAAAGTAACTAAACAAAGCTACAGAGCCCATTCACTTTATGTGTAAAGTACATAAATTTTTGAAAATAAGTACCTCCAAGAAGCCTTCTGTGTCAGCAGCGAGAGCTTGCAAAGCATTCTGAGCTTCATTGAGCTTAAGCCCAGCCCTACCGGCCACGTCACCAATCGTCACTCTTCCTCCGCAAGAGTCCACAGCTTCCATTGCTCGCTTTCTCACATCTGAAGGCAACTTATCGCTCTCGACAGCACCGCCGGGCCTAATTGCAGTGGTGGCGTCGAGGCTTGCCTTCACAGCCGGCATGAAAACCCTAGATTCTCGAAACTTCGCGTCAAAGCCCGGGAAAATGGGCGTTTGGATAAGACGAAAGGTTTTGGGACGGTTGGGGAAAAGTGAGGCTTTGAACACGAGGCGAGAACGCGGCTTCGGTGGAAGTGTGAAGCAGGTGGCTATTGACGCCATTGATTGATTTCTCTTGAAAAGTTGCAATTTTTGGTAGGGTGGTTTTCTAAGTTCTGGCCATGGAACTCACTTTCTCTGCTGAGTGGCCCAGGATTGGAGCTTCGGATTTTCTTTTCTTGTTTCCCTGTAGAAGCTATTGGACTAGGAGGAGATTATGCAGTTGAAATGACTGTCCTGCCCTCGTCAGATATTAAGGGATAATATCGTTTGGAAAATTGAAAATTTGTTGTTGGTGGAAATGTCAATAACAAAATTATCAATGCCATTTTCACATAACACACGGAAAATATTTTTGCTCACCATCCATCTCAATATTTAATATGTGTCCATAAACATAACAATGGTTACATAAATTAAACTAAAAAATTAACTATGATTATGTCTATGAACGCATGTCAAGTATTAAAAAGGATGATGAGCATATATCTTGGGTTAAATGATGATAAAAAATATTTCCTTTCACACTGTCAAATGATTGAGAAATAATCAAGTTCATTAAACAGTTAATGAAGTTACTCAAAACATACCACCTTTGAAGTTAATTGGGAATCTATTTACTTTCTTTGTTTCCTTCACATTCAAATGTCTGTTTATTTCTTCATTCGATATCTATTTAAATCCTTAAATTTTGAAATCACTCCATCGAAATATATCTTAACGTTCTGTCCTGATTTTTCATGAAATTATAAAAAATAAAAATAAAAACATTTTGTTTTGATATCAACAAATAACTTTCTTTGACTTAAGGTATTTTTTAAAATAAATAAAAAATAAACCAGAGGTAGATGATCTGAATTTATAGTTCTATTTCTAATATTGAAAAGAAAAAAAACATTATAACAAAGCAATAACTGCCCTAAGCTGCACACGCACCGCCAAGAACATAGTAGCTGGTAATCAATTGTTTCATAGCTATTTTTATTAAGCAAATCATATAAATAATACGTTATATCTTGTCATAATGTAAATTGAAAAGTTGGTACTCATAATCGCTTCTGGATTTAAACAATACCAGCCATGGCTCTGAATATGAAACTTTAAAAGGCACAAACTGGTCCAGTGCAAAATCTCTACCTGCTATGAACAACATATTAAAGTGTCAAATATCGAAATCTTCCTGCTGTGCCGTCCTTCCCTGAATTTCTCATGATCATAACCACTCTTGCTGTATTCTGCTGTATTCATGAATACAAGTACAAACTACATCCAGTGCCTCCAAATCCCAAAATTCTGGTTCCTTACCTTCCAAGAAACCAATCTCCTGGTTCCTTACCTTCCAAGAAACCAATCTTTTTGTCTAGGAGATTATAATGTGTGAAAGTATACACGTAATGCTGAGGATGTAGCCAAAACTCACCCAAATGGAAGTGAACACAGCAAAGAATCACCAAATTGAAAGCTCTACTGTGGAAGCTCCACTAAAGATTCACATCATGCTGCATTCCTAAAGCTCCAGTAATATGCTTCGTTTTTAACTCATTGTTGTTGATGGATCATCTCCCAAACCCATCGTCGTAACGAAGACAACCTGCTATAGAATCAAAAGGGCCTGTAGACATTTTACTTATCTTCTCTTTCTAATTTTGTTATCTATACAGTGTCACGTCTCCAGTTTTCAACCTCTGATACAAACCAATATCTTGCCCTCTTGCAATCAAAATCTTCAAAGAAAACTAATAACTCAGCAAAATACTAGGGTTTAAACCAAAGTATTCCCCAATTAAAAATTGTTAACTGGGTGCTGAACAGATTTTTTGGCATTAGTAAGCCCATCAATCAGCCAGCCTGTTATATGTACCAAGGTCAGGTATAAACCCCTTATCCAGCATCTCATCCACCAGCAGTTTCTGCTCCTTCCTTTTGCCTTCTCTTGAATACCCAGATACCAAAATGCTATAAGCCGTGCTGTCTAGGTCCAAGCCTTTGCTCGAAGACAACAGCTTAAGACTATCTGCCTCCACTGTTCTCCTCAGATTACAGAGATCTTGAAGAAGACAATTAAATGTCACAATATCTGGGACTATACCTTCTTCAAGCATCCTTTTCATCAATCCAAAAGCTTCATCAATTCTTGCTGACCTCCTCAAACCCTCAATCAAAGTGGTACAAGCAATCAAGCTCGGAACATTTCCTTTCCTCCATAGCTCATCCACAACCTCCAATGCTCTACCCGAATTTCCTTTCTTACAGAGCACCTCAATAAGACCAAGATAATCATACCATTTAGGCAACACTCCTTTTCTTGAAAAATCTATCAACAACTCACACGCCTCCGAAACCCGACCTTCTCTACAAAGGCCATCAACCAAAATCTCACAAGTCACACTCGAAAACTTGCACCCGAATTCAATCATCTCATAAGCCATCCCAATCCCATCCTCAAACTTCCTCTCCCTAAAGAAACCTTTAATCAAAGTATTAAAACTCACCACATTGGGGCTACACCCCTTCTCTCTCATATCCTTAAACAACTCCAAGGCTAACCCAAATTGTGAATTACGACAATAACTACTAATCAAAATATTGAAAGTAAACACATCAGCCTTAACTCTATCCTTCATCATCTTATCATACAACCCCAAAGCCTTATCATGCTGACCACATTTCACAAATCCATGAATCAAAATGTTATAAACCACAACACTAGGCCTCCCATCAATCAATTTCCGCATAGAATCAAACGCATTCACAGCATCATCCAATCTCCCAACTCTACAATAAGCATTAATGGCAAATTGGAAAATGGGTTCTGTTCTGGGGCAAGAGAAAATACCATCCGAGCAAGGACAAGGGTTGGAGACCATGAAGCTGAGGAGAGAACCCAATTCGACGAAGCGGTCAGTGATTGCGAGCGTGCGGGCCATCCATTCGAATGTGGAATGGTCGTGGCGAAAGGAGTCGACGGAGGAGGCCCAGTTGAAGACATGGAAGTCGAAGTGGGCGAAGGTGGGGTGGTGGTGGAGCTTGGATTTGAGGAAATGGAGGAGGTTTAGGGATGTGAGAGGCGGGTTTTTTATATGGGTTTTGAGGAAGTTGAGGAGGTGGGTGTGGTTAGAAGTTGGGGAGAGAGTGAGGGTTGGGTGAGGGGTTGAAAGGGTTTTGGGTGCGCTTGGAAGTGTTGGGTTTGGGATTGGAGAGAGCGCTGGTTTTGGGTTTTTAGGGGTTTGCTCCAGTAGTGGTATGGTTATTGGTCTTCTCATCTTATTCATCACCAAACGTTTCACTGAAACTCAAGCTCCACAGCAATGGCTGTTACTCTTAGGCCACGCTTATGTCTCTGCAAAACGGTGCATTTCATTCACCCGACAAATGAGAAAGAAAGAAAGGTGCTTTGACATAAATGCCCCGCCTTTATATAGTACAAAGCAAACCCCGTTCTGGGTCGAAAACTCGAAAGGAAGCTGAACTGAAGGGAAAAAGCCAACTTGGGTGCCGAAGCAGAATGAGAGCTGAGAGCTTCAATGCCGCTTTCTCCTCTGGCGTCCGTACAATTCAAAGGCCTCTGAGCTCTTCAATTTTTGGCGTAACGAAGCCTAAACTTATCTCTGCTACGCCTTCTAAAAGCTCCAGTAATTTTTGCTTCCGCTTCATCTTCTACTTTGGTCTTATCCTTTGTATACGTTAATATAACACACAATTTATCTTTCTTTTTTTTTTGGGTGTAGGATTTACTCGAATTTCAATACGCTGCGCGGTTCATTTTCGACCTTGCATTGATATACACAAGGTATTGCAACTTGAATTTATCAAATTTCATGCTTTAAGTCGTTTGGGTATTGCTATAATTGGCTTATATGTGTGTGTACTTAGCCCAGTTGTGTTTTTGTGTTTTGTTGATTTTCTGTACTTGTTATGTTGATTTGGTTTCAGGGGAAAGTGAAACAAATTGTTGGGTCTACCCTTTCGGATTCGAAGGAGGATGGGTCTGCTCTTGTTACCAATTTTGTGTCAGATAAGTCAGCGGCGGAGTATGCAAAGATGTATAAGGAAGACCGCCTTACAGGTGGTCATGTGATCATGCTTGGAGCTGACCCTTTGAGCAGAGCTGCAGCCATTGAAGCTCTGCATGCCTATCCTGGTGGGTCTTTGGTTGCCTTCTTGTTCTTGTAGATTTTGTTGCTTTGTTCGAATTTTTCATTTGATTTTGGTTTCAAATGATTGGAAGTAGTCTTCTATTAATTATCCCCTTAATAATTTATTCAAAGTGCTTCTTTGGATTGTTCTCTCAGTTTCAATAAAATGCAACTGGCTCTGGTGCAAATACAGTTTAAGTTTACTAAGTGGCTGGAAATGAGTGTGGATTGGATTAAAAGAAAACGAAACTTAGCATCAGTAGGCTTGGAAGGACTGACATCAAATAAATGCTAACTTCTGTAAAAATATAAGCTTCCCAGTATTATTGCATGAAATAAGATTGTCAGGCAAGTTGAGTGCCTTGGGAGTGTGTTATTTCACTTTAATCTCTGTAGTTGATGATATCTTTAAAACTTACAGATTTTCCTCTGATGAACTTGCTGCGAGGACTGGTATAATCTAGGTGGTTTGCAAGTTGGAGGTGGGATCAATTCAGATAATTCTTTGCGTTACATAGAAGAAGGGGCTAGCCATGTCATTGTCACCTCAGTAAGTTTCTACCTTTTGTTCTTTCCTTTTACATCTATGTATTGATAAAGAGGACTCATTTGGATCAAATCATTTCATGAAAGCATTTCTTTACACCCTTCATGGTTTTGTTGCAGTATGTATTCAACAATGGGAAAATGGACCTTGAAAGGCTCAAAGACCTTGTTTCTGTTGTTGGAAAAGAAAGGCTTGTTTTAGACCTTAGCTGCAGAAAGAGGGTAGGAAGGCAGCCAAAAATTAAACCTCCTTTGTTCTTATTTATGTTTTATTTTCAAGGCCAAGCAGACTTATTTATTTACTTGATCTGTGATCTGTGATATGAATAGACTAACAATTTTCTGAGACAATTGCATATATTAAGAATCAGTTCTATCAATATCTAATCATTATTAAAGTGATTTTGTTGCTCTTAATTTTGTCCTAGAGCGTTTTCAACTACCTCACTTCCTGGGCTTTTACGTGTTGACCTTAATGCGCATTTACTTTAATCTGCAGGAAGGCAAATATGCAATTGTTACAGATAGATGGCAGAAGTTCAGTGACGTGTATCTTGATGAGGAAATATTGGACTTTCTTGCCAACTATGCAGACGAATTTCTAGTTCATGGTGTTGATGTTGAAGGGAAAAAGTATGTCATATGGTGCCATGTTTATTTCATTACTACTACAACGGATACATGCGTATGGCTAAGTCCAACAGGATTAATGCCTTAAAGAGATTTTGACTGTTAGTTAATGGAAATTTCATAATGGACTTAAACTTTTTCTCCTTGACTGAGACTTCTATTCGGGGTTTGCTCTATGTGCTCCTCACTATGGTTCTTTCCACATTGAGAATGTAATTTTTTCCATGAATTTCCATGAATTCCATGCATCATGTTCCTGGGTTGAGCTTCTGCTATAAATTCATTTAAACTTTACTACTGGTCCTAAATCTTTTGGAAAGGCTATACCGAAAATATATTTGCCAATTCCAGATGGTGTACTGCATTGTTTGGTTTAGTTCAGTCCTGCCAGACTAAAACTTTTAAAATTTAAAAGTGCATATTGGCAAATATGATCTCATTTTTGTTTATTGCAGGCTGGGCATTGACGAAGGGCTTGTGGCGTTGCTTGGAAAGCATTCACCGGTTGGTAAATTAGTAATAGAATGGCACATTTATGACTTTGCTACCTGCTCATGTTTTTAAAATTCCCTAGGTTGTTGGCTTGCTGAAAATGCTCCCTCATCTATCATTTCACCAAGCATTCCTGTAGCTTGACAAAATTTCTTTAACCTATTGTCTGCATATCTGATTAGATAATCATTGATGGCTTTTTTGCTAAACTGATCACAGTAGAAATGAGTTGAAATCATCTGTGTTTTTTAACCTCACATAGATGCCCTTGGAAAGATGTAGGACGGAGCCATGATGCTGTCATCTAAATCATTTGTATGATAAGTGAATGCTGATTAAAATGGGAGAAGTGCATATCACCTGACTGCACCATTGATACAAAGCTCTCAAACATGAAACTTTATTATTTATCATCGTACGTATGTTCACATCACTGATAGACTATGGTTTTGGGTGCCAGATTCCTGTAACTTATGCTGGTGGTGTCACTGGAATGGGTGATTTAGAGAGGATAAAAGTGGCGGGGCTGGGACGTGTGGATGTTACTGTTGGCAGCGCTTTGGATGTCTTTGGGGGCAACTTGTCATACAAACATGTCGTTGCTTGGCATGCCCAGCAGGAGGCCTTGACTGTTTAGTGCATTTCTATGATATTTTGGTTTGTGTACACCATTTTGATATCTAGGTTGTTGTGGCTTTTTATATTTTGGAAATCCGTAGTAGAGTTCAGTTGTGTAACTTAGAATAAAATGCTACGTTGTACCTTATGAATAGAAGCTATTTACTTTTGTGGCCACTGAAATGAAAACTTGCAACAGCCTAATATGGTGAAATTGAGTTACGAATCAAGATTCTACTTTTGTTTTTACCTGTCCCTCTCTATTTCTAGTTGGTTGTTCTTTTATTTTCTCCATCTCCACCCTCTTGAGTTATCAGAGATATTATCTGGTTTGGCAAGACAATATTTTCCATAGGTGTTTGGTTTACCTTTGCTAAACCAAGTTTGGCACTACAAACATCCCTGAAGGGGTAGAGACCTGACTGTGTCATAGGCATGGCCACTCGAGCTCTGGTTTGCGTCCTCAACTTTCCTTGCAAATAAAGGAAAAGAAAAACAGAAGTTGTGCACTACATAAATAATTTGAGTTTTTCTATTTAAACACCGTGCACTACTTTAAAAACTCATCAATTTCACACTCCCGCACCCCGTTATCTTGCCCCTCACCACTCTAAGTTCACCTCAGTTTCATAATTACAACAAGTCTTTAATCACAGCATCCTCAATAATTTTGGGAGGAGTCCCAAACCAAGAAATAATCTCACATTGCATACCTCAACTGACAACCCACAAACCACTATTTGCATATCGTATTTAGGGCTTGTGAAGAAAAGATGAGAGTGTAGTAGGAGTTTGTGTTTTTCTAAAACTTAATATGAAGAGTGGTGGGGTGTGTTTACAGATGTACTAGGGTAAGAATTAAGTTGGATGACCTTTTTTGTCTCTTTACACAATAATAAAACTTAAGAGCTTAATGATTTAAGTATTTGTGTGAACAAAGAAAAGTGTGAGGTTTAAATAGAAAAACTCAATAATTTTTGTGCATGTGCAATATTAGAAATGCATTGTTGGAGAGAAGTGCTCGTATTATGTGGGTAAAATGGGTTCTTTTTTGAACAAAAGAAGCAAAAGAACAAGGAAAACCTTACTCAAAATAAAAATGAAGAACATAAAGAAACAAGCATTTGCAAATGAGGGAGTGATATGATTGCCAAGTATTTAGGAACTAATGCAGGAAGTGAGTATTGATCGAGCCTTACACCACACTCAACATATATTTCAAAAACAAGAAATAAAAAGTGATGATCGTACATATTCAGAATCTATATCGACCAACTACTCAAAATAATAACTTGAATCTTCGAACCACTATTCCCACTTAGTGCAGTGAAACACTGACGAGTTAACGATAATCCAGGATTTGATTTCCTCTTGAAAATGATAATAATGGTAGTGAAGGGTTTCCCAAAATTAATTCAAAGGAGGGTCATACCTGCAAAAAACAGTGTATATTGAGGGGTGAATGTGGTATTTGACAAATAAAGGCATCTATTTCCCGGGAAAATCATAACCACCAACTCTACGAGTGACTTCAAACTCCCACCCCCTCTCACTCTCTGCAACAGAAATTCAAAAACCCCAAATTTGATGGCAACAATGTTGTTCACTCAAACAGTCCCATCCAAAACCCTAACCTGCACATCCCTCTCAGGAAGAAACCCTAACAGTAACAGAGTCATCTCCATGGCCACGGGCCGAGCCACCACCGCCGTGCCCTCTCCGCCGCAGCGAAGAAGAACCATGTCCGCTCTCGAAGCCCGAATCTCCCTCGTCGCCGCTCTCGCTTCTCAAGCCTCATCTGTCTCCCAGAGACGTAAATGTTCAAACCCCTCCCGCACACTACAAACTTTCCTTAATTTACTTAGTCCCCCGGTACCAATTTGTTTTCAACATTTGGCCTTTTAAAACTTGCAGTTTTACTCGAATTGGCCACGGAGACTGCCAAATACGTCTTCCCCAAAAAGTTCGAGGCTCGTACTCTCGAAGAAGCCCTCATGTCAGGTATTGTTTTAAGTGATAAAGCTAGCTGGTTATTTGTTTTTTTTTAATGTGCATTTTTTGAAACTAATTTCTGTGTGTATATATTTGGTGTAGTTCCGGACCTCGAAACGGTGAAGTTCAAAGTTCTGAGTAGGAGAGACGAGTATGAAATTAGAGAAATAGAGGTATTGTTAACAGTCTCCTTTTTTGTTTTCATAGCTCTGCCACGTTAGGCTTTGTGATTCTTCAGTTCAATTGATGGGTTCTTAACGGTTTTCTTTGGTGTCTCTACTTTCAGAGCACTTTACTATGACTGATCGGGGTTGTTTTTTTTTTTTTTTTTTTGGTGTGTGTAAAATCAGCCTTACTTTATAGCGGAGACTACAATGTCTGGAAAGACTGGTTTTGATTTCAATGGAGCATCTCAATCCTTCAATGTCTTGGCTGAGTACCTGTTTGGTAAGGTACTTTGAAATATCTTCCCTTTGTTGGGTTTTTTTATTTTTTCATGAAATCATTTAACAAAAATATTTTAATGAATTATATAATTCCATTTTGCAATACATCTAACCCTGTTTGGTTAACTGACCTTCTTCTTCTGTTTGTTAAGAATACAACAAAGGAAAAAATGGAGATGACCACACCAGTTTTTACACGTAAAGCTCAATCTGATGGGGTGAAAATGGAAATGACAACTCCAGTGATAACAACGAGGGTAATTTTCTGCATGCATCTTATGCTAATGTTATCTGTAATTTTTTGCATGATAAAATTTGGAATGATACTCTCATCTTTCAAATGCACTTTTGATGGCTTCTTCTAAAATATGTAGATTACTTCATTTTGGTCTGGCACCATGTCTGTCTTGATCAAACTAAGATGTAATGGCTGAAGTTCTTTTGAGATGACATGTTCTTTCAAGTGAAATTCCAAATGCTCTTAATTGTTTGTGCGATACTATTGTAAGAAACTCATGACACCGAGTATTAGTTCATGAATAATGTAGTTGGCCGTGGCTGTCTCATTTCTTTAGTCCATTTGGGTGTTGAATCTTTATTCTTTAATATATATTTTTTTTTTGTACAGTGCAATTAGCCAATGTAGGGTTGCTGTTTAGATTACTTTTTGTTGTCTTTCCCAAAGTTTATATTTTCTCTCTCCTTTTATCACAATCTACTTTCACTTAATTGTATCTAGCTGGAAGATCAAGATAAGTGGCAGATGTCCTTTGTCATTCCCTCAAAGTACGGTGCCAATTCACCATTGCCTAAAGATCCATCTGTAAGGATCACAGAGGTTCCAAGGAAAATAGTTGCAGCTGTTGCCTTTTCAGGTTTGTCCTCTCCTTATTCTATTGTCTATATAGATATTTTGAGAATTTGGGTTATTATGTTGGAAGTATGCATGACTGTATCTATCAGTAACTTGAGCATAATCATATCTATTCGACGTTGTGTGCTATTGTAGTTTAAATTAGATAAACATCATTTTAATTGCAGGAAACATGAGAGTACTTTATGATTTGTTTAGTCAAGAGTTGTCGAAAGTATCATGACATAGTTTATGTTCTCAATGTCAAATCAGGTTTTGTTACTGACGAGGAAGTTAAGCGACGGGAGTCCAAGTTAAGGGAAGATTTGAAAAAAGATGGACAGTTCCAAGTGAAGGAGGGAACTTCAGTTGAAGTTGCACAGGTATGATCTTCACTGCATTATTAATAACAAAATGTTAGAATAATCTAATTTCAAGGTACTTTATTTGCACACAGTCTATAAGATTTCATTTACCTTACCTTTTTCCTGTTCTAATATGAATGCAGTATAATCCACCATTTACACTTCCATTTCAACGGCGTAATGAGATCAGTCTGGAAGTCGAAAGTAAAGAGCAATAGTTTTCAGAAATTTACAAACTTTTGGTCTATTGACTATACACGATTTCTCCTGTAAAGAAACTAAGTCAGCAGTTGGATATCTGCCCAATCAAATATCTATGTAATGTCATACGGTATGTAAATATAGAATATGAACTACAAAAAGTTTGTGGCATGTGTTTCAACTACAGACATATGATTGGGATGTATATTGTTTACTAGCATGATAGCATCACATGTTCTTGAGTTATACACTCTGTAAAATTACCATATTTTGTTAGAGGGAACTTGTAAATAATCTCCCCAGTGCTTTCCTTTTCATTGTCATCTTCCTTAAGTTGTGGCCTACGCGCGCATATAGTTAGCGATTTAGCAGTATATATAAATTGCTTGTTCATTTCAATGACTATGGAGGGAAATTCTGCTGATTGACTTGATAAACTTATTGATACATAAAAAGCTGAGAGTAGTATAACTGAAATTTTAAATGCATATGTCACTGTATATTGCATGCATGACACGGCTGCCAATATGCAAAAGTTAGGTATTCCAAGTGTGCCTAGTGCTTTATATTGGAAGCCAAAATGACTAATGGTACTCTAGTCAATCAAAAAGCTTCATAGTGGACATAATTTACATGGTGGAGTTTGAATGTATTATCACCCACTGAGATCCAAAAGGAATCTGAGATGGCCTCCTGATTGTTCTCCAGAGAGAAATACATGTCCTAGCAAGACGAAACAGAGTAACTATAATCCAAACTTGATATGCCAATATCATATCCATGTGCTATAAAGAAATTTAAAATACTCATGCTTTTTCTAGGACCTTTTCTTTCTATATCTGCTTTCCTATCAACCAGGAGGAGCCTAAGTTTGTTTTGTGAGAAGCTGATAGGACAATAAAGGGTAGACAGAGACTGTAGTGTCCTTCTACTTTGTAATTTGAATGTATTATGGCAGGTGATACTAAGTACTTAATGCAACCAGCAGAAAATTACTTAATTGAAAAGTCATTTTGGATTTCCTTTACCTTATGCCAGTCGAACCATTGCACCTACTACTTGTTTGGAGTTATACTACAGACTTTACTGTAAGAAGGATGCAATAAGGACTTTGTGCTGTGTGTCTGTTTGGGTACAAATTCACTGAATCTACGTAGGATTTTCGGGTGTGAGATATTGTTAGGTTCTAGTACCAATTTTCAGATATGGGATGAAGTCTTGCTGTTGCATATCATATGGAGCTTCTTTGCTGATGTTTTGTGCTGGAACGCTAGGATAATACACCAGGGGAGTATTTTATTGGGTTGGGATTTAAATCTGTGGAATTTTTGTTTTCTTTCCCTTTTTTTAAACATTCCTAATAGGAGAAGCAGTGTGAATGAATGGTATTTTTAAAGTATAGTCCTCCTCAGCAGCAGTAACAGAGCTCTATAATGCCACTGGAACAACCATGGTTGGTATATGAAATACACCAAAAGGTACGGTACCTAAGCTTTTCTTCCATGAGATACACACACATACACACACGCACAACACACAAGCAATTTTACTAGAGCAAGTTGACCTATTCCATCATTCCATTATGGGAAGTTGCACCAGGCTTTCATAATGAGAGCACTAGCACCACCACCACAAACTGTAATAATTATGGATATATAGAAATGAAAATCACAAATATTCATTAATTATTATCTACAGTTGGGTAAAGAAATTAGCAAAAGCAATGCCATCAATGCATATATGCTTTATTCTTCTTCTTTTCTATCTTTTTATGATTTGGCAGGTGAGGCTGGAGGCTGGAGGCTCAAGTAGCCAACTCATACAGTCATATGTAGTGCCACATCACCCTCTCGTCAGCTGTGCTCCGTGATATTTCTCCATGATATGGCAAACTGCTAACACGCTTTTGATATTTGTTATCACTTGGAAATTTCTTCCCTGCTTTAGTGGCAGTTGGCACAAAATTGTATGAAATTACTTGGAAATTCAGCTGTATAGCTTGAATAGTACCTCTGTTGTTAGGTCATGTTCATTTCTCACTTGCATGTTTTTCCCCTTGTTTTGGTTCTTGGTTATGACTTATTATGCACTTGAGGGATATGCATGGGAATAAGATTTCGAACGACATGCAGATTCTTTAATTGTAGTGCAATATACTAGACAGAGGACATATTTTGAAGCATTTGTATGTGATAAGAAAGAAAAAAAAAGCTAAACGGTATTTTCCAATGTCTTTCATGGACTTTGTTCACCTATATGTATGTTAGACTACAGAAAACTGTTTTTTGCTTTTCCTTTTGTTTGATAGGAGAGATTACTAAATTAGCATACAATTTTACATAATAAGGATCCTCTTGCTATTGCTAGTTTACTTCAGGTATGCTTTCTAGAACAGGTTTCCACCCTTCACAGTTACCATCATCATTGAAGCTGTTAGTCTTATCTATGCTTCTGTCACTTTGAAGCTGAGAAACCAAGTCATCGACTGAAACTCCTCCCTTTCTCAACATCTCCTGCAATTCTTGCTTACTTATAACTATCTTGATCCTTACAACTTTAGTTTCTTGTTCAGCTTCGACTTCAGGATTCGCAAACCTTACCTTCTTCTGGGAAGCCTTTTTCGGTGGCAACGGAAGAGGTACAAGATAGTAGAGACGACCACCAAGCAGTTTGGTGTCTGGCCGGAGATGCTGGTAGACCGGAGCCGTCTCAGATATTGCATGGCCAGAAAATTCTGACAAAACCTGGTAAACTTTCATGTCTGCTCTGTACTCCAGGATTTTCCCATCAGGTTTCATAATCTTTGTTATATTTTCCTGCATAACCAAGCAATTTCCCATGGTTCTGTTTATCACAACTTGGAAACAAAACTTTGGTTTGAAAGTGGGGTGTTATGAGTGAGGGGTGTTGGGAATAAAGATGGGTTGTATTTAAAGGATATGGTTACAATCTTCCCCCTCATATTGCTCCAATATTACAGATATGCCTTGTTTCTCTCTGGACCCCACCTTGCTGAAAATTTTATATTTTTTTGTTAGTAAGCTAGAATCAGAGTTCATGTAATCGTAGCTGTTCGATACACACTTGAGTTGGGTGGATGAAACGGTTGGTGAGTAAGAAAAAGTAGTAAGCAATTACTACAGAACAAATCAAAGATTATGGTAGCCTACAATAGGAATATTACTAAGCAAATTTGCAATGCTTAAAGGACAAATATGTTTTGGCCTGTCTCTTTGCTGTTGTACGAGTCGACTCACCGAGTCATAAGACTGAGTCAAATCAGTGTTGTGCTCCTTATATTTTTTTCAGGAGTGGATTATTACCAGACCCTTTCATACAGTAAAGATCAGCTAAGATCCAGTAGGGCCACTATAAAGGATCTGAGTGGTTGACTACTGTGCTTCATATGTTTGTTCTTTGATTGACTATCTTTTTGGCAACATTGTTCTTTGCTTTTGCTGTTTCCAGCAGTTACTTCACAACTTGCCTTATTCAGGTCGGTAAAGGCTCTAAGGCATGAAATTACAGAAACATTTTCCTCTTTCCTGGTGTCTGGTTGAATATGCCAAATTAAAGGCATCTTTTATATGTTCAAATTTCAAATGAGTCTAAACCAGAAAAGAGTAAAATGACCAATTTTGTCCATACATGAACCCATAAAATCATCTACTTGAACGCAACTAAGTCAATGTACCAAACCCCTCTTGAACTCTAGATTTTGTGGTGGCAAATTATGAGTTAGGTGATTTTTTTTTGTATTGTTACTTTGTTTGTGGCAAACACGACGTTGTTTGATGTTTTTAGTTGTATTAGAAAGATGATCAAATAGAGGTCATGGATGCATTTCTTACAAAAAGACAGTGATTACAAATTTGTTATGCATGCTATCTTTCCCTAGAAAACTAGGTTAACTTAAGATACTTGTCTCCTTATGTAGAAACGAGCATTTTTTCTTACAAATAAATCACAGTTTTAACACGTGTAGAAAAACTATTCTTTTCCCTTTTTTGTGCAGGAAAGAGAAGCCAAGCAGTGTTCCCATAATAAGACGAGGTTGGATGGCATGGCTGCTGATGAGCTTATTAGGTTTTTTTCTTCACACAAAGGTGTCCCTATCAAGACCAATACGCGTCAGTTAGGCATTGCTCTGCCGTCCACGGCTCACACTCGTCCATTTGAAGCGCACTCAGTCTCTCAGTGAGGTTAAGCCAATTTGCAGCTTTTTTTTTTCTTTTTTTTTTTTTGGTAGTGTATAGTCTGAAGCTTTTGACTGCTCGGGCCCAAAATAAAATTGGTAAAATGCAAAATGGTAGAATTGTGATTTAGAGCAAGAATTTGGTCAATTTGAAAGAGATATAATTTGAATCCTTGAAAAGGATTGAGAGCAAGAGGCATGGATCATGGTCATAAAACGAGTAAACTGTTTTTTGTTTTTGTTTTTTTTTAAAAGAGTAGAAAGTGGGTTTAGTGCTCAGTGATGTTGTCAATACGCATGCTTGATATATGAATTTTGGCATTTCTTTTTACTAGTGGAGGTAGAAGTTTATCTCCTTTTACTTGGAAATTCCAAGCAAGAAAAGCATCAAAGCACAATGCAAAGCAACAAGAGACGATGACTTGACTTCTGTAACTTCATAACTGGGGCAAAAAACCTTGTAAACATGATAGTATTTACTTGTGTCATAATGTCATTGAGTTATTCAAAATATATATTTTAGGAATCTTAGATTTCATATCGTATTTAAAACATTTGTGAATAATTTTAAGAGTTAGTGCGTTATATTATATTACATTCCAAATTAATCTGTTCTGCTTTTAATTATGTCTTGCAATATGATCACTTCACAGTTGACCTAGTCAAGCCTTAACATTCATAGTGCCATGATGCATGCCACTATGATCTTGTTACATTCCTTTGGATTATGTTTTTTTTTTTTTTTTTAAAGTTCAACGACTTATTTGGATGATGTATTTGAGAACAAAATATTGAAAATGAGGAAATATGAAAGAAATATGGCTTAAAGTCTTGTGATTTGCATGCTTATCATTATTATTTTTTCTTTAGTTAACCTATTAAGCATCATCAGATTTAATTATACAAATGTTAAATTTTCTTTTAATAGTTAATGCACTAATCAACATGATCAAAGATGGGGATGGTGGTCGCTAGTCGCAACATGATGATGGGGATGGTAATGGTGCATGGTGACGATGGGGTTCTCGCTTAGTGACAAACGTTGATAGGGAGTGGGGCGGTGCAGAGGCGGTGGAAGCCGGTGACAAGACAGTGATAACTGCGGGCTCGATGATGGTGGTGGAAGTACCGACTATAATAAACTTATTAAGGCATTATTTCGGGTCTAAACTCCATTTTTTTAAATCCCTTGATGAACTTATAAATTGCACCTTAAATTTGAAAAAAATAAAATAAAATAGAAGTTGAATTTTGCTTTGAAGAGAGCAATTTTCTGGGTTCCAATAATATAGACTCTCTCTTTAACAAATTAAATTCAGTGTAATTTAGTCATCACGTCATTAAGTTTTCTGCTTGAGCTTAGAGATGATCATGAACTTTTTATTATATTATAAGAGAGGGAGAGGAATTCATAACCTGAATAATATTCAACAATTAAGTATTGTTTATTTGAAGATAAAGGTTGCTTACTAGACCAATCAATACAATAGATAGTGAAAGTGCCGTTTCTGTATAAAAGAAAGGCTTAATTATCGATGTGCCCTCTATGCGTCATCGAAAATCTCACTTTATCTCTTACATTTCAAATTAGGTCAAAGTTTCCATTTCAAACTGTTAACTTGGGTTTTATTGTCAATTAAATGGAAAATTTATCCCAAACATTGATGTTTGGAGATGTATATTTATATACAATTGGCAAACTGGCTCTTCCACATACAGGAAGGAAGACAATAATGTATATTTTTATTTCCCAACTGAAAATAAAACCCACATCAATATGAAGGACAAGATACGAAATCTCTGTCCTTTCAACTCGATGCTTGGAAGTTTGAAACTTGAAGTTAAAGAGACTCTAGAATGGCATGCAAGCAAATATTACAAAACAGCTTGCTCATGAGCTTTTATTTATTTATTTTTTGGCCTTTTTGATTCTCGTAAGGGTTAATGTCAGCATGATGAATGCATTTTCTCTTTCTTCTAAAAACTAAGCACTTTCTGTTATTCTGCATTAAAAAAAAACCAATGCTTCTCCATACATTATCCAAGAAACGCGTTTAAAGGTGCCAGTTTTTTTTTAAAAAATAATATGTATTGTGCATGCTTCTGTTCCACGAAATTTGTAATTTTTCATTCAAATTTTTCTATGCTTGCAACATATATTGACTCTCGTGGCATAATTTTTCGGTGAACAAGGAATTTGATATCTGATGGAAAAAAAAAAAAAAAAAAAAGAAAGTGATTGTCTTTTTCTTGAACCCAAAGGTGGAAAAGCAACTCTACTTTATGATCAGAACTGAGACGACAATAGTATTCCTTTCTCATTCTCATGTGATAAATAGTCTTAAAGGCACTTCTCTTTTTGAACAAATTGAACTGCCTAAGGCTCTTATTAATCACCTCCAACCATTCCTTCTCCCTCTCTTTTTGGTACTTTGTGGCTTCTAGATTGGGTCAAGGAGGGGACCACGGTCGGCTGACACGGCAGCCCAGATCATGACACTTGCCTCTCAGTGGTTGGACGGTGGAATTCCATTATCTGGCTTACTATTTTCTTGACCTGATCAGTCTAAAATGAAGTGTCTCATTACTCACGAATTAGACTACTAATGAGACTTAATCTGTGGTCTTGGCCAATGCCATGTGGATCACCTGTACATATCCTGTCAATGTAGGTTAATACTTGTTGTACATGATGGTTATTGTGATGTGGAGGCAGGGTCTAAATCACCTCTCATGAGTCATAACATTTCTGTTAAGTTCATGAAATGGGCTTCAGTTTTTCTTTTTCCCCTTGATATGACAAGTGCAACCACTGCTGCTTGATTGATGCTGAATTTTGCAAGCTGATACAACTTTTTCCAAATGTTCAGTAGTATTCTAATTCGATTCAATCAATGCCGAAATCGAAAATGATACAAAGATGGTCAGGAAATAGAAGCAGAAAAACTTTTCTTGCATATATATTTCTTCCATGTCAATATTTTCATCTTCATGCAAGGTCAACTTTCATACCAATCATTCTGTCAGCAATATACAGATACCAAACTTCAGCAGTGAGGCAGTACATCAGAAAAGGATAACTGATCTCAATCCGTGTTGGTTTGTTGTTAGTTAATAGTTCATTCATTCAGAAATGTGTCTTTTCTATCTCTCTACGCCTAACACATTCATCTTATTATTGTGGCCGTTTTTAACCCCTTAACCTAAATACTTTTGTAGATTTTCCATATATGAGCACAGCTGTATACATCATTTATGAACCACATTTTGCATCTCAATATGAAACTAATATCTTCCCAGCACTAACTGTATCCCCTCCTAGTATTTGAGTATGAACCTCATAGTAAACTATAAATTTTCTTTTCCGAACTCACATACACATATATATATGTATGTATGTATGTATGTATGTGTGTATGTGTGTATATGTGCCTGTGTGTATGTGTGTATCTACGTACGTACACGACGCTTTCTGCTTGTATGACAATATGATGAGAAATCCTACAAGCTTTTCAAGTCTCATAAGAGTGGTTTTTGAGCTAAAGCATCAGATGGTACATATATGGGACATACAGAAAACAGTGAAATTTTTTATCAGTCTTGTTTCCTGTTATCTGTATCTATCCAGAAAACAAAAACAGCAAGCACGCCACCCTTTATGGAATTAATGAAGATATGGTGGCAACCAAGAAGTCAGCCGCCCCATATGTTAATGGCTGCTGGCCTTGTCATCACAGAAGTACTTGCTATGAAGCAGGGAGAAGTGCATGATCATTGCACAAGAGTTTGAAATTTGAGTGCCTCCAAATAGGGGCTATCTCCCTATCTCCCAATGGGAAGAGTTGACATTAGAGAGATCCTTTTAAGTTTCCACATAATTGGTAGGAAGCCCATTCTAGACATGCCAAAAAGACAGAACTCTTTCTTAAAGCCAAAGGCTACCTACCAGACAAACTTTTTTTCTTTTTTTCTTTTGGGGGGCTAATAAAGCACCTATAATTTCAATTTCTCTCAAAATGAAGACAATAATCATAAAATAAATAGTGGTAGGGTACATTGCTTTCTTCCAAGGCTGGTCCAGTAACAAAAGGACCAGAGGCTGGTCCACTAGAAGAGGAGAATTGGAACCTCAAATGGGGTTGCTAAACAACACAATATACTTTCTCTTCTTTCTTTTTCTTGTGACAATTGGATTGAAATATGCCTGCCTACATTGTTTGTAGCTGTGTTGAAAAGTTCTAGTTTCACAGTTGTCTCATTGAGTTCAAGATATTTCATTGTGAATTGGCATGACTCACATGTACAATATGGTGGTTGGGTTGCATTGTTGCTAGAAAACCAAAAGCAGAGGATCCTCCTACCCAATCACATGTTTAGGAAAACTATCCATCCCCAAAACCCTCCAATCAGATATTTAAAACCCAAAAACAAAAAAAACAAAAAAAACAAAAAAACAAAAATCTATGCCCCAATCCCAGTTCCCAGTCAATCACAATAGAGGGCTATCTCCCAAACCAATAATTTATTTTGGGAATCTGTTAACTCCTGTCTGTCTCTTTAGTGTGCACCAAATATAAATTGATTCAGCGTCATACACATGATACGTAATATACATATTCATATCTCCAAATCCCAAATCCCCAAAACCATGGCCAAAGCTCTGAACCTCATACCGACTTCAACTTTCCCGCCATTTTCTTGCCCCACAAGACCCAAAAGGAAATTCTCAATTAGAGCCACAACAGAGTCCTCTGAGACCCCAGTAAGTTCAGCTTCTGTTCAAGCCAAACCAGAGCCTTCATCACCACCATTGACATTTGCTCCTCCGCCCAATTTCAAGCCGCCGGAGCCGAAGCGGTTCGGCGTCCGGCCGGATAAAGTTTTCGACATCTTGGGGGCTTCTCTTGCCTTGCTCTTTCGGTTGGGGACTGGCGTTTTCGTTTCTGGGTATTCAAGCTTTTTCTAATTTTTGAATTTTCAGCTCATTTTCATGCATTAGATTTGTTCAGTGAGCCAAAGATTATTGCTTTGTTTGCATCTGGGTTTGTCTACTAGAACTCTATAATGCATAATTGATCAGTACTAGCAGACCACAAAGCTGAAAGCTTCTTTTAGATATGTTTTCTTTTTTCGGGAAAAAGGCTTTAGGCATGAATTCGATAAGCTATAGTTAGTTTTCTGACTTTTTTTATTTTTTTTTATTTGGCTGTACAATGGCAGGTATTCTTTTTCTTTCGTTTCCAAAGATGACATTCCCGCAGACCAGTATGCTCTTGAATTTAATGGTACATGTTAATTTCATATAATTGCTCCTATGCCATTGTTGATGAAGTTGTTGTTAAATGGCTAAACAAAAGGGGAAAAGTTAACTATTTTGAAGTTATGTGGAGAAGTTTTCCCATGTTGGTTCATCATGATTTTTCCCAATAATGAAAGTTTGTTTTATTTCTTTGGCATCAAGCATTTTGTTATCATTATGAATATGGAATTTTGGTTTATTTTAATTCATTCTTTTTGAACCATAACTAAAATATTTGATAGTTTTCAGTGTAGCATCTGAGTATAAGAGGTTTCAAGTTTGATTTTATTTTTTCCTTCCAATTTTCATATAACAGATTCTAAGGTGAAAGAGACTTCAAAAGTAGGCCCCCAGCCGCAGAAGCCTATTGAGATATATGAGTTTGAAGGGTACTTTATTTTTCATACCATAGTTTTGTTTCTGTATTTTAAAACTTTGTAGTACCAATCTCTAATTCCCCTCGGCGTTTTACCATACAACTCTAAAACTGACTGCATGTTTTTTTTTTTCTCCACACATTTAATTACCACGGATAATGCACAGCTGTCCATTCTGCCGGAAGGTAACTTCAACCCCGAAGAAGTTTTATTTAATTATGAAGAATTTATTGTGTGTATACAAATGCAAGGTTGCTACTTATTTTTGCCATATTATTCTTCCATGGAGATATGCAACGGATCAAATGTCCAATTGGAGACTTTTTCACAAACTGTGCATATGACTACATTACTAGACTTTCTCATAGTTCTGGTGTTCTTTGATGGGTATTATGCTGAAATCTGTGGTAACGAATGTGGTTGGTGTTTAAATTGATTTTAGGCATTTAGTTTTAGCATATTGATATTGAGTAGTGTTATTTAAGATCAGGCTGGTGATCTTCTATTTCATTTAATAGATAAACAACTTTGAGCTTCACGGCTCTCCAACCAATTAAGGGTTAGATTGTTAAGATTCTGGTTAAATGTTTGTGCTTAAGGTCCATAGGAATACTGTCTCCTAAGTCCATCAAATGTGTTTGTGACTTGATTATTATGGTAGTAGTATATTGCTGAATATACATGTTGTGCTTTCTTTATTTTGTGGATTGACATTTGGGTATGCATAGGTTAGGGAAATTGTTGCAGTGTTGGACCTCGACGTTCTATTTTATCCTTGCCCAAAAAATGGTCCAAACTTTCGTCGCAAGGTTGCTGAGATGGGTGGAAAACAGCAGTTCCCTTACATGGTTAGACACTAATACTTTTGAAAATTTTATTTATTTATTATTTTTCTGTTTATCTTTGAGAGAGAAAACTTTAAATAATCCTCAATTGAAGAATTTATAATTAGAAGCAACAGAAAGCTGAATTGTTAGTGTATTTATATATTGCTTAGAAGCTCCAGGGTATTGACAATAAGATGGGTCAAGCTGTCTTTCACAAAATTCCACTAGCAAAATGCCTATGCATGTTATCTCTCCATTTCACCTTTAAAATTATTGATTGTTTCCATAATGTCATTATGAATTTATAGTCATCCCTTGAGTAAAATTTCAGATGTGTTGGATGGTTAAGTGCTGGGTTGAGGACTTTTTGTGTCAGAAGCTCATAGGCAAATTTCCAAGAGAAGGGACTTTGCATATAATTAAAAAAAGAAACCCAATAGATTATAAGTGCTAAATATAAACATACAGAAACTTTTCAAAATATAGTTAAATGATTCCATGAACAAAAGCACAATTGAAAAACACTAAGCTAACGCTTAACTTTTTTCTTAAACAGATGAAATGTTAGTATCTGTTATAGTTTTTACTTTTCAACATCATTCTTTAGTTCTGTTCTATGTCAGTTGTAACATATGCCTTCGTTTCAGCTCGTTATTTATTGTGTCAGAATGGCTCTGAGTGGCAGCTACACTTCAACTTTTGTGTTTGGTTGCAGGTGGATCCAAACACTGGCGTTTCAATGTATGAATCGGATGATATAATCAAGTACTTGGTTGGGAAGTATGGTGTGTGTGATCTAATCTTGCTACAATCACTTCATTTCATGATGTTTATTGTATACTTTCATTTTTACAGTATGTGTGGATATGATAGAGAATATATACATAATGCAACTACACTATGATTTTTAGATTTACATATTTATACGTTAGGTTTATGGTAACCATTTGGCATGAAAGCAGTATTACTAGGCTTTGCAAATTATGCTTCTATATGGTGATGCACTTTTTCCTTTAATTCTTTGCTGACAGGAGCTACTATTTCTTGAATTAAGGACTTCTAGTAATTTTATCATTTTTTGGTCTCTTATGCATTTCATGCCAACTACTTTACTCCAAATTCTGTTAAAAATTTATCACACCCCCCTAAATGTTTGTGCAGGTGATGGAAATGTTCCTATTGCATTGTCACTTGGTTTATTGACGGTTAGCATTTGACTCTTCTATTAGCAGTTTCTCTCAGTCTATAGGAAGTATATTTTTAAGAATTTATTTAAATCTATAAATTCTTGATTGCAGACTTTGACTGCAGGCCTTGCTATGATTGGTCGTTCAGGAAAGGTTAGATGGTTTTTTTAAAGTCAGTAATTGTTGTGGGGCGGGGGGTGGTGTTTTCCTAGAATATTCCTACTTCATTAATTGCATGATGCATTCAACACTAAAATTTGTTCACATTGAATGTCCAGGTTATGTTATCAAGAATTTTCTTTTATCTGCAAATTGTTTTATAACTTCATTGATCAGTCTCATGTTCTTTAATTCTGTTCAGGGTTCTAGCTATTCTCCATCAAGACTACCACCCAAACCACTTGTAGTATGGGCATATGAGGTTAGAATATCATGCTCTTACTTTAAATCAGAATTTTCTGGTGAGGTCCCTCATTAAGATCCAAGATAGATAAGCCTTGATCTGTTCCATATATATGGATGATAGTTCTGCTACCAAGTTTACATCTGAATTGATACATGCGCATATATATCTCAGTGTATTGCATGCACACAAGCACATGTATGATCCTGAGTTTTAGTTTGGAATTGTTCTCTTTCAGGGATCTCCTTTTTGCAAAATTGTACGTGAAGTACTTGTAGAGTTAGAACTGCCTCACATATATCGCAGGTAAAGTATGAGTAACAATGTTAGGTCTTGCATTATAATTTATAATCAACTTTCCTTTTGTCACCATATTAACAACGTTTTATTTGTACATACACAATGCTTTCTATGGTAATGTAATTGAGCATCCCAAGAAGCAAATTAGGTGGACATAAGAATGATCATCTGGCCCCTGTAAATCTCTAGTTTTCTGTGTTCATTGCTTTTTAAATGTGGATACATGTAATTGTACAGTATCTTTGTCTGGGTTATGTATTGGGATAAAGTGATTTATTGTTACATTTTATTTTCGGTGTATGCTTTAAGCCCTCATGCATTACGTGGTGTTATTGTTGCAATATGTGTGCGCTCGTGTATATAATTCATATGTATGCTAGCATGTATCTATCTATATATTTGAGTATCATTGTCCAATTTTTTTCGTTTTTTCTGAAATTTTATTACTAGTTTCTTTTACTTCCACTTTCACATTTCTCTTAGGGCTCTCATAATATGTCTATGTTGTTTCTGAACTTTGGTATAAAGGAATTTTTTTCCTTTGTGTTTAATCAGATGCAAAGTAACCCATGGTCTTTTCCGAGAGCTTTTTGTTTAGCCTTCCTATCAATATCCTCTCTTTCTGTTTTTGTGTGTACAATTTATTATTGAGGCTTATTCTATTCTCAATACTCTTTTCAGCTGTGCCCGTGGCAGTCCAAAACGACAGATACTGTTTGATAAAACTGGACGCTTTCAGGTACTGTCAATATTCTACTGTGAATTGCCAAAACTTTATTTTTGATCATATGAGAATGAAATTCCTTTTGACATGCGTGAATTAGTAAGATGACAATAGCAATCTTACAATACTGGTTGGCAGGCTCCTTATTTAGAAGATCCAAATACCGGGTTGGAGATGTTTGAAAGTGCAGAAATTGCAGAATATCTGAAAGCAACATATGCGCTATAATAAGCAAAGCTTTCCAAAGGCATGTGGACTTTTTTTTATTCTTATGATTTTGTTTTGTATATTTCTCACATTTTCTGTCAAATGAAAGTGTATAAGTCATCATCTTATTCCCATAAAAAAAATACTTGAACAGCGTTTTAGATGTATACAATTTTTTTTTAATTTCTAGTGGAGGGAATTGTTTTAGTTTGGTGCTGTGTTAAAATAGTGTGTTGCATGACATGATCCAGTAATATTGTTAGATACTTGCGTAGAGATGTATGTATGCTTGAAGTTTTACCTTAATGTTTTTGAATGATATTGTAACTTTCTGTCGGTGTTAGCTGGGAGTTGCATTTCTTACAGTTTACAGACTCATCTTAGGTGGACTAGAAACATTACCCAACAAGATCGAATAAAGAAAAATGTTACACAACCAAGAAAGAAAATTTGTGTTGCTGTTGATTTCCTAAAGAAATTGTTAAATCTAGATCTCTTGAGTACTGATGCCCTCCTAGAGAAAATGTTTCTGCTATAACTTCTGCATCTCTTCCATGTATTAATCAAAGCTCTCTACTGTCAGTATACAATGTAATTAGTTTTGAAGGTTATCTATGAAAGAAAGTAGTGCTGAAAAGGAAGTGTGGTATGTGATCTCACATTGTGGGGACTGAAAGTATATGGTGCATATCCAAGTGGAGCCTTTCACTTTGGGTGGAGAATCTCTATCTCAGGTTTGAAGCTGAGAAAAAAAGAGTTGTCAACAGTTAGCTTCTAATCTGGCCATACTTTTGTGGCAAGTGTGGTATGTTTGTTAGCAGGGCATCTACTACCAGATGTCCCCCAGCTTTCATAAAGAGGATGTGTTCAAGCTTCATGGATTTGCCATTTATGCCCTTCACTTCCTGCTTACTCTGACGTCCAATTTGTAGGTCCAGTCCAGTCTAATCATGCATATGGGAATGTTCAAAGGCCAATTATGGGTTGCTTTGTTATCATGCGGTCTTATTGGTTCTCATCTTCATGATATTAATTTTGTTTCCATAAAAAAAATTTGATCATATGTCAATTGGACACTAAAAACCAATACTGGTCTAAATTCAATGGTCGTTTAACTATTTTAGTGTCACATGTCTAACTATCCTTGTATATTGGTTAATTAAGGTATTAGCCTCATTACCAAATGTGGAAAAAAAATCTTTCATTTATTATCTTTTAGGAAAAAACGTGAAAAATAATTTCCTTTCAAATTCTTTCTGCGAACTAAATGGGTCTTAGATGTGGACTCTCTAGTTGTAAGTTCGTTTAAATCATGTTTATGTGTTGCAGTGATATAAAGATTCCACTAGCGTAGCATTATCAGCAAATGGTTCCAACTTTCAAGGTTGACACAATCACACATAGATTGGTTTAGATTGGTTTTGAATCCTACAATATTCTCCAAAGATTTTTTTAAAAAGAGAAACAGATGAGAATATTGAAAGTGCAAATGTAATAGGATTGGAATGTTTATGTTCATGTGACATTTAGACAAAGATTGGTGGCCTGTTTGGACAACACAGCAGAATACTCCAGAACAAAGGTAGAGAGGGAGGGCCTATTATTTAACTTTCGGACACATGGGACCAGAAACCCATTAACTGTGCAACAAGTGGGTATAGTTTGGGATTGGTGATTGTTGGGGGACCCCATCAACAATTAGAAACCAAACCGTGTGTAGCAGGGGAAGGTAGTATTTGTCCTGAAGAATAAAGCTGAGGATTATGAAAATAACTGTTTTGGGGGCAGAATATATATATATATCCTTGGTGTTGCCCCCACCATTTTTTCTGTATTAGATTCTAAGCTTTCTAGGCTTATGTGGGTTAATCTGTCATGGAAACAATGAATTGGTCATCCTTCCTTGGTGCCTTTCTTTAGTGGGTAGTGGAGTAGGTCGAAAGTTAAGGTTGTCATTTGAATAAGACTAAAAAAACCCAAGCTGAATTGGTCTTCTTGATGCATGTATTCCTCATGCGAGTTAAGTAGAATATCGATCATGTGCATTTAGTGGGAATGTCTAGAAACTAAAATAAGGAGAGAACACTGCTAGGGTTTTACGAGATTTAATCCCGATTCTTAATGTATGTAAAACGCATAATACATGAATTATTAAATTCAATACCCTACATGTAGAACGCACAATACATTAATTATTAAATTCAATACCCTACATTGATCTTTTATTTTCCTTGTTTGCTTCACATAATGCCTACTTGGGTAAAACTTGAGTTGCGTGCCACTTGGTGAAGTGTGGATATATGATTATAAAATGATAAAAAAGAAGAGGGAAAAAAACCAGTTGTTGACCAATAGATGGTTGTGGTGGTGCTCCGGCCATTAAGTTTGTGTGTTTGTGTATATGTGTTGGTGGCCCACAAACGTGACATGGAACCACTGCTTCATTTATTACTTGTGAATCAGTGTGTCCTCTTCTGCTCTCTATCTTGAAGCTTTCCATAGAAAAGCCTTCACATTGTGTGTTTCAGGTTTACCTTGCTTTTTCTTTCTACTTATTTTTTCGCGAAGGAACCTTTCAGCATATATTCTAGAAGATTATATTTTATTTGTGAAGAACCTTATTTAAAAGGCTTTATTTAGGCCTGCAAAATGTCTTGCTCATGGAGGCTTGCCTCAGGTTTTCTTTCTAACAATAAACCAAGCGTAGTCTTGAGGCTTCAAAACCACTGTAAGATTTCGAATCTTGTCATATCGTCTCCAAAATTCGAAAAAAAAAAAAATGAATCATAGTCGTACATTTGAATTTGGACTCTTATTTAGATATGGATGATGCTAAGATCAGTCGCTTACACACATGTAGTCGAATTCTAATCATTGATGCATTACAAACTTCATATACAATAATGTTCAGGAGCCGTCCACACAACTAACTTAATCACAACTTATTTAATCTTTAATAGAATCTGAGGTGCAAAATTGAATTTTAATTTTGGATATTCAACTTTTTAAATTCATAGATTATGAACATATGCACAAGTACATTAACATAACCACAAACCAATGGTGTTAAACTTGACCACCTCTCCATCATTTTAGTGATTCCGGGTTGGCATTAAAACTTATTATAAGAATAATCAAATTAACTTTTCTGCCTGCCGGAATGAATTGGTACACAAACAAAATGAGTGGTCGATACTTTTTTTTTTTTTTTTTTTATATTTAAAAAATTTAAAATTTTCAGTGCGCACCCGCACCAGGCATCAACTTTATAAACCCCCCCCAAAAAAAACAAGACATCAACCTTGACGTGGCCATGAATTTTGCACAGTTTCTAAATTTTAACCCATGAATGAAGGTGAATCATGAAATAGGCCAAGATCTAAGTAGTACTACTGTTAGGCCCCAACCAAAAACATGTTTTGTTCAATCATCTCCACTACGTGATGTTAAATTAGAATGTTTTTGCCCTATAAAACTTGTATTGAAGAACGGAATGTTTGGCATCTTAAACTTTGCTTTACAAGAAGCAAATATTTTTATTTTTTTAAATACACAAGTGATATAAAGAGAGGAGAGAAACATAGGACCTCGAATGCAGGTTTTTTTGGTTTGTTATTCAACCCTAAAAGGGTTACTTTTACACTTTCTCATATATCCAAGGGCTCTATTGCAAAACACAAAAAGAGACAAATACAAAGTTCTCTAATTAAGGACATAATTAGTTATTAATCACAAAAAAATCCAAACAACAGCAGAAAGGAATAGGAGGCAGCAGCAACAAGTGTATAAATAGGTAAAGACATCAAAGCTAAGGTGCTCCAAGAGTCTCGAGAAATAACGGCTAATTAGCAGAGAGTTAGCCTAAAGTTAGCAGCCAAGGTACGTATAGCAAAACCACAAGTTGAAATTCAATCACTGATCAAATCCATAGAAGAAAATTACAGTTGGATATAAAAACTACTAAAATATTTCTGTTTGATTTGCATGTCAGGGTAGACAAAGCAATAGCAATAATGGCCCTTAGAATTTGCTTCTTGTTCCTTGTGATAACTTTGCTGCTTGCAATTAGCACTTCAACTTCTGTCCAAAACGGTATGATATCTCTCTCTTTCCCTCTAACTTCTTGGGCATTTAGATTATGTTTTCTAACACATAACCCCCTATTTGTGAACTTGAATGTTCTCTGTGAGTCTCTCTCTCTCTCTCTCTCTCAATCTTTTCTAGTTCGGTTTCTGCACTCGATAATGGTAGCTTTTTCCTTCTGTATTTAAAAATTGTTACCCATGAGATTTGAACTCACGACCTCTTCCAACTGTCATCATTTACAATTTTTACAAGTGATAGAAGAAACAAAGGAGCTAAGCTCTTTTTCTTTAAGATGCATGCATATTCTTGTCATAGGTTTTCTCTGTACTACATGTTTGTTTATGTGCTTGAAATTTACGTACCTGCAGACCTGAGTTCAGTTTCATTTAGTTACTCTGGCGCAACTGGCCCAGAAAAATGGGGAAGCTTGAGTCCATTTTTCTCGGCATGCTCAAATGGGAAGATACAATCTCCTGTGGACATCGTGAAGGGCATACTTACCCCTAGCAAGAGATTAAAGCCATTAACCAGAGTCTACGGTGCTTCAAATGCCACTTTGTTTAACAACGGCTTTAACATTGGGGTTTGTTCTTCAACTTCTTCCACACTGACACTATATGCATCTTTTCATGAGCATCTTATAATTCAGATAGCACTTTGTTCTTCTTTTGGTGACACAGATAGCTAGTTCGTTTGGTGAGAACTTATTTTAATTTTACTTTTTGGTGAGAGGGCTTGCCACATAAAGGGCTCATCAAATAAGTCCAATTGGTAAAAGTTAGATGGAAAGTGCCTTCAAAGTTTAAAAGGGGATTGCATTCTTTTTTGGAAACTATTTGTGTTTTTAATGTGAAAGTAAGAATTCCAACTTTTCTATCGATCACAGTTTGTGTATATAAATTACTTTAATTGTACGTTTGATGAATTATTTATATATATATATATATATATATGTTAAATTGTGATTTCCAGAAAAGAATAGTGTTTTTTTTGTTCCTCAATTCGTTGCTCACAAGGGGTTGCAATCTGGTTGGCAGAATGAAATGTTTGGTTGGTTGGTCATGTAAATAAAGTGCCATGGCACAAGACCAACTTAGGTGTGCATGGGTTTTCTCTATGCAGGTGCATTTCGAAGGACATGTGGGGACATTGGATGTGGATGGTAAGAACTACGACTTGAAGCAGATGCACTGGCACTCTCCCTCTGAGCACCGCCTTAATGGAGTCCAGTACGTGCTCTGTCCCATTCTCTCTGTCAAATATCATCTTCTATTTTATCCAAATTGAGTGGGATACAATTATTTCTACCCATCAATTGAAAATGTGTTGTACCATCTCTCTAATAATGTTTCAACGCACATGTGTGAGTTCCGCTTTAATGGAGTCTGTCCGTATTAGGAAGATGGTACAATATATTTTCTTGAGTTATACAAAAAAATCCAAAAGAATATACTAAATAAATGTTAATGATCATTTAATTTAGTAGCACTCAGAAACGTACCAAAATAAGTGTTTGGTTGGCTGAGAAATTTTGAGCTTAAATTAAGGTTGTGTTGCAAAGTCTGGAGGGTATATATGAAGGCAGCCCAGTAATTATAAAGGTCATATGTGACACAATCCTTATAATTTGAGGGGAGATTTGAGCCAGGCCTTGGAAAAATAAAGTAGTCTTTAAAACTTATAAGAAAAGCAGCAAAAAGCTTATAGGCATTTCCTTAACTGCTACAGATTTCCAGCTGAGCTTCATCTACTTCACCAGGCATCTGACCAGAGCCTGTCCGTTGTGTCAGTTCTCTTCCAATTCGGCAAGGATGATATAATCATCTCTAAGGTAGAGTTCTTCTCAACATGTAGTTATCTATCTATTGTTCTTAAAGAAATTAAGTGATACTTGTCGGCGAAATGAAATGAAAATTGAAATCAAACTTTTAAGTGATAATTAGTATTCAGGTCCTGATCCGAGTTTTGGAATCCAAGACTAAGACCTTCAGGATTTAGGGTTTAGAGTTTAGAATCTGAAACTTCGGACTCTGAATTTAAGTTCATGACTTGGTTCGAATTTCGAGTGCACAACTCAAAGTTTGGGCTCTAGCAAGGGCTTGGAAGAGGTCATTTATACAAATGGAAAATGAATTTTTCTTCCTTCTACTTGGGGAGAATGAGATTGCTTGTTCCCAAACTATGTATGCCAATCAAAGAAATTGTCAAGCCATGTGAAGTTATGTTGATTCCATTACAAATTCATTCCAAAAAATCAAAACACTACATCAACAGGTTCGAGAAGGATTCTTGGGTTTAAGGATAGTAGAGAGAGATTTGATAATATTTATCACCACAATTGGCTAATGCAGATTAAGGACAAGCTGACTGAGCTAGCCAAGGAGACGTGTAAAAAGGAAGAAGATGCTCAAATTCCCCTTGGAACCGTAGATCTCAACGAGTTCCAGAAGAAGAGCCGCAAATATTTCAGATATGTTGGTTCTCTCACCGTTCCTCCATGCACCGAGAATGTCGTATGGAACATTCTTGGAAAGGTACTTACTCGTGTGCGCACACATACATACATATATACTTATTTATTGATACGCATCCCTAATTTGACTTATTCATTCATGTAGGTAAGGACCATTTCCAAGGATCAGTTAAATGCTCTAAAAGCACCATTGGATTCAGCTTGCAAGAACAACTCAAGACCACTGCAGCCTCCTAATGGACGCAAAGTCGAGTTCTACGATGAGCTTAGGGACCAGTAAAATAGTCAACCTAGTTGACATTTGCATCAGTTTGGTCAATTGTCATCAGCGTAAGTAGTAGTAAAAGCGAGTCTTCATAGGTCAATTCTCATTGTTTTTGGGCTCGAACTTAAGTGATCTATTCACGATCAAGATAAAACTAAGTAGAGGTCCGAATCGACTGATGTTGAATCGTCAAAGGATGAGTTGTAGTTAGGAGAAGTGCGTAATCTAGAAAGATTTCATGTTGTGTATTTTCTTTCAAAGTTGATTATATATGATTAATATATATGTGAATATGAAGGAATCCAGCTGAGCAGCTCATATGGATGCATTAAGATCTTCATGAAACGTATGTCATAGGTAGGGTGGATGCATTATTGGGTCAATGACTACTATCTCTTTCAATTTGATTACATAACAAGATTAGTGATTTAAACCACTATAATTAGGTGGCTCATCTAGCTAATCACAACGACTTGCTTCATTCTTCTCCGAAATACGCGCCTTGATTAATTATTAATCACATAATTAATCAACTCGATTAGTAGATCATCCATATATTTATCACTAAACGTGCTTCAATAAAAAATAAAATAAGCAAAGGAAAAGAGTTGTGAATAAACTTGCGAAAACAATTGGGTTATAAAGCACTTTTTCTTGTTTTAATAAAATATTAATCAAATGAAAAAGGAAACAAGTACAAGAATTTTCTTTTTGTTCTTTGGTAAGTAGAAGATTCAAGATATCATTTGGGTCAAATTTCAGGAGAAAACTTGGTTGCAATAGGGATAATTCTATTTTGCTATTTCTAGTCAATAACACCATGTGACATAGAAAAATTATCACATGTGTCATAACGTTATTAGTTAGAGATAGCAAAACAATGTTATCCTTATTTTATTCAAGTGTTTCTCCAAAACTAGGCCCAAATCAAAGCCAAGAAACCAAGAGAGAGAGGACATGTCAAGGATGATGAAAAACTGTGCGTGAATAGGTGAATTTTTAATGTTTTGAGATCAACTTTGTCCAAGAACATATCTTTAAATATTTAACACTAATAGAAGAGTAATATAAGGAGAGTAATTTATGGCTATAGGCAGGCAAGGTGGACATTTTCAATGAGAGTGATGATCTAGTCAATATTCGAAATCATTAACATCATAGATACAACCTTGTAGAGTCAACAACGCTTAAGTCTTTATACTTGACCAGACTCCAAAGCCAAAAACAAAGACTGATGATGCACATATCTAACTCTCTTTTTTTGCCCTCAAGTTTAGCATAATACTAACTTTTATTGTCATATGGTAGGAGTAGCTATGGCAGTAAAAATGCAAAAATAAATAAGGTTGTCGTACTTATTAACCAAACAACTTTAATGTCTCCAGTGTAATATCCTATATTTCTCATCACGTGATGAGAGATGCAGAAAACTGAAGATTTCATTTTATTTGATAATGAAATTGCATTGATATAATTGCTGATTTTATGGTAATTGTAGGTTCCACACTTCCACATTTTCCCCTTCTAATAGGGGACCTTCCCCTACCATTAGATTGACACTTAAATATTATCTACCTTTTTAAAATTAAAATTAAAATAATAAATTAAAATTCGAAAGTAGTAAGTAAGAGTCCAACTCCATCCATTGGCATTTCTAATGTGGTAGGCGAAAACTCCTTTCGTCCGCTAAAAGCCCTCAAATCACATGTGGTCAATGCATGACTACACACACACACACATGTTTTGATTTTTCCAGTGTCATAATCTATAAAAATAATAAACCAAAATAAATTATTTAATCACAATCGGTGGCGGTGGCGGAAGTATTGGTTTGCTTCGGTGGAATATAGACCGTCTAACTCACCAAATATTTTATTATTATTTTAAATCTGGGTAAATATTTTGTATTAGTTTTCTGATAATTTTTTTTAAAAAAGTAAATATTTTGTAACCCACAAATCCAAATCCATCTCATCTCTGACCTTATCACAATTTGGAATCTGACTTATCCCCAAAATTGTAAATATAATTATTTTCGTTAAAATTAATGCAGACCAATTTCCATATCATTCACAAATCTAAGCTGAATTTGTTTTAGGTTTTCTCCAAAACATTATTATCCAAAATTACAAGCAGATTTACAACTTCTCACTCCAAAAAACATATCTATTTACACAACGTCATCCTCTAATGAACTGGAGAATAAAAATGAAACGGAAAAAAAGAAAAAAAGAAAAAAAACGAAAAACGTAGAAAACGGTAGGCAAATTATATCTTTTACCTCGAACCCCGGTGGAGGGAAACCGTTATTCAACGCCCCACGTCATCCAACGACAATTTAAACAGGGCGAAGGCGGTCCCACATAGACTACCATTCACGACCTTAACAACCCCATTGCTTCCTTTGCTTACTGGCTGTGGGCCCACTGCTCGCCGTCGGATCAAGAAACCTCGATTCCGAACGTGACCAGATTACGCCACGTCGATACCGGCTTCGCCCACCCACGACCCGGACCTCCGACCCGAAACGAAGCGCTTCATGCCGCCCAAACCGGGGGGTTCGCTCTCCACGCTTTGTCTCGGAAGCGAGTCGATGGACAGCGTGTCGAAATCATAAGCCGCCGACCGATCACGCGCTCTCCCCGACATCACGCTGCTGTGTCTCGGAGGCGAGTCCGCCGCAGCGTAGGGCGATTTGGCCGACTTGTCTCGGTGGCCGTGCCGAAACATCGCCCGAAAACTCGCGAAGAAGCCGGTTTTTCGTCTCTCCACCGGCTTGATGGCCTTCTCCATGGACGACTCGGCCGACGACCTCTGCCGATTCCGAAACCGGCGCTTCCGATCCCTCTTTGATCTCACCCTTCCCATACACGAGACCTTGGGAGACGACGGTTCGATCATCGGAGCGTCCGATTTCCCGACCGATCCGGAGCGTTTGGGAAACAGTCTAGTGTTTCCTGCCTTGCAATTCCTCCGATTCTTAGTGTCGACGTAGTTGTGCTTCTGCGGCTTCGGTAGGCCGATAATGGCAGCCTTGGACTTCAAGTTCAGTGAAAACCTCTGAGAGTTGGAATTGGAGTGATTCGGATTCGGATTCAAGTTATTGGAGTTAGAGTTTCCTTTCGTGGAGTCTTTGCGCTCGTAGAAGGCGTTACGATCGAACCAATCGTACTCGGCGTCTTTCGAGAGCCAAAAGGATTCCGGAGGGAAATCCGGCGGCACCGCCGGTTCGTCGGCATCGTCCTCCTCGGGCGGATCTTGGACTCCGGTGATGGCGTCGGCCTGCGTCTCACAGGCAATTTTTCGATCCATTGAGCCGCCCGCACACGCCGATACTAGGGTTTCCAAATCGACTTGTGGCATAGCGTGGAAAAATTAAGCTGAAATGAAGCAAATTAAGAGAGAGAGAGAGAGAGAGAGAGAGAGAGAGAGAGAGAGAGAGAGAAGGCTGAGGAGGAAGTTAGGGAAAGAGGAGGAGGGTTTTATAAGAGAGGGAGAAATAAGATTTTATTTCTTTATTTACTTGATTTTATTTTATTTTTGGTTGGGAGAGTGGCTTTCGTTTCAACTTGTTGACTCGTGTGTTTTGAAAACAATCGGTTTTTTCTATAGAGAGAGACAGAGAGAGGGAAAAGGGCAAAAGTGGGAAGGAAAAAAATATGTTTCTTTCGTCAAAAGAATACGAAAGCAGAAGGTACAAAACGCTGATTTGCTTTACGCACTCGCTGATTGTCGCTTTCTTGATTCTTTCTTTCTAATTAATAGTTGTTTTCCTTTTGTTAGTTTTGGCTCGGCTTTTACGATGGCTTGGCTCTTGAAAAACCAAGCTTATTTTAAAGATATAGAATCAAATTAACCTTTTCTTTTTCTTTGTTTAGTTCTTGTGTAATTGTTGATTGGAAAAGAAAGAAACCCTCAAATTCGTTTGCTCACATGTCTGAAGTTAACTGTGTATCTAATTTAACTAAATTTTCTATTTTTAGAGTTTGTTTGAGAGTGATTTTTAATAGGTCAAAAAAGCACTATTATAGAGAATCACAAGTGATTATATGGAGAAGCACATGGAAGGTGGTTCTCTCCAGAAGTGATTTTGGCATATTCAAAATCACTCTTAAACGAGCTATTAGTCTAACTTTTAACGCACCCAACTTATAATTGTTGACAAACTAGATTTTAACTCGTGGTATTTCTCTCTCATTATTGGAAAAAGTTTCATGTTTAAATCTGTTTTCCTCCTATTAATTACAAAAAATATAATAAGGGTCTTGTACCCAAAAAAAAAACCATACAGATTTTGGATTACTGTGAAAAGTATACCGAATTAGTCCATTCAAATTAAAATTAATTGTCAAATCATTCGTGACTATTTAGTCAAAACAATAATAATTTATATTTATAGTAGTTTATTCGCTCCGAGGGATTTAGGGGTTGAATTGGGAATTAGGGACCAAATTGAAAGCTTGTTTGACCTTAATTTTGATAAGCCACCTTGTTTTGATAAATTTTACGAGAGAACTGGGTGGTTGAAGCCGTGTATGATGGTAGCTAGAGTCGTGAGAGAGAGAGAGAGAGAGAGAGTGGTTTCTTTGGTAAAAATCAGATTTAGAATTACCTCATATGTGTGATGTTGTCATATATATATAGTGCTCCTTGTCAGCTAGAGTTTATTATTTAATTAGGAAAATTAATAGACCTAAGAAATTTCCATTTTACATGCGTCACCCGCTCATTGGACGTTGAATTATATGCTCCCACACACGTATTATAGTATGAGTGGACGACATAGTTTATTTTCCCCCCTTTAGGGAATAGTATCAATAAATATTCACTTATATTATAACACATGTACAAAATTTACCATATAACCATACTACCGTAGTATTCTATAATCACTCAATAAATTGATAACATGATGTGACGTGACCATCACATCGAAGAATTACTCCTTTATCTTCCTTGTATTTCTACTCAAGCATTGGCCAACGGTTTGTTTCTATTAAGTATCCATTTGTTATAAGTTCGTGAGATATGTATTTGTTACGTGTGCGTTTTTAATTTGTCTCTTTTATACTTTACGTGTGTTTTTCTCTAAATGACAACATATTACTTTGTGTGATTTGAGTGAGTGAGAACTTTACAGACGACATATCTATCATTTCTACTAAAACTTTTCCATTGGTTTGCGATCCTGTCTTATTTTTCTAATAATTTGTAATTTATATTCAAATCTTTGGATCTGAAATTCAAATCGAAATCGAAATCCTTCAAGGCCAAACGTAACCCCAGCTTACCTATATGTACGACCGCACCACACTAGCTAGGTTGGCCACTCTCTGAAATATATTATATAAAGTTTAATTGGTAAACTATAAATATAAATGAATTTGTTCTAACAAGTTTCTTTCATTGGACCATGACTTTAGCTACCATGACTAAAAATCAGAGCCCAAATGTTTGAAAAATGGATCCTCTTTTATCTTGGGTGGACTTTTTGAGAACTTCATGAATTTCTTTTAAATAATTTGATCTTCTCATCATTCAAATGAGAAGAAAAGTAAATGTAATCATATTGCTTTTTCTTGTTATATTGGAGGAAAGAAATCCTATTGAATTCAATCCTAAGTGTCATAGGGGGAGAGGGAATTCACTACCACTGTGTGATGGGAACCCATTGGCCAATCACATTGTTTTCGAAGACTTAATAGGCCACAAAAATGAGAAAATATAAAAGACCAACCACATTGTGGTTTGTAGAAAATGCACACTCACTAGGAAATCTAACACATGGTGCTAAAAAAATCATAGGTAAGGCTTTTTTTGGGTCAAAATTTGGGACGGGGTGGGGATGTGTCATTGAAGTTCAAACACGAAATTATTGATCTGTAAACAAATGTTTTCATCACGGAGCTATGCATTGTTCGCAAATCATAGGTTTGGGAGAGAAATTTCTATACCCACCCAGCCCCAAATGCCTGAATGTCCCAATCAGTCGATGACCAAATCTAACAACAAATATTGATAAATTGAATAAAAAGGATAATAATATTCCATGACAACTTGCTGCATCCAATCAGGTGTGCCATCTTGTACCCATGCCTAGCTCCCACAGATTGAGGATGCTTAGAATATGAGCCACCGCCATATGTACATGAATAATGACAGTTTGATTACTTGAAGATTACATTAATTAATGATGGCTTTAACAAAAATTGTTGATCGTTCCTTGTATTTCTGTAGGAGCACAAATAATATACCGCTGCGCGGCAGTACAATAAATTTCAAATGTAGCTGTAGAATGTAGGAACACTTGCATGTTGTTTATGAATGAATTATTCTTATAATTAGTATAATAGTATAGAAACTTTTGTACCACTTTAGCTCAAGGAAAAGGAATTTAGCAAAACGAAAAAGAAGAAAATTAATTTCATTGGTCGAGATTAATGTATGATGTTGATGTGAAAAAGTGGTTCAGAATCTTTTCGGGCTCAATTTAGTGATATTGGGCACCTTGGTATGCTCTAGGCCTCGGTGGAGCGTGTGATTTGCAAGATAACAAACGTTCGGTAAGGCTTTAGGCACCGGTGTGGTACCGGCCGAAGGCTCTTCGATGCTTAAGTAAGTACGTATTTAGTAAGCGAATTGAACAGTTCTGAAGGTAGTATGCCGAAAGTTCAGATTACCTCTATTTTGGGGAATTGTGCTCCTTTTATAAACCTTGGGAGGTGTGCAAGTTGTGTAGAATTTCGATGTGGGACTGTAGACATTCACTGTGGATACGCTACGTGCCCAGTGGGCATTTGTATTTTGTATTGCGATCGGTATGCTTAGGTGCTGAGGGCTTCCCTGCCGATACCAAGCTTTGTCCACGTGTTCAGCCTTTATTGGTCGCTGCTTCTAGTATCAACAGGAGTCCCCCAAGTTCCTGTTCAAGAACAGGTTCTCTTCAGGGACTTGCTTTGGTCTTCCAGTCCTGATGCGTGGTACCGTTCGGTATGTTGATTGGACAGAGGCGATAAGGCTTCTCTTTGTGGGTACAGTCTTCTAGTCATGAGTGTCGGGGTATTCCAAGCGTCTCCCATTGTTGTGGTGCCGTTCGGTAATTCATAAACCCACGAACGGTGGTGTACAGCCCATGCCCAAGCTTCGGACGGGGAACAGAGTTACTTTGGACCGCAATGTTGCTTCGTTCCTCGTGCAGATGCCTCATCTACCATGCTTGGCTTGCAGACGCCTCTCGCTTTGGATTGACACCACGTGTCCAACGACGGCTGTGCTGCAGAGTAATGATGGCGCCGATTGGTTTTCCAAGGAGTGCCGTTCGACTTCTTCCTCTATAAATAAGGGTGACTCCAGATGAGGGAATAACTTATGTTGTGAGAGCGATTTTCAGAGCTTCTTCCAAAGGCGATTTCTAGCGTGTTTCTTGCTGCGGAGCGATTTTCGGCAGCTTTCGACATCGTACAAACAAGGTATTTCCATCTTTTCATATGCTTTTCCGATTAAAAAGTATCCTGATGGCTTGATCCAGACTATGAACATACATGAACTCGGGGAACGTTCGGTAGTCTAGCTACCGTAGGTAGTGACGACCATAGGAACCCTTAGTTTAATCTTCGTGCATGGCATTTAGTTTCCCTTTGTTGCTTGTAGATATCTGATAGCGAGTCAACGTATGATTCCGAACCTAATGCGTTCGATGGCGAGTCCTCGAATAACCAACGGGACTTTGACAATGTGGTGCTGAATTTCGAGAGTGTCGATAGTGAAGATGCCAAAGTTCAAGTCATCGACGAATAGATTAGGGCCCCACCATCTTTCGATAGGGGAAAAGTCTTGCAGCCGAACCCGGCTGTTCCGTTTGTTGTGGTGTTGTGCGTCGGCGCTTGCGCCATCACAAGCCAGTATTGTAAGTTTCTGATGGGTGATACGTAGGTGCCTGATCGGCATGCTAGTTACCATTCAGAGACTTTCACTTCTGGCCGGGGCGAAGCCCTTACCGAGTCCTCATCTCTTTCGGCGGTGACAGTGGTTTCTCCGGGGAACCCTAGAGTGTCGTTAGGCCAGCCCAAGAGGCTTCTGTTCGGGGTAGATTACCTAGGTCTGAATCTGCTTAAAAAGGCCGAGCTGACCAAAGATCAGGAGGATTATCTTATCCCAGATTCGGTTAAGTGGAGGATCCCGAGGCCTATTGAATCCTTAAGCAACCCTAAAGACGACGAGGTTGTCTTCTTTACAGACGTTCTGAAGCACGGCATTTGCCTGCCCTTGCAGCCTGCCGTTTAAAGAATTCTTGCCCACTTAGGCTATGCCCCATGTCAATCAGCACCCGCCCTATGTTGTAATCTTCGATTTCCGCTCAGATGATCATCGGGTCATCGTAGGGGTAGAGGATCCCCTCTTCTTCCTCTTCACAAAATGTGATGGGCTCCTACCGAACCTTCGGTATTTTATGATGCCATATGACCTCTACGCTGAAGACCTGCGAGTACCGTGCAGCACGAACATACTGTTTCCTTGAGCGGTTGGACACCCCTACTAGAGTGAGGCCCCCGCTGATGGTACTGATCATGTTGATCTGTCGATTTGCATTCGTAGCCGGCTCTTGCGGCGGTCTTGCAATGTACTAATCTAATTTTCCCTCCCGAATCAGCCTTTCAAAGATTTTTATCAGGCTTATGCACTCCCAGTGTTATGACTGTTGTGCTTGTGGTATCGGCAGAATTTGCCGATGTCTAGATTGTCCTGCCGATTGGGCTTTCGGCGATTCGGCTTTCGTATTATTTCTTGCTCGTTCATCAGAACAGCTTCGTAAGTGGTATTTAGCAGAGTGAAGACTTCCTAACCGTAGTCATTGTTCGGCAAGGGCTCCCGGTGGTCATTGCGACTATACTTGCTTTTCCTCTTTTTTGAGTGCCCATGCCGAGCGTCATGATTGTCCTTCCATTTGTGCCCAGTCGAAGATTCATCATTTCTTTTAGTTGGGGCATACGAAGATTCCTGCACGAATAGCCCCTCAGAAATGATTCCTCCTGCCTAGCCGGAGGCCCAAATTTTGAGTTAAAATATTCAGCATTGGCGTGGATTGCCGCTTGCTTCAGTAATTCATCATAGGTGCGCCAGTTGCTACTGTGCATGAGATACCGAAAGTGTGAGGACCGAAGGTCAATCTTGAAGGCGTTATAGGCTGCCCTGTCATCTGTTTTCAGACACCTTGAGTCCTCATGGCTGAAGCATGCAGCATATTCCCTTAGGGGTTCATCCTCATTTTGCCGAATCGTGTACAGGTCATCGGCAGAGTACAAACGATCTATCTGGATAATGAAGTGGTTGAGGAAAATCTATTTCAATTCCTCAAAGGAGTTTACCGTTCCTGGCTCCAAAAGGTAGAACCATTTAAGGCCGCTTCGGTGAGTGCGGACGAGAACAGTAGACATTGCCCCTTGTCACTGAGGCCCTTGCACCCTATTGCCGATTGGAAGGAATAGAGATGCGTTAAGGGGTCTTCCACCCCGGTGTAGAATGGTATGCGAAGTGGCTGCACCTCCATGTTATGCCTGGATTGCTTGATGCATTTGGCAAAAGGTCCTGGTCGGAGCTTTCCCCAGTCAGGCTCTTGAGAGCGAGCCCTGTCATTCTCCATCTTCTAGACCTTCTGAAAGAGGAGTCGAATGACGGGATCTCGACTAGGAACTTCTTCGGAACCATAGTCCTACGAATATCTGCGCAGACTCGATGGCCTTACCTCAGAGTACCGTGTAGGTGTTGCCGAACGGTAGGTTGATTCTGTGGTTTTGGAAGGGACGTATTCTTAGTCTGATTCCGCTACAGATTCCAGACCTTGTACCTTTCGAATATGCAATTTACTTCCCAGAACCCTCATTCGTAAGTCTCTGAGGTGCGCATTGATCTTGATCGGAGACATCTGTCTTTCAGCCTCCTTATTATTAATCTGATGGAGGCAATCGGAGTAAACCTTCTTCGGTAGGTGGGGCTTCTCTTTAAGTGCTGGGACTATTAGTTGTTTGGAGGGTGTAGGGGCTGCCTTTGTCCCCTTCTTCCCTTTACTCTGCCAACTCAGAGTCTGCAGGCTCTGGGACGACTGAGTAGTCTGAATTTTTGCCTTTGCTGCTGGATTAGCAACTGCTAGGTTTCATCTGCTTTGGATGAAAAGAGGTTGTTATGCTCCTATAGTTTAGCCATATCCTGCTTAAGGGAAGTGATTTGGGCCAAGACTTCGGCTTCGGTGGTCATTTGTATCACAGATGAGCTACCAAATGGAGTGCAGGGGGTAGCGCCAGGCTAGCTCCACTCTGCCTTCCGAACAGCAACCCCTCCTCGGGCAAGAATAAGGGCACTGAAGAGGTCCTCATGCAGCTAGGGATAATGGGTCGATTCTGATCGCTTCCCACAGACGGCGCCAAATTGTTGATGAGAAAAAGTGGTTCAGCACCTTTTCGGGCTCAACTTGGTGATATTGGGCCCTTGGTATGCTCTGGGCCTCGGTGGATTGTGTGATCTGCAAGATAACAAACGCTCGATTAGGCCTTATGCACCGTGTGGTACCGGCCGAAGGCTCTCCGATGCTTAAGTAAGTACGGATTTAGTTAGCGAATTGAACAGTTTTGAAGGCAGTATGCTGAAAGTTCAGATTACCTCTATTTTTGGGAATTGTGCTCCTTTTATAAACCTTGGGAGGTGTGCAAGTTGTGTAGAATTTCGATGTGGGACTGTAGACATTCACTGTGGATACGCTACGTGCCCAGTAGGCATTTGTGTTTTGTATTGCGATCGGTATGCTTGGATGTCGAGGGGTTCCCTGCCGATGCCAAGCTTTGTCCACATATTCAGCCTTTATTGGTCGCTGATTCTGGTATCAACATATGAAAAATGTACGAAACGAATATCACGATTTAGCTAGTCAACTTATCTGAAAAGAAAACAAAATTAGTTTTCATTGATTCTTGAATATTTGACTATTTACAGATAAATCACATTTTGACGCGCGTATAATATTTTTTTTTTTCATTTTTAATAATTGATTTTAGTATATGTTTCGGCTTTTGATTAATAGGTTAGGAAGAATGACTCTTAACAACACAACAATTCATCGAACACACAATATAATAGTTGAGGATCATTTAAAGTAATTGATAAAGAAAAAGAAAAGAAACGAAGAAACTAGCACAATTTTAGGATACATATCAATGATATGAGACAACCCATGCCATAACATCATGAGCTAATGAAATCACTTTAAAATACTGAGGCAGTTGGTGGTTGGTCGATTTATGACCTCGGGTCATGGCTATAGGAAGATAATGGCATGCTTCGATGCAATTAAATCAGGGGGAACAAAATTATTATTGGCAATTAACTTGCATGAGCAGCCATATGCATGATTGCATGTGATGGGTTTCCATGTCTCCTATTGGTTAACATTATGTAGCTTGCCATGTCTCATATGATCACATAGTCACATCACATATGCGAGTCCATGCATGCATGTCCCCCCAACTCCTCTCACACTAATTTCCATTCGCCACCAAATGCAAAAGTTTCATGAGGATTCAAAAAAAGTGGTAATCGCCATAACTTACTAACCGAGTAACGCCAGAGCGCTTATATATACATACAATATAACAGTAAAGAGCAAATAGGTATGGGTGGAAAGGGGATTTCAATCCCATCTCCATCCCCAGATCGAGAAATGTTAACCTTTTTCATCTCCAATTTTCTCCTCATGTATACTCGTTTTATTCGGAATTTAAGAAAATAAGTAGTTATTATCCAATTAATTAAAGCATAAAGTTTTGAAGTAAAGGGTTTTGGAAGTTTTGATATGCCAATTGCTTGTACGGATATATACATGCAAGAGAATGTTAGTGATTTCCAGCAATGCTTAACAACCATGGAGTACCCTTTTCCAACTACCCACTTTCTTAAGTAATAATTATATCCAGGATTACGACAGAGAGGTTTGCGATGCTATATATATACCTACCGTATATCACGGGCTACCTTCTCTCAACCATTTCAACCAATATTTCATGATCTTCCATGATTAATTAAACCCTAATGGCTTTTGGTAACATCATCTTCTGTGTATTCTTCTTCTAGTAAAATAAGAGTGTAAAGCAAGTTGGTCCTCTCTACCAGCGTTAACTAACATAAATATTTGGCATTTAGTCAATATATATATTCTTGCTAATTACTTTCCAGTAGATTAATGATGCATGCCTCCAACTTGATTAGTCCGAGCTTGGATGGATTTATTGGTTATATTTTCACTTCTGATGGTGCCTTATATGGTTAGAATTTAGAATTTCATCATTTCATAGTATTTATAGATTTTGACACTTTGGCATACGGAGGAAGTGCACTTGGAAATCACACGACATATTTTCGTGGGTATATACAACGCATAAATAGAAATTTTATACGACGTCAGTGCAAAATGAAGAACAAATCCGCTCTAATCAATTTAACTAAAGCTCATCTCTGCAAAACCTTAATTACTTCAAGTAACGTATGTGGACAATGATTAATTTATTTGGTTGCCTGGGATTTATTGAAAGTTTGATTGCATGGCGAGCCGAACTAAATGAAGCCGATGGAGCCATAGAACATATAAACAAAGAAAAACAAAAGTTGGGCGGGGGGGCCCTGTATTGTGTGGGGGTATGCTTTAGAGGTACTGTTGTGATGTGAGTCCGAGGGAAGAAGTCATAGTTTATAGATAATAACGAAGACGACATTGCATATTGCATATGGACCGTCCGAATGTAGCTTGCTTTGCTTTGGAAGCCCCAATCAAGTAATCCAAGCAAAGACGCCGCCAAACATGAACTTCGTGTTGATATACGTGAGCCATGATCATGAACCTTCATCTTTGGTTAGCTTCTAGAAGATGAAGCTTTCTAGCACTCCACTAAAATATATCTGCTTTCTTTTTTTCTTTTCTTTTTTCACTGTCTCTCTGTACTTATCGAAAAACAAAACAGTAAAGAAATAGTTATACTTTATAATCTCTTTTTGAAAGGAGAATTGGTGAATTTTGTTTGTTCATTTGGTCAAACCCTAGGGAAAGTAACTCAAAAATTATGACCCCTAGAAAGTACACATCAAATGTTGACCCTAGAAATCAAATTGTGAGCCTAATTTCTCTTTTCCATAACAAAACAAAAAAAACTAGCTAGAGAGTCAAAAGTAATGCACTACTACTATACATTTTGAAGGGCAGTGAGTATACAATCGCATCAAGCTTGAAGTTATACACCATAAAAAGGTTTCTAGATGATTGAACATGAGTTTCATATGAGCTTTCTTAAAGGAGGAGGCATGGCTGGCGATTCTTGGGAATAATTTAAAATGAAGCTGGACCTGTTGGCCCTCTCTTTTCCTTTATGATGTCATCCACTTCATCATGTTTCAAAACTCGAAAATCATCCATGATATATTGATTTTGTACTGAATTTTTCAGTAATTTCATTTTCAAGATACATATATCAAACAATTCGTGATAATTCAAGTGACTATTTTCTTATTGTTAAGAGTATATAATGTTAGTCTTATAACATCTTAGTAGACAAGTCTTCCACCTCTTTAACAAGCTCTGTATATCACTCTATCTCAATGGGGCTCAAGAGCTTTTGTGATTTGGTGCTTGATAGAGGCAGAGACCTATCCTATTTATAATAAGCTTCAGTTGGTGTAGTTCTAATAGGATACTCCCATTAAAATCCTATTAGAATTCAACTTTAATCACCAAGATGTAGTGGTTTAAAGAAGAAGATTCTGAAATTGGACATGTCTAAAGCTTACGATAAAGTGGAGTGGGGTTTCCTTGAAGCTATGCTTCAGAGCTTGGGCTTTAATGATCGGTGGGTGGAGCTTATCATGGATTGTGTGTCCACTGTTACCTATTCTATCCAGGTTCGGGGGGTGGCGAATGGCATTATTGTGCCGATAAGAGGGTTTAGGCAAGGCTACCCCCTCTCGCCTTATCTGTTCTTAATATGTGCGGAAATGTGCGGAAGGGCTGTCCACCTAGAATGAAACAAATTTGCTTTGGCTAAAAATTGTTGGAAATATGAGTGCTAAATTGCTAAAAAATAAACTAAATAAATGCTACACATAAAACATATTTTTACAAAAGGAGAATTGAATTAGAAGAACCTTAATTGAGTCGAGGCAAGTGTTGGACACTCTGACCTTAAGACGAATTACGCCCCACAACGGTGCTTATGGTTCACTAGCGTTCGCCTCCCAGGATACAACGACTCCCCTCCTTGTGAAAGAAGCAGTGCAATTCACAAGGAACTTGAACCAAATTATGCAAGAACCTCTCTTTATGAAAACTCTAATACTTTCTATATGTGAAAGTCTGTATGTAGAGAATTAAACTAAATGAATAAAACTATAGGAGGATTGCTCTATTTGTAGACGATGAAATACCATTTCTAAAAAGGTATCTCAATCTGAAAAGGCAAACAATACATCCCTTGGTCTGAAGAGTTGTCACCCCAAACAATGCATCCCTTGGTTTGAAGAGTTGTCACCCCCTACGTGAAGATGTCTTTAACCCAAGAGTCATGTCTTTAACCCAATAAATTTTATTAATTTCCATTCAAATAGGAAAATCAATATTAGTTAATATTAAATTTGTCAACAAAAATTTCAGTGGCTAGTGGAGTCCCCACTATTTCCCATCTCTTTTGTGCTGATGATAGTCTGCTTTTTTGTGATGCCCACTTATCTAATTGTACAAATTTGCTTCATATTCTCATATTGTACAAAAAGGCCTCAGGCCAAAAAATTAATTTTGACAAGTCAGCGGCGTGTTTCAGTCCCAAGACAGATCCTATAATGAAGTAATTGATTTCAGAGATGCTTGGAGTGCGGATTGTAGCTTGTTATGAACAATACCTCGGTTTTCCCACGTTAGCTACTCGGAATAGATCCCAAATGTTCAACCATGTTCGGGAGCTCTCGTGGCATAAGCTAAATACTTGGAACATGAAGCTTCTGTCGGCGGCATCAAAGGAAGTATTAATCAAGGCAGTTGGGCAGGCTCTTCCTACGTATACAATGGGAGTTTTTCAATTGCCGCAGACCTTGTGCAAAGAATTATCGGCTATGATAGCTCGATTTTTGTAGGGGAAATCTAATCAGTGAGGCATACATTGGATGGGGTGGCGAAAGCTGTGTCAACCTAAATGTATAAGGGGTCTTGGCTTTAAGAATTTTGAAGCTTTCAATAAAGCTTTGGTAGCGAAACAGGCGTGGCGTATTTTGGAGAAACCCAACTCTCTGGTGACAGATTCTGAAGGCTCGATATTTTCCATATGAAGACTTCATGGGGGCCCCTCTAGGTCATTCTCCATCTTTGATATGACGATCTATTTTGTGAGGACGGGAGGTTATTGAGGAATGGCTGGTTTGGCGAGTTGGGAAAGGAAAAGCAATCAGGATTTTTCATGACAAGTGGATTCCTAAACCGCGTACTTTTAAATCGTGATGGCATGCAGGATTGGATTGGAATGCTAAGGTGGCTGATTTAATCACTGATTCTGGAGCTTGGAATTTGGCTTTGCTAACAAACTACTTTTGTGGGGAGGATAAAGAGGCAACAACTAGCATAGCCCTAGGGTCAGTAGCACAATTGGGTGACAACCAATACTGGTACTTGAGAAAAAACAGGTTAGTACTCAGTTAAAACTGGCTATCGGGTGGCTTTATCCCAATGTGATGAGAACTTTGATATTGGTGGTTCAGATTCTTCGGCTCAGCAATCCTTTTGGAAGCAACTTTGGAAGCTTGAGGTGCCAAGTAAGATTAAGAATCTGGTGTGGAGAGCGTGTTCAGACATCTTGCGCACTGCCATTAATTTGTATAAGAGGAAAGTGGTTCAGTCCCAAGTTTGTTTCAAATGTGGCAAATATTACGAGGATGCTTGTCATGCTTTGTGGAGTTGTAAGTTTAGCAAGCAGTTTTGGAGGTGTATGAGTTTTGTTGGGTGTTTTAAAATTAGTGGAGGCTCTTTTGCAGATTTACTAGATACGGTTATTAGAGCTTGCTCACAGGTCGATTTGGAGAGGTTTGTTTGTTGTGTATGGAAGCTATGGCAGACACATAATGATATGTTGCATAGGAACTCTGTTCCTCGTGTAGAAGATTTAGTGGAGAGAACTATGGAGCTATTGGAAGTTACAAATCATGTTTGGTGCGGCCCAAGCCATCTGAGGTGTCTCAGCAAATCAAATGGGATTGACCGCATATGCATACCGTTATTCTTAACTATGATGGTGCTTTAGATCAAGAAGGACAAATGAGAGGTTTTGGGGGCTGGTGTAGATATAATGAAGGGAGATTCATATGTGGTTTTGCTACTTTTGGTCCACCCGAGGTTAGGTATTGAATTGGTGGCAATGAGGAAAGGGTTATTGGTGATGGGGCTTAAAGGCTATGCCCGTTTTGTGCTTGCAACAGATTCCAAAGAAGTAGTGGCGATGCTCAAGGGAGCTTTGGTGTGGTGGAGTAATTTGGGCAATGTGGTGAAGGATATTAGAAGATTAATGATGGATCGTGGGTTGGTTGATGTGGTGTTTCAACCTCGTGCTGGCAATGGGGTTGCATATGCACTGGCCCAGTTTGGATTGAAGAAAGGTTTGTAGTTTTTTTGGGAAGATATTGCTATCCTTGGCTAGAACAGGTACTAGAGAGCTATAGGATGCATAATTAATAGTTTTTTTGTTTTGCTTTCCCCTGTTGTTTACTTGGCGGTGTTGTGGTACTCTTTTTCTTTGACCGGATTTTCTTTCTTTGGAGTTTTTATATGGCAAGATTTTAATGAGGCCAGTCTTAGCCCTCTAGTTCGTCAATTGATTCTATTGTAAGTGTTGATGCAGGTTCAATGAAATTATTCTCTTTGATTTTTTTTTTAAAAATAATTATAATAAGCAAGTAACGGAGGATGACTATGTCCAACTCTTAATTATATTAGGACTTCAATGCTTAAATAAGATATCTTAATCACATACGTATAAGCTTCGGAATACTTTTTCTAATTGATCTTGGTATATGTCTCAAAGTCCTATCCAAGTTCAACGAGTGTGTGACCTTATAACGCTTACATATAATCCCAAATCGGAAATTTTAAACCCTCCGTTATATATATAGTAACTTCTCCCTGCATCATATTCTCATGAATAGTTGAAAATCTAACAAATATTACCAATTCTAAAAGGCTCATTCTAAGGACCCAAAGTTGAGTTTACAATGCATGCTCTCATTAAAACGCTTATTACATACGTAGAATTGTAGTGAGGGTCTTATCTATCTTTTAGCAGTTGGTTCAAATTTGATAGGACTCGCTCTGGATTCTCTTTCGGAACCCATGACAAACCTTGTGTTTGTCCGACATCCCTCTGATGTCCGGCCCACTTTACTAAAATGCCAATTTTTTATTCCAAATAAAAATTAAAGACCAAAATTTTTACCGAAATTTCAACAGAGTCTATCCTGTAAATGAAAATTTTCCCATATTGATCCACCTGTAAAGTAAGCTTAAACATATAATAACCAACTTCCAGCATGCACAAGATAAGGTCACACAGTCTCGACAGGCCTATGGCCTTCAATTCAAGCCTACTATGGGCAAAAATGTAACTTCTCAAAATAAAATAATTAGTCGGGACAGGGTGTTACAAAATTGGTTAGTCGTTGAATTAAATTGACTAGTTGGATCCAACGGTTAAAAAATAGGACCTCATCTAAAGGCCTTAGATAAGGCCCTCACTATAAAATAACTATATTTTATCCTTGTAATTGAAAATCTATTGCAACATAAAAATATCTACTAGTAATATTATTTAATTGTAAAATACCTCTTTGATAGTGAGCTTAACCTCTTCTCTTGACATAATGATTATTAATCTTTGATACATCTTTGATGCGTGCCTCACAATATGAAGTTACCTTAATAAATAAAGCATCTTATCCAACATCTTTCAATCTCCAGCCAATCTAGCTGAGCATAATTTAGGGGACAATTTTAGTGAATTGCTTCTATTAGTGCCTATTAAGAAAAACTCTTCATCATGTCCTTGGAGAAAGAAAAAAAAGATAGGTTAGTAATCTTTGTACATTTACATATATAGTTCTTTTGTATATGAGTTAAGTTAGTTGGTCAAGACAGTGCGCCCGCCTCTTGCATCATAGTTTGATACATGTAATTAGAATATCCCTTTTTGAAAGAAAAAAGTAATAATAACATAGAAAGTTCTTAGCCAAAACATTTAATATATAAAGTTAAAAGAGAACCTAGCAAAACTCAAAGAAGGGCTGGGCCAAACACAGAATTAAAAGAAGTATGAGGCGTCAATTAGCGAATACCCAAAAACGACAAGGACTTCCTACAAAAATACCTCGATCTCATTCGAATTTTCGGACCGTTAAGGCCCGTTGCAGACAAGGTAACCGTTAAGATTCAAAAAAGAAAAAACAAGAAGAAACTCCCACTTCAGTTGCCCAATGCCCAATGCCCAATACCCCACACACATCTTTTGCTTCAAATCCAAAACAGAGAGACAGAGACAGGGAAGAAACCAGAGACGGAAACCCCACTCGTCAATGGGCTGCGTTTCATCCAAACTGTTCAAGAAAGATCTCATCAAAGAAGACGTCATAATCAACAATGGCGGCGACTACGTGATCAACCACGTGGTCTCTCTTACTTCAAGCACTTATGGGGTTCTGAATTTGGAAAATGAGCGACCCATCAAAGAATGCGTTGCAGAGAGCAAGAGGGCCATGAAGTCTTCGCCTTCCCGTGAAGATCCAGAGGTTATCAACGCTTGGGAACTTATGGAGGGCCTCGAAGAAGCAATACCCATTTCGAATTCGGCAAAGAAGAGCCCGAAATCGCGTGCTCTGCTTCGTGGGTTTGCTGATTTTGATGCCAGGACTCCGTTTAAGTTGCTGAATCAGATTGGGTCTCCGATGAAATTGAAGAGATTTGGAGGGAAAGAGAACAGAGGGAGAGTGATTCATGGGTTGGGTTATAGCCCGAAACAGGTGCTGAAACCGAACAATGGTGGCGAGAATTCTTGTAAGAAGGCTTTGAATTTGAGTCCGGAAGTAAAAGGGTCGCCTATTTCTGCGATAAGGCGGAGTTTTGGCAGTGATTCGTCGAGGAGGAAGAGTTTTAGTCCCCTGTTTGATCCGGAACTTGTTGCTTCTTACGAAAAAGAAATGTCTGAAGAGGAAGAACAGATCAAGAGGATGGTCCCGCCGTCCCCAAAAGCCCGAAAGTTGTGGAATTCTTCCCGGGATTCCGAGTCCATGCTGAGGTTGTTCGAGAAAAAATGCCCACCGGGTGGTGAAAATGCTGTTGTTGTTTACACAACAACATTGAGAGGAATTAGGAAGACATTTGAGGACTGCAACAATGTGAGGTCCATCATTGAGTCACACCTTGTTCATGTCCTCGAGCGCGACATATCGATGGATTCGGGGTTCAAGGAGGAGATAAGGGGGCTAATGGGGACCAAGGATGTAAAGGTTCCACTTGTATTTGTCAAAGGGAGGCTAATTGGTGGAGCTGATGAGATTGTGAAGTTGGAAGAGGAAGGGAAGCTTGGGGTTTTGTTTGATGGGATTCCAACGGCACTTGTCGGGTGCCAGGGATGTGCTGGGATGAGGTTTGTGATGTGCATGGAATGCAATGGAAGCTGCAAGGTCTTGGATGAGGGCCAAAAGAAGATGGTGAAATGTGGTGAGTGCAATGAAAATGGTTTAATTCATTGCCCCATTTGTTGCTAATGTAGCTGCATTGACATTTGAAGATTTGAGTATTTGTTCTTGGATTCTTGGATTTGTTTGAGATTTTGGGTTTTATACTAATCTTTGGTTTCTGAAGGCAGAAGCAGAACACAGATTTTTAGTTCAAGAAGCAGCTTTTTTTACTTTGGGAAGTGGGGTTCTAAAGTGGGTTTTAGGCCCCCTTCTGCTGGCCTTGTAATTCTAGATTGCTTTCTCTCATCCTGACTAGTTTCTTTTTACACGCATGTTTTTAGAAGTTCAAATTTTGTTATGTAAGTATGCTCGATTTGGCATGGATGTGCTTCTTTTTAATTGGGAATTTTGATATACAGAACTTCTACTAGATTGAGGATATTGCAATTGGGTCATGTTCTAATCAAATACGTAACTGACAAAACTCCAAGGCTGCTAGCTAATCCAATTACTCCTAAACTAAACAGGATTAAGAAAAACTGGAATCCTAACATGCTTGTGCCCCTCACTCCAAGTTATTGCGCCATAGACAAATCCCAAAGCTTTCTTTGGAACAAAATCAACTCTGTAAGTAGCCTTTGTTGTCCCATTAGAAAAATCCAGAACATCAGGCACCACATTCATTTTAATCACGGAGGATAATCGTAATGAACTCTATATTTTTTATGGTCGTTTTTTCCCATTAACAGTCCATTACTACCAATGCCGATAATAATAACTTACTTTAACGATGTCAGGTGTGACGATCCTCTCGACCAAGAAAATTGCACCTTTGGTGCAGGTTTTGCACAAAGGTTTACCCGATTTTGTAGGATAATTGCAGTTGCGTTCCTGTAGATATCGAACACTCGTCAAAACCATATATAACTTCATCATCATAAATAACATTAAAACATGCAACAATTATGTGTGTATATATATAACTTTTCTCTTTTCTACGGCGATCAAATACATCTTTAGAATTGTCCTTAACCTCCGATTCCATGAAAGATCATGACCTTGTGGTGTGAAGGGTATAAATCTTACTTTCAAAAATAGAAATAGTTGCATTATTTTATGTAAATCAAAACAAACAAACAAAATTAAGTCAGTGATCATAACAAATAACCTTCCAAAAAGTGAGGAAAAAAAGCTTAAAATTGACATGCAATATGTTCTTCACATACTCTTTAGCTTTTCAACTTGTTTGTGATGTAAGCAAAGCTGAGAAGCCTCTAAAACTCTTAGTATAATGGTAAACAATTGCCCTTTGAGCTTCCAGAACACTGAAAATGGAAAATAAATTCACTTCAATAATATCTATGAATATGAACACTTACCTGCCCACAACTGAGGCAATCAAAAGATGGTTATGAGTTTCGACAATTTCGGAATTTGGATATGAGTGAGAACCATGTAGACAATGTAATGCTGCAAAAATTATCACAAACATGTTTTTATAATTTAGTCTCGAAACGAATTGGCTTCAAATTTATCCTTTTTGCTAAAAAAAAAATTTCCGCAAAATTTTGGTTAATTATAATTATATTAGATAACAACTCCCGCCAAAAGGAAAATATGGATTATAATTACAACAAACTTTTATAAAATAAAATAAAAAATTATTTATAGAAGATTTACCAATTAGAACTATTCAAAACAAAAGCTTCTCCCTCATGAAGTATTACCGGTCAATTAAACTTGCACGCGGCCCAACCATCCAATCCAATCCGGTCTGGACTCAGTCTCTTAAGTTGGGCCCAGCTTCTCCCAGTCTGACTAGGTCCTTTTTTTTTTCTTTTTTTTTTGTGGGTATTTAAACGTAATTTTTTTTCCCCTTTGTGGAAGCATAAGAATAAATATATTAGAGCATTTTCAATCATATCTCTTATTTTTAAGTTAAATTTTAATTAAATATTTAAAAGCTATTTTAAGAGCTTTTTATAAACTTTCTACCTAGAGTTATTTTAGGAATTCTTTCATAAAATTTTTGCTCCATCCATGCTTTAAATATGCTCTTAATTTTTTCCATCAATTTGAGAAAAAAAAAAATTTCAATATAATTGGCTCATCGACATGTAACATTCCTAATAAGTTTCTTTGCCAAATTATGTGTATATATCTTACTTATTTCGTTACTCAAAAAACTTGTAATTTAAGTAATTAAAAATTTTACACTCGAGGTCATAAGTTAAATTTTTCTCTCCCGACAATATAAAAAGATTTTAAAAAAAAATTAGTTTCACTTGTGCTAGTAAATTCTTGTACGTAGGACTAAGAGTCAAAACCACGGAGACAAAATGCACCGCACACAGTAACACGGCATGGAGACGACTGAGTGTTTATATTGAATTTAGTTTCCCTGAAAAAACCTCCGACCATCTTTCTGAGGCATAACCAATAGAAACCTGACACGTAATATAAAAAAATTCATCTCTATAACGATAGTGGTGTTGTCTCTGCTAAATTGGGGCATCCATTGTGAAAGTATGGACCCGGATACAGCTGATCCACCTTGACTGATCAACTCACACGTGTTGTATAATTTGCAAGTAGCGACCAGAGTGATATAGCCTCCGTCTGTGCTCTCTCAAAGAGTTTCTCTCTCCTCTCTCTCCTCTCTCTGTGTAAACGGCAGCTTCAATTGGTTCACTATGGCCGGGAGAAAGAGGAAGCTGAAATCGTAAGATTTGATTTCTGTTGCTTACTAAAAACATTTTGTAATTTGCATATTTCAATTTGTTGTTTTTTGAATATGGCTTCAATGAAATGACTCTTAAGGATTTTAGGAATGGGATCACTTTAGGGTTCATAATTGGATACCCAATGTTTTCAAGTCAGGAATATGCTTTAATTTTTTAGAATTGAAGTCAATTTTGAGATTTTAGATGGGGTTTTGGGGAAGGGTTCTTATATGTGGCGAAAAAGTGAATTTAGGGTCTTAGAGAAATTGGTTTATTTGAGTTTTATGGTAGAATGTCAATGTGATTTTTGGCTAAGAATTAGTTGGAAGTTTTATAATTTGTGGAAATTATGGGTTAAACCCATTGCTAGATCATGGATTCTTTTTGGTATGAACAACATGTTGAGTTGAATGAATTTTGTAGCAACTTCATTGGTTTTGGTTTTTAGTTTCATGTTATGCTCATTTTAACTTTTCATAACTTTTCGGGTCCCAAGGTCAAGGGATTTCTAGTGCTTATTGTATAATCATATTCTCCTTTTCGTATAAGTGTATTATGTCTTAGGTTCATAAATTGCTTATTTACATGTCTTGCTTAAACAAAAGTACCAGTACAATCTTATGGATCAACAAAAAAAGAGTAGATAGTTGATAATTGACTTGTAATCGGATTGTGCTCTTGTTGATAAATGCATGAAAGGTGAGTTGAAACAATTGCCTTTCATGCATTTTACAACTCATTATGGCATTCTCAGCTCATCTGTGTGTTTCGTTTGATGTTCTACACTTAGAATTTATAGTATTTTATGATGTATAGGTTAGCTGAAACCATCACAAACAGTAAAAGAAGAGTAAGCAAGGAGAAAAGGGAGAAACTGGAGCTACAGACTTGGTCTGACCTTCCTACAGAACTTTTGGAACTCATTGTGTCTCGTTTAGCTCTGAAGGATAATATTCGTGTATCTGTTGTATGCAAGAGATGGCACTCAGCTGCCATTTCTGTGCGGGTGGTCAACCAGTCGCCATTGCTTATGTACTTTCCGAAATTTGGTGACCTGTACGAATTCTATGACCCCTCGCAGCGCAAAATCTACTCCTTAGAGTTACCTGAGCTGACTGGGTCTAGGATTTGCTACACCAAAGATGGTTGGCTATTGCTATACAGACCCAGATCGCACCGTGTGTTCTTCTTTAATCCTTTTACTCGCAAGATGATAAAGGTACCAAGATTCGAGTTGACGTATCAGATAGTTGCATTTTCTTGTGCCCCAACTTCTGCCAGCTGCATACTTTTTACAGTAAAACACATCAGTCCCACAATTGTTGCTATTAGCACTTGCCGTCCTGGGGAAAGAGAGTGGACGACTGTTAATGTCCAGAATCGTTTGCCCTTTGTGAGTAGCATTTGGAACAAGCTTGTTTTCTGCAATGGACTCTTTTATTGTCTAAGCCTCACCGGTTGGCTAGGGGTATTCAACCCCCAGGAACGCACTTGGAGTGTTCTTGCTGTTCCTCCACCCAAATGCCCCGAGAACTTTTTTGCCAAAAATTGGTGGAAAGGCAAGTTTATGGCTGAGCATAACGGAGACATATTAGTGATATATACATGTTCTAGTGAAAACCCAATTATATTTAAGCTGGATCAGATGAGGATGGTTTGGGAGGAAATGAAAACCCTTGATGGTGTGACTCTGTTTGCGAGTTTCTTGTCATCTCATTCAAGAACTGACCTCCCTGGAATTATGAGAAACAGTGTCTACTTCTCTAAAGTTCGTTTCTATGGAAGGTGTTGCATATCTTACTCTCTCGACGATTGTAGATACCATCCTCGCAAGCAGTGTCATGACTGGGGAGAGCAAGATCCTTTTAAGAACATTTGGATTGAAGCACCTCAAGACTTCTCAACCTTGAATTGGTAGTGAAACAATTCAGTCTGTGGAAGTTTATTGGATTTTGTGCTATAGATGGTTTATGTGTAACAAGTTGCTTATTGGGGTCAATTTTACTCCGTAAAGAACTCATTTAATTCTGAACTCCTGTTTCTTTTTTATATGCAAGTCATGTGTAAGTTATAGATGAACTTTTCCAGACATGTACCAACGCCTTCATGCTCTGAGTTCTTAAATTTTATCTAATCTCTGTGTTTTAACACTTTTTTAGATGCTCAAGACCCACTTCGTCAATGATGGATTTAGCTCTTGATTTTAATTTCTCTTTTGCTCTGTTTCACGCACATTCAATAAAATCCAGAACAAAGAGAAGCATAGATAGAAGACTGGAGACCAGGAAGTTTGGGAGGTAAATGATCTAGAATCATCGTTTGCAAGGCCCTCTCTGAATTAGTTTGAAACTGGCATCCCATAGTGCACCCCTCTGCCCATTATGCAATTTACAGAAATATTATGGAACATATTTTTCACTTGTGGTGTTTGCTTTTCCATATCCATTGCTGGTATATTGCTGTTTATAGCATTGCCATCGTTTTTAACAATAGAAATCTGTTTATGATGTGATTATATTTGTCTGACTGAAACTCAAACAAGATGAAGATAAAAAATTTGTGATGCAGCTCGACTGAACTTGAATCTTAAGACTCTTGATTGACGCGCAATATAATTTAAAAAGCATCAATTTCATAATTTAATTAAACTTAGTTTATGCAAACTACACGTGAATCGGTCTGAAGCAACTCTTTCTATGACATGAGCAGCTACATATGTTTGGTTCTAATGAACTGCACAGCTCCAAATGTATACTCACAGACCCAAAATACTGTCTTCTCCTTTCCCTTTCCAAGCAAGGCAAAACTCACTAATTAATATGGGTTATAGCGACTACGGCCACGATTGTTGTCACCACTGCGCCTTCCACCACTTGAGTTGCCACCCCCACTTCTTCCACCTCTAGACTGCGGTGGAGGGGTGTGTGGTTGCATTCCAGGTTGTTGCCTGGGGAAAGAAATGCAGAAGTTCAAATTTGGATGCATAGTAAATATGAAATAGAAACAAATAGTGCAAATGCAAGAGCCTTTGTAATGAAGATACAACTAACATTTCAAAGGAGGTAAAGATGGTGGTTGATGAACTAATAATTGCTGAAAATTTTCTAATGAGACAATACATGCAACCAATAATTGTGCAACTAACAAATTCCAAAAAGTGATACTTACAGGACATATCCAATCCTTCCATCGGGCAAAAGCATAGGCATCATTGCCATGCCAGCAGGAGTTGGTCCCCTACCATAGATCAGTGGCTGCAAGAAATTGGGGCCTATATCACCAAAAGTCTCCAGAGAAAACTAAAAGCAGAAAATTTGCTATAAATCAAGTAGTTACCCCCTAAGAAGCATCCTAAATAAGCATTTTCCTTATAGTTTATGTTTTGTCAATATTGTTAAATATATAAAAATATTTTTGATTTGTGATTAACTTTTTAATAATACATGAGAAATGCAGGGTCTTCGTATATTTTGCCATCAGATTTAAAAGTATGTCCTACACAATAAGTTATTTATTTCTTTGTTTGTTTCATTTAATAAGATGGTTTCCTTGGTGATTCCTTTTTATTTTCCAGATTGTTAATTGGCACACATGCTGTCAACGGAACCTGGAAATAATTTTCTACTTATAAGGAAGTGACATTAGGCCCAAAGGCCATCTAAAACATTCTTTTGGCTGGTAACAGATTCATTACAGACACAGGTTATGGACTGTGAACTTTAGGTGCTGAGGGGAGAAAAATAACATATTCCGACTATGTATGATTGCGATTGGGTTGTGTTGGGTTATCAGCAGGTCCTGCATGCTCCCTTTAGAAAAACAACTACAACCCCCTCAGCAAATACAAGGTTAGTAAGACTAGGGCCACACCTTGCTAGTTCTAGGTACAAGGGACTCCAACTGGACCCATATTATAATAAAACTATAATTTAAATATAATTTAAATCTTACTTGGGCAAACCCTGAACCGCCACCATATCCAGCACTCAATCCACCATATGGACTACTCCCTCCCATGCCATAACTGAGACGTGGTGGGTAGGTTGGAAGTAAGGGCGACTTCTGATGATTTGATGATCCAGAAGACTTCTGATCTGCTTGTGGCTTTGCAAGAGAGCATTCCAAAACTTGACCTATGAAACAGGGGAGATTATGAATTAAGATTTTCTCCAGAAAACTGATTAACTATAGAGGATAGTGGAGAGCTACAAAGAGCATGAGCAAGTTACCATCAATTTCATATTTTTCAGTGTTCTTCAATGCCTTCATTGCACATGCCCTTTCCGCAAAGTGCACAAAACCAAATCTGCTCTTTTCATGTCCGGCTTTTGCAGGTGGGAGAACCACCTTTGTGATCTTTCCATGACGTTCAAACAGCTCCTTTAGACTCTCCTGAGTAATGTCTTTTGGTAAATTCTTGACATACACAGCCTTCACCTGTATCAATCAAAACAAAGATGTCATGACTCGACCAACATCCACAAGTGCATGTAATAATTCAAAGGCCAAACAATTTTACACACGTAAGGTTGCACATGAAAGTACGAGGTCTGATGTGGTGGCGATCATGGGATGGAGTACTCAGATACAAAAAAACAAAACAAAACAAAATAAAAAACAAACATTATGAGTACTGCCAACAGATGGGAAAGATAATTCGAAACAGTGATAAAATTCTGTAGGCAACATCCATTGCAATCCCCCATCCCTCAGTAAAAAATAAGAAATGAACAATAGAAAAGGAAAAGAGAGCCAAAGCAGAACTATAAAATAGCTTATCTGAGTGTAGCAAAAAGCATAAATAACTAACCTGAGAAGCAGCAGAGGATTCTGTATTTTTAGGATCAGCCCAGCTCACAGTAGGAGCATTGGTGTCGAGCTTAAATTTTGGGCTTGACATCTTTTGTCTTGAATATTCTGCACATGCATGATTATAATACTCAATGAAAGCAAATCCACGATTCCGGCTGGAGTTCTGTGGGTCCTGTATCAAGAAGATTCAACCGAAAACAGAACTACATCAAGATACAAGGAAAATCCATGAAGAAAATAGCACAATAGTGAATTTGGAAATTATAGGAAACAGAGGTTAACCAAAATGAAAAACAGAAAATAAAATACATAAGCTAAATAGAAGATTATAGAATATATCTTTAACCTTCAGCAGTTCCACAGAAATGACTCCTGGTCCAATGTCTGTTACAGCCCTCTTCATATCCTCCTCTCCCCAATTTCTGGGAACATTTCCAATAAACAACCGATGCTTTGCTTGAGATGTAGAACATTTAATCCTTTTTCCCTGGAAATTGAGCCAGCAGAGAAGTTAATGTTACAAGAAACTAAAACCTCAGTTTTCATAAAAAGGATTTAAGTAATAGATCTCAAAAGGAAAGGCGCGAATGAAAGTGGATGTGTAAATTAGCAGAACCACAACCCTGAGTTGATAATTAACAGTAGCAATAATTGGGGAAGATAAGTGACCAAAGTTAGTTGAGCTCACCTTTAACTCAGAATTATTCAGTTCCTCGATGGCCTTAGAAGCCAACTCCTTGTTTCTGAAGGTGACAAAAGCATAACCTTTGGCCTCACCTGAATCTTTTCCCTTCATTATTCTAACCTGTTAACATATATAGATTAGTCCGTCTGCATATAAAAGGTGCAGAGAGAGCTTTAGAATCAACAATATATATTACCTCAGTAACTTCCCCAATAGATTCACAAAATCCCCTCAAATCCTCTTCAGATGCATCATGAGGAATGCCACCAAGATACACCTCTGATCCATGCGGAGGGCGTGCAAGAAGCTCCGCATGCTTCTTTTTTTCTTCTTCCTCCTCTCCGTCAACAACTGTCATCACTTCATCACCATCTGAGCTTTTCTGTCCATCAGATTTTGTAGCAGCTCCCTTGTTTTCTCCCTCTTCCTCACCCTCTTCTGGATCTTCTTCTTCCTCTTCTTCCTCTTCCTCTTCCACCTCTTCCACTTCCTCCTCTTCCTCTACTTCTTCATACTCAACCTCTTCTTCTATTGTTTCCTCAGGATCATTGTCTCCATCAAGGTCCACCCGCTCTTCAGATTCTATAGGTCTTTCAGATGCATCTCCAGAAGCATTCGCCCTTGTTTTCGGCATCTTATATATCTAGAAAAACAAGCTTGCAAGGCAACTGTGAAGAAAGCACAGTAGCCAGAAGCATTCATAGAAGAAAGAATACAGATACGGAAAGGTGGAAACAACATGAGAGGCCAAACGAAGTTGCAGATTAAGAATTTCGAATGAATCTGTGCCATGAGGTATGGATTCAAGGACTTGCAAAGTCAATGATTTTCAATTAAGGGGTCATTTTATTGTAAAAATAGTAACAGAGACAGGCAACAGAAGAATTCTGCATGATTATCAAGAGGGTGATGATGCTCAGCAGGCGAAATAAACAATGAAGCAGTGAATTTCTCGAATATCTAGATATCGACATTCGACAGTAAATGGATAGTGTAATTGTTTAACTACCTATCTGGAGAGTTTCATGCACAAAGAGGAGGAAAAGAAAAGGAAAAAAAACATGAATAAGAAATCAAACAACATATATTTGAAATCATAGAAACGATAACATATTATACATCACATATGAAGCAGTAAATTCATGGTATCCTAACTTATTAATCTTTTCAGGCAATCTTCGAATCCTAAGAGGCTGACATATGACTAACTCCCTGTAAACCAACATATTAGTGCCAATGCACGCGTAGAAAAGCATTGAATGGTTGAACTCTACCATCTCCTTCCTTCGAAAATTGAAAATGTTTTATATTGAAACTTGATAAAATGGTAAAACTCAATCCCAGCCAATTAAAAACAACGAAATGCCTCAAACTCTGGACTTTCAAAAGAATACCAACCAACCACCCCAAAAGTCACCCTATTTCCCCAAAACCTAGCCAACCCATCTGACATTTGAATGGTTTTGAGTCGTTCTCTTTCTGGTAAAAATCTTTTCTTTAAGATTCTCTCTGACACATAAACCAGAACGTTTGCACTTGCACTATTTCCACAGATAAATAACACTACCCAAGTAAATAAAAACAAAAAAAATTGCAGCTTTGTTGCAAAATCCAAATTTGGAAACGAAAGCAGGAATACGAATATTTCTACGAGAAAAAGCAAAAATCAAATCTTTGAGAACAATAACCCAATTGAAAACAATGTAAAGTTTGATAGAGGGAAGTACCTAAGTCTGGTGCTGCGAACAATTTCTCGAATAAGGAACAATTTGTTCAATATCGGAACCCTAATTCGGTGCTCGGAGCTCCACTTAGCTCGAACCCAACGAACGGAAAGGAATCGCTTCTTCAGCTTTTGAATGTCGCCTTGCGAATTTCGGACATAGAGAGTGTTCGACATGTCATTGGGTTTCGTAATCTTTAATCCTGGGCCGTAATTAGGGGCTTTGGCCCAGGATGACTTATGGGCCTACGGGCTATCAGATATTTTATATATTATAAATTATTTTAATGTACGAGGGGAGGATCGAACGAATTTGGATGTACAAAAGACAGGCAAACAACTTTAGTCAACTGGCCTACCTCACATCTGCCATTAAATCATAGGTATGATGAACATAATATTTAGCCCAAGGAAACAATGCTTGTTAATATATTGACGTCTTTATCACGAAAGATCTCTATGTTATTAATAATGAAACTATTTACTTATATATTGTATTTTATTTTGTGAAATGGACCGATCTGGTATCTTTACATTCTTCGAGATGTCCACAAACTACCTTTTCGAACCATTTTGGTATTTAGATTATTGGAATTTAAGGCATGGCGGTAAATGAAGTCGAAGCAATATGGGTCAAAATATTAAATCAGCTAAACATGAAAAGAAAAAAAAAAAAGCAAATCACGTGGATGATAGATAGATTACATGAAGTTTGAAGGCCTCGAGTAAAAATAGACTGCAGGTTCATTCAAAAAGGGTTAAACATTTGAAAGACTTGTGCATATGTCAAATAACTAAGATCTTAATAACTTCACTACCATAAAATTCGAGAAATTGCCAAAGACAGCACTAGAACTACACAAGTGTTTAAAATGCAAGTACTTTCGGTTCAAAACCCCATGAGGATGTAACTTGTAAGCACTTTCGCGTTTGCACTGCAATCTTGTTGCAACTCAAACGAACAAGTGTTTAAAATCCCCGTTTGCAAGCTGACAGAGCTGATTGTAAGTAGTTGTGTCTGTCAACAGGTTAAGAAAGTACGGAAGCATATCAGAACCAGCAAAAGAGTATGTAAAAATTTCCAAACGACCAAACACTAAAAGCACTATCAAATAGAATTTGCCACCAATAAGTTGAACGCTAACACACAAGAAGATATGTGAAGGGACAAACAGAACATAAGAACCGAAGGGTTAGTTAGATTCTCAATTTCTTAATGATTTTAATAATATGGAATACAGTTCTTTTTTGTTTCTAATTATAGAACACCTGTATTCAATAAAACAGCTTTTGGGACAGTAAAGTACTGCAAGCATTACAAAGAAGTTTCATGCAAACAACAAGTTTGAATAACTATCACACCCTGTGATTTAACGGGAACTCGCTTTCAATGGTTATGTTGATGATGCGGTTTAAGCTTCAGTGTCTCTCTTAAAAATTTAATGCACATTAATGTATGTTGGAGATCCTGAAAGTGTCAATAAACTAAACTGTTTCCTGGCAACTTTTGATACTTCCAGAAAACAATAAACTGAAGTCATTTATATAGATTCAGCTCCTCCTTCCCAATCCAAAGCAAAATAACCTTCGAACATTAAAAATTATATAACCACTATTAGGTAGGAATTGGAAAAGGTAGGGGGAGAAAAAGGCATACCAATTGTCTCTCCAAAGTTGTTCCATATGTCAGCATGGATGGATTTTTCACCATCAGCAATGCCTATGACCTCAACAAATTTTGTAAGAGGAAAGGGTGGGGAGCCCTTTACAACTAGCTGGTTTTCATCAGTAGATTTTCCAATGACAGTTCCACCCTCGGTTCGCACAACCTGAATCAGTGCCCGAACCCGCCTTCCAACATACAATCGCAGAAGCTCTGCATTGACAAAAACTGCAGGATTTGAGGTATCCATATCCTGCAAAACAAATAAAAAAGTTAACTTGCTTAGAAGCTCTTCATAAACTTTTGATTGATAATAAAGCAAAGCTATCAAGCTCAAACTACTTAACTACTACCCAAAATAAATAATAATAAAAAACCATGTTGCATACATAATGTAAAATCATCCCCAAATAAAAAAAATCGTATCCGTCCCTAATTACATGGTGTAGTGGAGAAAACCAATTACATAGGTACTAGAAAGTAGTTGAAACCATGCTGCAAACATCCAGCAAACTAATCAACAGTAAACAATGCTGTTACTGCATTTCTTGCACAATTTCAAAAAATTCCTCGACTTTAATAGGCTTTTTGAAATTCTTCTTACCTTGTCTCTCTCATCAAAATGGTTATGTAAATTATTAGGTTTTTCACATTAAAT